>NC_141897.1:22693788-22999788 GCF_030686135.1 Camelina sativa
AGTACAGTCAAATTGTACTTTGCAGTGTAGGACGCACTTGAAACAGCAACACTGTTTATTTTGCATTTATCGAAATACAAAAGTATTTATTTTTAACTCTTAACAAAAGATTTAATTTCTTGGATTGAACAAAATTCATTAATTTATCTCTAATATTTACCGTTTTTTTTTTGGTTTCTTGTGACGCGTTTTGAAATTCGAAACTTGATATGCATAAAAATAGATTTGATGCCAAGCTTCTATTTAATTAGTTTATTAACTTTTGTTATTTTATTTTATTTGGTTGCATAATTGATAATTAGTGGACTTGAGCATAAGATAAATCTCTATCGATCAGATTCGAGGATAAATTTTGGATTAGAATATTAGGATCAACCAATGGATTTAACGGGACTGAAAAAAAAATCATCAAATCACAAAAATATAAGAATAAAATAAGCAAAAAACAGTGAAATTAGGTCATGAAGTTGATTGTTAATGTTGGAGGGTCCAAGTGGTGGGGATGTGTTTTTGAGCACTTGGTTATAAGAAACTTGTCACTGACGTCAATTTTTTCGATTTGTAAAACTTTAGTGCCCAAATATAAAGATTTTCTGTTTTATATTTTGAGGGTCCCTAACTTTTTATTAAACATTACAGTGTTTAATATATATTTTTGGCAATTAACGGAATCGGCATCGTAATTAACGGAGGGCTATTTTTTACATCTAATCCCTATTCTATCCTAATAATAGTTACCAAATTAACTTTTGGTGGTAAGACGTCAATTTCAGTAATTCCATTTAAAAAAAAACATGTCTCGTTTTGTAAGAATTTTAAGATATCTGATCTTATTATTTGGTTTACCCCATCCAAAGAGTTAAATATCTAATGGCGGAAAAGAAACAATTATTTGTTTTCTTGTGCATACTGTAAAATGTAATAATTTTATATCATTCTATATTACGAAAAATGATAAATATTATGTAATGATTAACCACGGAGACATATTGTTGTACCGCACAAGATTGAAACTTTGGTTTTGCAGTTTTTCTGATCAAAGGCATCAAACGTGGTTGCATAAAACACCTTTTTAAAACTTTGGATTATTAGTATAAAAGGAAATGTGAAGAATCATGCAATCTTCATTGGCTATTTCTGGTACAATTCATACAGATCTCGAGTTGTCCTAAATTGCCAGCAATCTGTTGTTTTGGTAATATTTTTAAAATATAAACTTCTTAGTATTAAAAACTTCGGGTATCAATTCATTTGTAGCCAAGGAAAACAGAATTGAGTCAGGACATCGACGTCGAAATTATCGTCCGACGAAATGTGCCATGTGTTTTGTGCGCTTACATAGGTAGTAGCACAAACAGATAGGTGGGTAGTCTGTTTAACATAAAAACAAATTTACTGTTGCTGCCCCCAAAAAAAAAACTGTACTATTTTATGGTATATATGTTTTAAAAAGATATAACTTATGCAGTTATGAGAAAACTGTTGTCAGTAAAAAACACTCAAATTACATAAATCTGTTTTGATAAATAATCATGCCATTCTGTTTTTATTTTCTTCGTTGCACAATAAAGACCACTCCATATTTGTTATTAACTGACTACAAAAATAAATAATCAGTGATAAGAAAAAAAAAATTAAAATGTAAAATTTATGATCCATATGTACATCAAAACGAGATATTTCGACATTGTCGGCCCTTTTTTTTTTGGTTATCTTATAGCTAAATTAAATCTAATACAAAGGAACGGGAAACCGAGGCGGCTTGACAGGCGGTGACTGCGGTGGAGTTTGAACATCGACAGTGAGTTTCTCCGGTCGAGGTGGTGCACACGGACACGGCAATGCTATGAATTTGGGTGTATTGTCTCCAGGCATTAGTACCGGTACGCTCAGATTTTGAGGCTTCTTCATTTCCTGTTCATAAGAATCATTTTTTATTAGTTAAAAATCTTTCACCTTATGAGTAAAAAAATAAAATAGTTAAAAAAAAAGAACGTAAATTACAATTAGTGACAGAAATGTTAAAATATTTCGACTTTCATCTCAAGTAAATTACAACTTCGATACGATATTAATGTTATCTTCAATAGTTATTTCTCCAAATTAAAATTCCTTTATTTTTTTAAGTATTTAATTAAAAACTAAATTCCTAAAAACAATTTTTTTTTGCTTACACGTTTAATTTTATTTTATTTTTGACAAACACTTACACGTTTCAAAGTTCTTTTTTTTTTAATTATATAATTAATAGAGATCAAAGAATTTGGGAAATAATAAAATACAAAAAAAAATTGAGTAAAGGGAGAGAGGGAAGTTACCGGAAAAAGGGGTTTGGGTTTGTAAGGATTAGACTCGATGTCGGCGGCGGAGGGACGGGTGGAGGCATTGGCTAAAGAGCGGCGGAGAGAACGATGTTTGTCCCAATGGTAACAGCAAGAGAATATTCCGGAGAGGCTGAAAATGATAATAAGAAGCAGAGCTGTGCCTAGAGGGAATCCTAGTGACGGCCGAGAAGCATCCATGTGTGGCGGCGAGAAATCTTGAGTGTTCTCCATCTTCTACTACTACGGTGGCGACGATGTTGTTGTAATCAACGGCTGAGATTTTGAGCTGATGATTTTGTTCTCTCATGTGTTAGAGAGAGAGAGAGAAAGTGAGGAGAAGAGAAGAAGAAGCTTTGTGAGTTTGGTGAGAACAGGGGACGGGGAAACAAGAAGAGATAGGGAGTGATTATTTATAAAAGTTTTTTTTTTTTTTTTTGCAAATAAAATGAAAAGAAATATTAAAATGTATACTTTTTTTTTTTTTTGGTTTTACAACTGTGAAAAAGTTCTTCTCAGTACAAAAAAGCAAATATGCTGTACAATAAAGTTGTCCCTTTTCTTTTCGCCGTTGAATTTTTTTATTCCCCTGTTAATAATTATATCATCAAAGGATGGATTATTTTTTCAAAAATATAAGGATTATGTTTCTTGACTTTGTTGAATCATTTTACTATTTTGATTTTATGCAGTGGATTTAGACTCTCTTTTTTTAATGAAAATTAAGTTTTAATGAGTGAAAAAAAATTTGTATTCCATGACGTGAAATTAATTAGCTAACTTTTATGGATTCCTTGGAGATGTTGATATTAGAATAATATGTGAGATTCTTTTACCAAAATGAAGATATACGCATGCGAAGTTTTAATCTTCTGAAGTAACCAAAGATGAAATTTTTGAGTTATATATTTATATATATTATTATTCGAAATGAAAATACAGATTTGATGAATAATCTACAAACGTAATGAACAACTAGATATCAGTGGGATGGAACAACTTAATAACAAAATAATGTAATTTATTCACCCAAAAAAAAACAAAATAATGTAATTTGATGGTATGCAAAATGCTAAAAAAACAATTAAATATCAGCTAACAACTGTTTATTTTTTAATAATACATAATTTAAGTTACATATTTTATTATATTCTCATTTTTCCTTACAAAAAATTCTAACAAACAAATCAAGTTGTTAATTCAAATGATTAATTCTTAAATGGAAATAAATGAAGCTTGAAAAAGGGAAGAGAGAGTGGAAAATGTACGTGGAAAGAGGAGAGAAGAGAGAGGGCTGCTTGTACGGAGACGTCGTGGGCTCCAAGATCCACCATGTTAAACTTTTCAGCCGTTGCTGCTTCCTACCTAATCTTTACTTACTTACCCTAATCCTTACTCTTATCTCCACTAGCTACTCCTACCAAATGTATTACTAACTTACTCTTTTCTTGCAATAATCATAGGCTCTCCTCGTAACTCGTAAGTACCAAAACAAAACAGTTTCTAATCTATATGTCTTTACTGGTGTTTTAGAAAGGGGTCTAGGACAACATAATTCAAAGTTATCATTCATTCTCTTAAATTAATGACAAAGAAAAAACTTGTATTGTTTTATGATTTGTTTTATGATTTACTCAAGGAATAACGTTGGCTCGTCCATCTCCACCGACGATATTCTATTAAATTTTCTATATGAGTTTTCAACATTATATAATATAGTTTTCACGTATTTTTTAAATGCGAGAGGAAAGTATATGCGGGTACAAGTACTATTATGCTAGCTACCAAATCAAAACAATTATCACATGATTTGTCTCTATTCGATCCATTAGTTTTTCAACAATTACATAAATTCTGATCGAGAGATTCTTTATTACATCTTTTGATTTGGTTGTTAGATATTTATCACGATGTGATAAAAAAAATATATATATTTAGTTATTTAATCTATATAGTACATATATATGCCATACGCCAAATCGGAATAAACGTTTTGCTCTACACATAAGTTGTTTGATGCACTTTCACTGTTTGATACTATATATTAAGTGAAGTTTGCATATGTATTAAAGATGGCAAAATTTGTCCAAATTGTAATTCTATTTGTTGATATGAAATTTTGTAATATGAGATTTAATTACATAACAATGATACTAATACGGCCAGTCGTTACTACCTTGAATTCGTAGTCAATTAATGAATATTGTGTTTTGCCGACCTTTGAATCAAAAAAGAGGAAACTTTCCAAATTTTGTGTGATACCATATCGAAGCCAAGGCTCTCTAACCTCTCTTTATAAAGACGAAAATAATATATATGGTCATGTGCATTGATGCTGTGTGGGCGCGTGTTTATATCAGCCACACCAGAATCGTAACGATTGTAAGAGAAGTTGAGTACTACTCGTTGATCGTACGTAAGCCATTTAGTTTTCGTATTCGTTAGTTTTTTTTTTTAATATAAAAGAATTTAAAGGTGTTCGAAAAACAAAAAAATGTGCAAACTTCATAATTTTATGAGAGAAGTTGTTGAACATCAAAAACAGATAATGTGGAATGACGAATTGTGTATGCTTGGGTCCAAACACCGTCCCAAGACAATTAGTCCCCACTTACTCTTTAACATGTCTCCTTCACATATATACGCTCTCTTTATTTTCATCTTTCGTTACCAATCTAATTTTATTGCGTGAATCTGATAGTTTTCAACAAAAATTTATTCATTTTTCATATGCATTAATTTTTGATTGACTACGAAAGACTTTAGTTGTGATAATTAAGATATGGCATCTACTAATCATGTATTTAGTGATTAAGATGTTGTTGAGGCGTGGTTCATACGTTGATTATATCCACTTGGTCACTATAACATAAAAGAAAAACGGAATACAAGTAAATCCAAAAAAAATGATATCTTCTCCGATCCGATAAAAATCCATATTATAGGTAAAATATTTTACATAGCAAAAATGCAAAAAAAAAAAAAAATAATAATAATCTCATTTTCCGGATGACTATGAAACATAGTTACGTCAAAAGTTTGGGACTTTTGCCGGCAAGGCGTATCAACTTTTTTTATTTTTATTTTTCAATATGTCAATTTCTATTTTTTTTTTAAAACATCTACGAGAAAATAAGGGTTTGAAAACATTGTTTTCTTTTTTTAGATTACAAGTCATAATAAAAAATAAAAAAAGCTGTCAAATATATACGACTCAAAACTACTACAATTTCGAATTGAAAATGACGAAAATGGACCTGAGCGTTTTCGAGTTTGGACCTTTGGCCTTTTGAGTTCCTAAGGGACAAATATTGGTCCATAAATCTTTAAACGACTTCACAACTGAAACTACAGATATCGATGATAAGACTGATCTGAGAATTTTTTGTTATTTATTTATATATAGTCTTTGACGTGTATGTAACTTCTTAATAAATAAACGTAACATGTTTGATCGTTGAAGATACCAATATAACAATAATTTAAATTTTGTCACATGGGACAGTATCAGTAACCCATATGTGTATACTATTAAAGTCAATATTAAGTTGGATTTTACGGCTGCTATACAAATCTAATGAAAAAAAAACAAAAACAAAAGAGTAGCTGCCGTGTGGAACTCGAATTTGACGATAACTCTTACTTTGATTCTGACTTAATTTTTCTTTTTTGGTATAGCTGTATTTTGTCTTTGCATCTTTAATTATAAATACCGCCAAAATTCAGTTAGTCTCTAAATTTTAACTTCCTTGTTTTTTTTTTGTTCCTTTCTATAAGACATTTGTTTCCGATTTTTTGAGTTTCATACGGACTAGGATAGCATACGGTTGCTAAACCAGTGAGCACTCTATTTATTGATAACGTGACACTAACCTGTCCTCGAGGTACGATACGACATTATATGATCCACTTGGATTTCATAGTAATTGACAGTCTCCAATGGTTGTAAACGTAACAAGCAATATTTTCATACAAATTATAGTTTACTGGAAAGTAGACTTGCTATTTTAACTTGCAATCACAACTACAAAAAATATCTATAACAAAAATATCTATCTCTTTTAATGTGTGTGTGAACTGTATATGGGTCTTGAACTGGTCACCGCCGTTTCTTTTAGGGTCAATGAGTATGTTATCCACCAAACCCATCTTACACTTTTCACATCACAACTTGTGTTTGTGTGTGTCTTTGCTTTCTATCAAGACTAGAAAAAATATCCTATAAAACGTGTTTTAACCATTATAATTGTTAACTCTAAACCAAGTTTTTAACACTTTTTTCATATCCATCACAACTTGTGTGCTTTGCATTTTTGTCCTAAGCAAAACCCGTAAAACGTTTTTAAATGTAATCTTTCGTTAATCCACTAATGAAGGACATAGACATATCATCTACGTACTAATTAGGATTTCAAAAGGTTATGCAGCATGTTGCTCGGTTTGTTTTTGAGAGTGACGCAAATCTGTCTTTTCTCCAACCTAATCAAAGATACATAGCGATTCGGTGACATCAATTCTAGAAACACAAAAAAGATTTGATTTAACTGAGAAATTGATTTAATATGCATTTATAGCCTCTTATGTTATGGAAAAATCCAAACCTGTTGCACAAGTAAAAACTAAGCTGTAGGGGGACCATGCTGATGTAGACCAAGACCCATAGCGATAGGTACTAATCCAAACACAATGTTGATGTCCAAATCGGTCATAATTAGAATATTTAGTTCGGTGAAAAGGAAGTCGAAGCTTTTTTTATAGATTGGTAAGAGATACAAAAGACGGGTTACAAAACTAACTTAGACGAGTTAAAGTAACTTGATTAAGAACCGAAGACGAACTGCGAGCTCGTCGTTTCAGAACTATTTGGTGAGTTATCTTGTACTTTTCGTATCTTTATTCCCTTTTTTTCTGAAACCTTTTTACGGACGCTGTACGTCCGTATTTATAGGGAAATGTGTCGGTTCGTTCCCTAAGAAGACCAAAATACGCTTCTTTCCTAAAAAGTTTATTTGGGCTTTTAATGGATCTTTAATGGGCCGAGCCTTTTGATAAGGGTGTGGATCCACTCTTAACACACAGATGTTATTCGATATATAGAAGAAAAAAACAATTGTTTGTTTAATCCAATTCATATACAGCTAGATTATATATCTCGATCCTTTTGAAAATGTTATCTTATGTAATAATTAATTATGAGGAATGAAGAAATATCCTACAGGAGGTCTTATGTGAAAACTCGAAGGTGTATTCGATTTTGGGTCAAATACATTCTCATGTCTTATACGAAAGTATTAAAAATTAATTATAGTATTTTGCTGTGCAAATCCGATTTAGTTTTCTAGTCGTTTGACCGTAAATAAGAAAGTGATTTAGTTTTTTTTTTTTTTTTGTGCACAAGAAAGAGGTATTTAATTTATAACAATTGGACAATTATTAATTAATTGTTTTGTTGGATACAAAGATATATAAACATTGACAGCAACGTGACTGGCTAACGAAGAAAAATATCGTTCGTACATATATTACTAAATTCAGAACCTAATGCCGGGAGAGAGAGAGAGCTTATGTATACAGGTCAGGTCATTAATAAGGGATAGTGACTTATGGGCCAATGTTACAAACAGCGAATTAAAAGCCCAATTAAGAATTTTATATCTATTGTATATGCTGCTAGTGTGTAAAACAGTCTGGGCCCAAATAAACAGTCGAACATGTCTTGTCGTTGATAAATTTGATCACTCTAATTGTTAATTAATTAATTAAAAACGAAATTAGTAGTAATTAATCGGGGCTGTGTAGTGGCATCATCATCATTAATCGAAGACTAATAAAATAAGCGTGAAGGACAAAAGCACTGTGGGTCCTGTTGTCTTGTCTCAACCCGCATTATTTGTACTCGCAAATGCTACTACTAATCTGATCTACTGTTTACCTTTTTTTTTTTTTGTAATAATAATTGTTTTTTTACTAATCACTGTTTAATTAGCCACACATCTTTACGGAATCCTCATATTAAAATATTACTATATGAACTCCGATTTACAACCTTTTTTTTAATTTCCTACCCAAAATTCGGATTCGTATTAGTAAACGATTTTATAGAAATGTCTATTTCTATATGATTAATTGTTGATATTTTATATGTTAAGATTTATTTGTAAATGTCTATTTTTTTAATGTCTATTTATTTTATAAATTCAGAGGTAGTTATTTTTTTTATAATGATGGATGCATTGTCGAATTTATTATATGATATTGAACAAAGTGTTAGCAAGAAAACATGGCGAAGCTTTTGATAGAGGATATTAAGAAAAGCTGTATTATTTTTGACGGTGCATATATATTGTTTTTTTTGGTTGCCTCTTCTTCTCTTCGTGCATAAGGTTCTTTTCAGTTTTTTTGTAAAAAGAGAGATGTTTAGAATATATTTGGAAAAGCAAAACAATTTTTTTGTTGGTTTGGGTTAAAAAAAAGAGAGAGAGAGAGGGTGGTAAATAAAAGATAACGTGAGTAGTACGGAAGAGTGATGATGAAAAAAATAGTCAGAGAAGGTGATGATGGTGATGATGGTGATGATGAACGGACACACACACACAGGACACAGCCCACAGGCCTCTCTCTCTCTCTGTCTCTCTCTCTCTCTCTCTCTCTGTTAGCATCAAAATCCAACGGTCAGATATTTGTGCTTCCCATGCGTGTTCAATCCCACCCCCCCCCCTTGCTTGTTATTATTATGCTCCCTTCCTCAATCCATTATATACCTCCTTTTTTTTTTTACTTTCACTTTATTATGGTGAATAAATTAAGAGTTATGTTCATTAACAACAATTAAAAAAATTACTATTATTTTGATAAGACAACTAATTATCCTGTTTATCACTAATACCAACAAATTTACTTTTTTTTTTAACCATCCACATTAACTACTCCATAATGAATAATTATATGAGGGATGATTGTAAAAATATAATATCCAAAATTTTAGCCTAAACAACAAAACCGCCAAAAATACATTTCCATAAGAATTAAATGGTTAAATCCAAATTTTTATTTATTTTAACTTGAGGAGTCGATAAAAATACAATTTAAACTTATATGCACCTTAAAAATTCAATGAGATTTACTAAGTAAGTGTAGTTTCACCACAATTTAAAAAACAAAAGTCTACAACGTAACCGTATTAAAAACAAAAGTTATCCGATAGTTATCATTAAAAATCAAATTACCATTCATCTAGCATCTAGAAGACTAAATGAATCCACAAAAAAAAGGGAAAAAATTCAAGTTTGGGAGACTAATAGGGGCCCATCCAGTTGGGCCAATCTAAGTAACAAAAAAAAGCGAAAGATAAGGAAATGCAATAATGAACGTTTAAAAGAAATTAGGAAGGTTGCGGAAGTCTCTTAATTATAAAATTAATTGTTAAAAGAAACAAAAGAGATTATCATTAAATTAAAATAAAAAGATTAAGAAATATAATAAAAAAGATTAGTAGTAAAGTGGAGAGAGAGAGAGAGAGAGAGAAAGTGGAGGAGGTTAGATGTCCCATTCACCACC
This sequence comes from Camelina sativa, assembly GCF_030686135.1. Lineage (NCBI taxonomy): Eukaryota > Viridiplantae > Streptophyta > Magnoliopsida > Brassicales > Brassicaceae > Camelina > Camelina sativa. The sequence continues at coordinate 22,703,667 of NC_141897.1, forward strand.
CGGCAAACCGACTTGGAATGCCGCTTTCTTGTCCCCTGCCCTTCCCCCTCTTTTTCTAGTTTACTCTTTTACCCTTTTTATTCTTTTAATCGCGTTATTAAAACATTAAAGAGGGGTAGAATAGAGATTTAATAATTTGGAGACAAACTATCCATCCCCCCTTTCCGGGTGGAGCCAGAAAAAGATCCGACTCCCGACACCATACATCAACAAACGCCCTTCGTAACACGATCCAATCTGAACCGTTGGATTTAGAATCCCATCCGTGAACCAAAAGAAAATGGGCAACGTTCTCGACTTATTTACTATTCTGCCACTTTCTTTAATTAATTGTTGATCTCTCTCTCTCTCTCTCTCTCTCGGCTACGAGTTTTCTGGGTGATGAAATAATTAAATTAAGCTTCTGCTTTAATGGAAGGACCTTCTTCTTGACACACACCTCTCTCTCTCTTTCTCTTCGCTATTCCTCTTCTACAGTTTGCAAATTTTTTTCTCTTCCTCTCTGAGATTCGTTACTTTCGATCGTCTCCTTCTTCATAAGCTTTCCATTTTCATCTACGATTTGTTTTCTCTTGAGGTAAAACTATTTTCTTCTCTCTTCGTAAGTGTTTTTCTCAAATCCGTGTAATCGTCTTTGCTTGTGTGAATTTGTGTTTGTAGTTACTAGATCTACGAGCTATTGAGTTTCTTTTTTTTTGTCACTCTTTAAGGTTATTTCTTTGGCGAATTTTGGGTTTTTTTTTTTTCTTTTTTCTTTCCGGCTTATACTCTTTAGGTTTTGTGGTGTGTTTATAGAAAAATTTGTAGAAGGTGAAATCTGGGATCAAGCTCGCAAAAAAATGTATCTGGACCTGTTCAGATTCTTCGTCTGACCTTGAGTTGACTTCTTTATTCTTCTCTCTTTTTTTCTTTTTTTTTTTTTTTCTCCTGATGTTGAGCTTCGTTTTGCTCTAGCTTTTGGTTTCGACTCCTTGATTTTGAGGTGATTGAAGTGGTTTCCTTGATTTGATCTTTTGTAGGTAAAGCAGCAACTTTGGTAGTTCAAGGAAACCTTAAAAGTATTTATCCAATGTCTCCGGAAGAGGAGCTACAGAGCAATGTCTCTGTGGCTAGTTCTTCACCTACTAGCAATTGCATCTCGAGAGGAACCACTCTAGGTGGTGGATTAAAAGAGCATAACTACTTGGGTCTCTCTGATTGTTCTTCTTCTGTTGGAAGCTCCACTCTCTCCACGGGCCTTACCGAAGATGACAAAGCCAGTATCAGCCTCAAGGCTACAGAGCTTACTCTTGGCCTTCCTGGTTCACGATCTCCTGCTAGAGACACAGATCTTAACTTGATGACTCCTCCAGTAAAGCTAGATGAGAAGCCGTTCTTTCCTTTGCTTCCTTCTAAAGATGAGATTTGCTCCTCCTCACAGAAAATCAATGCCTCAGGAAACAAGCGAGGCTTCTCTGACACAATGGATCAGTTTGCTGAAGCTAAAAGTTCAGTCTATACTGGGAAGAACTGGATGTTCCCTGAAGCTGCAGCGACCAAGTCTGTAACAAAGAAGGATGTGCCACAAACCATACCGAAAGGACAGTCGAGCACTACAAACAACAGCTCTAGTCCACCTGCAGCCAAGTATGACCTAGAAAAATAGGATCATTCACCCCATTTTTGATACGGAGTACTTTCCATCAGCCTAACTGGTGTTTTCTCTGGTTTCAGGGCACAAATTGTCGGTTGGCCTCCTGTGAGATCCTACAGGAAGAACACATTGGCTACCACTTGTAAGAACAGTGATGAAGTTGATGGGAGACCAGGTTCTGGGGTCCTTTTCGTGAAGGTCAGTATGGATGGTGCTCCTTATCTGAGGAAAGTTGACCTGAGGAGCTACACTAATTACGGGGAGCTTTCTTCAGCTTTAGAGAAAATGTTCACCACTTTCACTCTTGGTGAGATGTTTCAGCGATTGCTAGTGATGTGTTTGAAAACGTCTTTGTTAGTTATTCTATCGGTGGGTCAGTGAGTGCAATCAAAGTGGTTAACCTGCACAGTTTATTTGTTGTTTAGGTCAATGTGGATCTAATGGAGCTGCTGGCAAGGATATGCTCAGTGAGACCAAGCTAAAGGATCTTTTGAATGGAAAAGACTATGTGCTCACTTATGAGGACAAGGATGGAGATTGGATGCTTGTTGGAGATGTTCCATGGGAGTAAGTTTCCTTTTTTTATTTGCAAAATTTGTTAGAAGCTTTCTATTCTTTGCCAGATATCTTAGAATTAAATCTAAAACATACAATAGAAGATTAAATCATTGTGATTGGTATAAGCGTTCTTGAGTGATTGCTGATCCAATGTAATATTACAGGATGTTCATTGATGTCTGCAAGAAGCTGAAGATAATGAAAGGCTGTGATGCCATTGGGTTAGGTAAGTTTTATCTTCTCTCCCTGCTCCTAAGATGCAACTCAAACTACTTTCTCCACAATTGATTCTCAAGATCCATTATTAGAACTGCGTATGATGATATTAGTGATTTGTTGATCTAAGGAGAGTAAAAAGGAGCCAATTTAGAACTTGCAAAATCAAGTTTGATCACTTGTTTTCTTTCGGGAGTAAACACAAAACATGTCAAGTATATAACAATAATATTAAGCCCTTATTAGGGAGCTTGGTCTAATTCTTTGATTGTGAAATGTCTTAATGTGATGTTGCAGCTGCAGCTCCGAGAGCAGTGGAGAAATCGAAGATGAGAGCTTAAAAAGATGGAACATGATGATGACCAAGCTTTCTAATTATATACAAATATGTGCGATCTTTTGGCGGTTTTTCTTTTAAATTTGGAAACAGCGATATCAACTTAGTAGTTTCTGAGATTTAAGAAGAAGATAAAAAGTAAGTAAGACTACGTTTGTAAGGAAAAATGAAGAAAGAATTAAAATGATCTTATTTTGTTTGTTGATTTAGTCGAACCAGTAAACTGGTCGTTGTTTCGTTTAATGTTTTTGGTTTGTTTTGGATGATTGTGTGGTTCGCTTTTTTGCTTTTGCTTATTTGATGTAATGTCTTTGGTATTCTCTTCCTTTTCCTTCGTCTCTTTTTGTTTCATGTCCGACCGATTTAACAATTCGGCTTTGATTCGTTTTTCTCGTTTTCATTTTGGTTGTTTTACGGTTTGTAAAACCTGAATTCGAATAAAACCAAGTAGTTTGGTTTTGATTAATAAAATTTTGGTTTAATTCGGTGTGACTTTTTACTCTTTCGTAAAGAAACCAATCGGCTTACAAACGTCTGGGCTCGATTTTGTTTCAATTTTCCGGTTTGGTTCGGATTAGAAGAACCTGAATTCGAATAAAACCACGTAGTTCAGTTCGCCTAATTTTTAGTGTAACAGTTTTTTTCTCCGCTCTACTTCATCTCCCCATCTTCTAATTTTCCTGCATCTGCATCGTGACGAGACCATTTGTTTATATTAGTAACACGTGAGCTGTGAAGAAAGGAATATTGCAAACATTAGAGGTTCCCTTTCTGTGCATGCATTTGCAAAAATGTTCGAGGTGGATTTGTTAAATTGTAACCAGACATTTTAATACGGAAACATTAAATCATAACACATATCCGAATCTAGCGACGAAACTAATCATAGCTTTTAGGGAAACAGAAACATAAGCAAAAGTAAAAAAGCGAATAACAAAATGCTCATCGAGTTAGAATTTGTCATCGTTCAAATGCTCATCGGGTTACAAGATTATAATAATCAAAATGTGTTTAGCCCTAAATTTTCCTCAATGCCTGTTTATATGGAATATAAAAAACTAATAAATAATTCTATAACTGTCAGTTAACTGAATCGATAATGTAATGATCTTTAAACCAACATGAATAGTCATACTAAAAAGGTTTTGAAATCGTCATTTAAGCTGTTAACCTTCCATGAAACTTTGTTTGCACTCCCATGAGTGCATATAAACTCATCAGCATACTCATGAATTGCAACCAATCAGTTTTAAACTCAGTGAATAAGAATACTTTAAATAGTATCGAATAATATCGTTGAGAAAGATAATCAAAAGATACATGGACACAAATTGCTATATAATAATCTCTCTTTCAACGTTTATTAATTTGCTGTTCCTGAAGGTGCTTACATAATGCGCCTTTGGTTTTGGGATTAGTAAAAAATATCTATATTATTATTTTTGAAGTACATTTTTGTTTATACTTTTTTTATTTTACTTATTTTTTTTTTAACAACATTAATCCATAAAACAATTCCATAAATAATATTGCAGAAAAACTCAAATACTAAATTTTTTTAAATTGACCAACATTTATTATATTTATTGTCAAAAAATCTTAACAACATTTATATATTATGTTTTTTCTAAAAACAACTCTACCCATTAAAGTTTTAACCCATAAATCTCGAAAACTATTTTTATGGATGCTAGTACAGTAAAACCTCTATAAATGAATAATATTAGGACCAAGAAAAGCTATTAATTTATAGAGGTTTTAATTTCTCGATAAATTAATAATTATGAATTTATAGAGAGACTTTCCTAATTTGGTAAAAAAACATTAAAAATAAGATTTAATGGTTATAACTAATATTTTTATTAAATCAATTACAATGAAAATAATAATTATCATGTTTTGACGATAGCACTCAAAGATTGTTATACAGTAAAAATATCAAAAATGAACTCTAATAAAAATCAATGTGTCGATATATACATATATTTGGATAATTCTATATAATTATTAATTTATATTATTGATGGGACTATATATTTACAAAGGATTTTCAAAAAAAATATTATTTTATTATATTATCAAATAGTGTCCAAAATTGCACTAGTCCCACCTTGGGACCGAAGAAATTTATTAATTTATAGAGGTTATTATTTTACTGAGTATTAATTTATAGAGGTTATACTGTATCTCTCAAATTTAAATGATATACAACAAATTTGTCAAAAAAAAAGGTTATAATCTTCATAATTATATTAACATTAATAAATTTCCTAAACCGAAAATCCAATTTTAAAATAATTAAAAAACCAATATTCACAAATATTTAACTTTAGCAAGAGGACATACATTTAATTCAGTATATATTTTATTTAGAAACTGAATATCTCTATATAAATGATGGTTTGAATTAACATTAGTATAAATATAAAATATTATTAATTCGGTCTTAAAACACGGGTTAAATCCTCATTTAATTATTTAGTCAATACTACTAATATTAGAATATGAGAAATATTAAATCAGGTAATTTAACTAACATTTTGTAAAACAATTAAATCATTGGTAATATTGTGACTTAATGAGACAATAGCTTATAAATTATATATTTATGTATTTAATTCCCTTATTATTGTTCTAATAATTAACAATCCAAACAAAATTAATTAAACAAAATAAACTTAATATATTAAAAAATTAAATATTATTTTCTTAAAAATTGTCCTGCAGTGTACCACTGGTTAAAATCTAGTGTTAATAATAATTTAATGCTCATTTTAACAATTTCCATAGCGTTGACAAAACAATATGATTAAACCCCACCCAAATGAAAGGTTATATTCAACTATCCATTTTTTTCAAAGAGGCATTAACTAATCAAATTCCAAAGCATATATTCGATCGATATGATTAAATGAGAATCTATGGGTCGAATTTAAATCAGTCTTCTTGTTACTCTAATTCAAATAATGTTATATGTATGTATGTGTGATTCTTGTAGCTTCACGTGAACTTTATAGTATACACATAAAACAACAATCATTAGTCGTGAATCTCATTTAATTCGCTTCGTTTTGATGCACTTATTTCGAATGGGACATACTATAGTTACATTCAATATTTCTACAATTAAATACGAAATGGACTTAGGGAATGACATGTCAAATTTGTCTCCAACAGATATGAATTGAATTATGCATCTCAACAATGGAACGTGGCATTACCTTTAACACTCATCCATGGTTGGTTCCCAAAATCATTTATCACCAAACGAGAAACCCAAAAAATGAGTAAGGTGGTAGATATATAAACTGATTAACTGGAACGTGGAAAAGTACAAGTATCTCAATATATTTCACATACAAGAATATTGAATTTAACTATATAGTCTTAAGAATCAACGATATAGGTATATACAATTCTCTCTTCTTTGATTTGGTTGTTAGCCTGGTTAATTTGTTCTGCTTCGGTAATCTGTTTTGGATTTTGCTTGTGGTTAGTCCCTGTTTACCATTCTAAGGCTGAGTATTCAATCAGGTTCCTCTTATTGCAATTGTGGATGGTACATTTTATCCACCAGTTTGGGTTTCCTCCGTTTTTGCTAGAAGGTTGGTTTGGTAGTCTTCCTTGAGCTAGTGCGTTCATCTTCCTTCATCAAATTCTCTGTCAGATTCCGCGATTCTTTCTACTTCAATTAGCCTTCTCTGTGGTTCTCTTGTTTGGGATTATTTGGGACTCTACCATTAGCGGCTTCTTCAGATTCCAAAATTTGCTTTTCTGTATAAGTTTCCCTCGTTTGGGGTGTAGTTTCTCTCTTTTGGGCTTCAGTTTCTGGGGATATTTCTTTTTCTTCCATCTTAGTATTTCAAAAACGCATTCCACCATTGCATTTTATAATGGAAAATTTTAAGACGAAAAAAAAAAAAAAAAAGGTATATACAATTCCTGTATGTGAAATATATTGAGATATTTGTACTTTTCCACGTTCCATGTTAATCATACTTCATAACTAAGTCTTAACTCTTAAGAATCGAATTGTCTGAATGAACTGTTTGCATGCAGTTGGATTGAAACTCTAGGATATATATATCAAATTTACGGGTTTACCAAATATCACAGAACATAAGCTTGATAAATGTAAATACGTAAACTTATGAGTATATATGAATGTGTATTTCGATTTGGTACGTAGACCTTCAACAACCCACCGAATCGATGGTATCCATAGATTTCTTATCAGTTATCAATCATGGGAGGTCATGTTCTAATTTATATATGGACAAAATCGTATCAGCATTATTATTGTTCGATTAAGTTTTTTTTTTTTTTTTTTTTTTTTATCTTTTCTTTTGAAAGGTTTGATTAGCAATTTTGTCCGGACAGACCAAGTATACGTACATTTGTGATTGTGTAGGACACTCAAAGATCTTCCACAGTTTTCGAATTAATAGGTATACAGATACAAGTCCTGTCGAATGTTAAATTATATCCAACTAAATTAAATTAAGAAGCTAATATGTTCAATTTTTTTTTTTTTTTTTTTTTCTGTTGGGGGATAATCAATGATTCCATGTCATGCACGCACGAAGTCATGTGCTCCCCCTACAATGGCAGCCACTTAAAAAAGCCTACCAAACAATTTGCAAATGCGTAACTACAACTTTGATTTAGCATCCCCTCGACACGTACCACTTTAATTTGTAAAAAATAAATGTTTTGCGGATTATTATTTCTCATAGTTAGGACTTACGACGTTTGGAGAGGTTTTGCCCACATGAACAGAGGAACACTTGTTCAAATCCAAATAATCGTAGAAAGAGTATTGGTTATCGTAGTGTTACAAAATTATTAGCCTTACCACTTGTCTTTTAGGCCATACTGTTTCATTCATTCATTGCAATAATTTATATTTTGGAGTTTTATACCTTTGATCTAGTATTGCATTATCATCTTAATCACTTGATCAGCCAATAGAGTAATCTTAATAACTTGATCAGCCAATAAAAAGGTTGCCAACATATTAAGTAATACATAAAGGAACAATCGAAGTCAAAAATCAAACAAAAAACATGGCTAGAATTCAAAATTTGCTGGCCTTGGACCAGTCTAATCTTTATGTCATATCATTAGCTCTTGTCGTCATCATATAATTGTATAATTTGGATATTTCGAAATGTTAAAATTTTTAATATTATTTTGTTGGTAGATAAATGAAAAAAAAAAAGTATGCACTTCGATCTTTCTCTATCAAACAACATCTAAACTTTTCTTTCATTTTGTAGTCCCGAATCCAAAACTTATAGGTAAATTATATCCAGTCAGCATGTAATGTGAAAATTATCGAAAAGAACATAACTATCAGATTCAACTATATGTCTCACAGTCAGCACAATACACCTATTAGACTACGTATTTTTGTATTATTATCTTATCTATGTAAATTTTCCATTTTGATATATATTTTTTTGGTTCTAAAAACAAGCTTTACCGTTAATTGCTCAGATTCTAAATGTCACGTGCCACATGTTTGACCTTCACTCTATCATATAATTTGCATTTGGAAGAATCCGACGAGTTAAATATTATAATCAAACCACATTGTAGAACATTCAAGAGATGAATACACATTCAACAAATCATATACTAATTGTTAAATGTTTTGAGTTATGGTTTTACATGCAAATTGGGAAACAAAGATCTCCGCGTCTTAAGTTAATTGAAATCTCATTTGCTTGCATATGGTCGGTTATACCGTTGACTTTATTTCACTTTATCGTCCATCCCAATGATATCATTTTCATATAAAAATAACAATTTTGACCCAAAAAAAATAAAAAAGCGGGACGTAAAGGATCAGTAATTCAGTGATATGATTTTCATCGAGGCAAACAAAATACTTACATGCAAATGGAAACAAAAGCCATTTCAGACGCATAAAGTTTCATTTTTTACCTTTTAATATTGCCTAAGAATTAATAAACATTAAACATTTAACATCACTAAAGAAAAAAAAGTCTCTCTCTCTCTAGTCTTTATCTTTAGTAGTATTTAATTTCTCCATCTTCCTTATGATCCATGGCCAAAAGTCCTCTCCTTCCTCTTCTCTATAACTACTTTGAGAAATAGAAGAAGAAGAAGACGAAGACGAAGAAGAAGAAGAAGAAGAAGGAAACAAAGCTTGGAAAATGGTGTTTGGTTGGAGAAAAGCGTTTTGCACTTCCGTTCCAAGTAATCAAGAAGACAAACAACCTCAACACATTCATAACGCTGATCCTCCAATTCCTACTCCAAGGTTCCGATCAAAGTTTGGATTTTTATCCAACCCTTCAACTCCTCGTCTCCGATCTCGTGGTGGTGGTGGTGGTGGCACTGGATGCCGCTCCTCCGCTTCAACCGCAGTCACTCTCCCATCTCTTCCAACTAGTCCAAAACTTCATTGCAGAACCACAAGCAATGCTACTCCAAGGACAAGTAACAGCTCAAGTCCTAAGTTTTTCTCTAACCCTTCTTCTCCTAAATCATCTTCTTCTTCTTCCTCTCACGGCGGCGTCTCTCTCCTCCGTGCCACGCTTCTTCTCAACAAGGTACTTACTTTACTTCTTGACTTGGTTATACTAATTACTAAGTTCAATTAATCTAAAGCTCTGTTTTTTCTGGTGTGGATACAGAGTAATAGTAGCAGATGTGGGATTTGTTTGCAAAGAGTGAACTCAAACCAAACCAATTCCACGGCGGCGATTTTCACGGCGGAGTGTTCACATTCCTTTCACCTCTCTTGCGCCGTTAGATTAGAAGACAAGCGTTGCCCCTTTTGCTCAGCCGCGTGGAATCACACCCCCAAGTCGGTCACTAATAACTTCGACCCGAATAGACGACCCGAGATCCGAGAAATCAAGACGGGGAAATCTCTCAGAGTTTACAACGACGACGAGCCGTTAGCTTATTCACCGGTTTCTCTTGCTCAGATCAACACTATTCATGAATCCGACGAAAACGACGACGTTGAAGATGACGATGAGTTCCCCGGATTCTTTGCTGATTCTTCTTCAGTTGCGCCTTCTTCGACTGATCCGACTCCTTCAATCTCCGGGAACATGGAAGTTCGATTGCAACCGGACTCCGCCGTTGTGGAAACCGGGAAAAGGAAGGAGACACACGTCGTCGTCATGAAATTGAAAGCCTCGTCGTCGTCGTCGTTCACAGACGCGATTAAAGCGCGAAGGCCGTCGATAGATGTTGTAACGGTTTTAGATTTGAGCAACGGCGGAGCTAATTTGCAGACGGTGAAGCACGCGATGAGGTCGGTGATCTCTTTGCTCCGAGATATGGATCGGTTATCAATCGTCGTATTCTCAACGGGATCGAAACGGTTAATGCCGTTACGACGGATGACGGCGAAAGGAAGACGATCGGCGCGGCGTATGGTCGACGCACTCGTCGGAATCGAAACCACCGGCGGTGTAGGAATGACAGTTAACGACGCGTTGAAGAAAGCAGTAAAAGTAGTTGAAGATCGCCGGGAGAAGAATCCGTCGGCGAGCATCTTCGTTTTATCGGACGGTCAGGATCAACCGGAGGCGGTTTTGAAAGCTAAACTAAACTCAACGCGCGCGCCGTTCGTCGTTTCGACCACGCGCTTATCCCGTCCGGAGATCCCGGTTCACTCCGTCTACATCGCGTCTCCTGGAGCGTTGCATCACGCGCCGCTTCGAGACGCGTTCACCGAGCGAATCGCTTCGTTGCTCAACGTGGCTCTCCATGACGTGAAGCTTAACCTAGGTTTGGTCAACGGATCTAATTTGACCGAGATTTCATCGGTTTACTCTTTAACCGGTCGATCCGAGAGTTTCGGATCCGGTTCGGTCGTCGTGGTCGGAGATTTGTTCGCCGGGGAGGAGAGAGAGTTTCTCGTTGAGCTCAAAGTGCCGACTTCGTCGAGTGGTTCCCACCATGTAATGTCCGTACAGTCTTCGATCGTTGACCCTATGACACATCAGCCGATGACGTGTCCTAAAGAGAAACGGTTTTTGATCCCACGGCCACAATCAGTCAGATTCGTATCTTCGAGCATCGAACGGCTCAGGAATCTACACTCCGTGTGCCGCGCCGTAGCTGATTCTCGTCGGCTTATCGAGCGTGAAGACTTAGCTGGAGCTTATCAGATTCTAACGACGGCTAGGTCCAATGCTACGGATGACGACTGTTTACGGAGCTTAGAAGGTGAGTTAGCTGAGCTGAGCCGGATTAAACCGAGAAATGGTTTAGTGAACCGAGCTGAAGAGAAACCGGAGCAGCTTACACCAACTTCGGCTTGGAGAGCAGCCGAGAAGTTAGCTAAAGTGGCTATTATGAGGAAGCATTTAAATCGAGTCAGCGATATGCACGGCTTGGAAAATGCCAGATTTTAAGTTTTTTTTTCTTTTCCAAAAACTCCATTTCAATGATTTTTTGAATATATATGGTATATATTAATAAATAATATAATAGCCAATAATTTAGTAAGGTATAAATTAATAATAGAAGTATGATTTAGAAAAGGACCCCTCCTACTAGTACTACTAAGGTGGATGATAGCGACAAGCAGTAGCCGACGGGTGTGGCCTTTTGTATGCAGAGAGATTGAGACCCTACTTGAGAAATTAATTGGTCTTTTTTATCTTCTTCCTTTTTGTAATCTTCAGAAAATCCAAACTAATATGACTGAAAAAGCTGAAAAAGAATTCGTAGATAAAATAAATGAGAGTCTATTTTTATTTAGAAAAGAGAGTTATAGTGGATTATTAGAGTGTGCTTGTAATGCTGGACTTCAAAATCAAAAGTTAACTTCTACTTAGTTTATATTATCATGCCGTTTAAGCTTAGTCATATGAATGATCATGATTAGTCATGTGATCATCATTATAGCCTATTTTGTTGTGATAGAAAACTTAGTAGGATACCATAAAAAGTGTATTCCAAGGCTGTTTTATTATAATAATAATAGTATAAAGGATTTTGATTGGGGTTACAGGCTATAAGCCTATTTCCACGGTGTTGGTTGCACCGGGTTTGAAGGATATAAATAGTGCGTGGGGCACGGACATGTGGATTGGGGTTGTTGGTAAATCGTTGAGTGGATGGACCGTGGTGGGATTGCGCCGGTTAGGAATGTTGCAATGCTTTCTTTCCTTTATTTAACTAATTAATGTAGCCAGCGGCCAAGTTGCATTTGTTTTTTAAGGCAATGATTGTGTTAATTAAATGGATTAATTGATCAAACTATTGTCAAAGGTCCACTTCTCGATATATGATTCGATAATGATTAGTGGCCGAAGAATCTCAAACTAATGGTCAAATCAAGACTGAAATAGGAGGAGTACTAATCTATCCTTTATCAATCACACATGGTTTGATTACAACAACTTATAAAAGGGGAGAAATATTACTTTTGTTGAGTGTTTAGGTAAAAAGTGGATCATCTTGAAATTTCAGGACATGGACATATTTGGTATCTGATCCGTCCTCAAATCATGTTATCCCATCACATTATCTATATCATGATTATCATCCGATTTGTTTTTAAACAATGTAAGAGCAGCATACTAGTACTGTATTTTCGAGTTTTGATTTTGAAAACCATGTATTCTATTCTATGGCTTTTTTAGCTACAACGTTCGTTACCATGTACGTGTAAGTAAGCCCATTATATATGTTTTTTTTTTCCCAAATTAAAGCCTTCACCGGCCGTGCCGGTCACTGCCTGGTAATGGAAACGACCCACAAATAAAGATGTCGAAAATTACGTTTTAATCTCTTTGTAAAGCAAAGTCCATCATAAAATAGGATTACGGGCTTAAGCCCAAATAAATATGGGCTTACATTCGAAAACGTTAATCGCCGAATTCTCTATTAGTCGATTTAATGGTAAATTAATGAGATTTTGATAAGTTTTTCAAAAAAAGTTTGGTCAACTCTCTCTCAAGTCTCATACGTGTCGATAATATTAATTCCTCGTGATGCGGCACAGAGATAAGGCAGCTGACGTGGTTGTGACTGATGGAGGAAAAAAAAAAAAAAAAGCTGTCAACCATTGACCTTTCGATCGCCGTCCTTTGAAAATCAACGGTCCAGATTAGCATACTGACACTTGGCTTTGTAAAAAGGTTAATTATAATTAAATTTATTTAATTTTCAAGTTAAGCTTCCTTTTACTACAACCCACGTTGGACTGCGGTGCAACTATGTAACATTTAAATATAAAGTATTCTGTCAAACTATATGTCATTACTCATTACATAGTGCATTAGATTACAAGAGATCGTAAAAACCAGTTGAACTCGTATTTTACCTTTCGCGAAATGTTGTTTGTAAATTAGCTTCTGAAAGCAACCAATAATATCTGACTTAATTTCTAATTATTTGAACTTCTACACTATCTGAATTGAAAAAGTATTATATAATCTAAGTCAAACAACTGTACGCACATTTGATTAGAAAAAAAAAAAAAATCTTTTTTTAAAAAAATATGGTTTGTAAATGTACGGATAAGATTTAGGAAAGCGACATATAATTTGAAAACCCAAGCATACATATTTTAAATCGAAACACATTTAGAAAATCTTATCGAAATTATATTGAATGTTATTGGAATTGTTTCTTTAACTAATTCCAAACGTGAAGACATGAATACACATTCTCGTCCATCGGATCCACCCATGTGCACAAGTAACTAATTAGTATCCTAATTAATTAAGATTTTACAAATGTGTCTAACTCAACGTAATGCCTAGTCATCTAATTATCATATACAGTGGACTAATGGTAGCATTTATCCACATAACATTAAAAAGTATTATCTCTACAAAATCCTCCAAATATGAAAACATTTCTATATGAGCAAACGTGATAATCATCATTCAATTATAGACAAAATTACTATTGGTCAGGGTTAAATCTAAAACGCGTAATTTGATCAAAAGAGAAGAAACTGAGTCAAAAGGAAGCCTATAAAAGTGGTCTCTTCTGCCTCTTCCCCAGCACAGCCATTGATCTCTCCTTGACACAAATTTTGTTCTGTTTTTTTTTTGTGGTATTTATATATATTTCTTATTCTTTCCACAAAAAACTAAAGAAGAAGAAAGAAAGAAAGACATTGCGGTACTTATATTACATTGTTCTTCACACTTCTCTTTTATCGTGTGTATATATGTTGTCTGAGTGTTAATAATAATAATAATAATAATCGTGTGTTTTGATCTTAATCCGAAAGTTAGCAAAATGGCGGGAAACGGAAACGAGAATACGGGTGGAGACTTTAGTTTCTCGGCTGCGGCGGCGCGTGATGCGCTTCCGAGGATCACCACGGAGAAGGGAGCCAAATCTCCGACGCCGAGTGTGTGCCAGGATGACACCGCACCGCCGGTCAACTTTCAGACCATCGACGAGCTTCACAGTCTCCAGAAGAAACGATCTGCCCCGACCACTCCTCTTAGAGGTGGCGGTGTCGCTGGAGTCACCGGAACCAGTGGCCCCACCACTCCTGTCTCCGCCGAGAACATGCTTCAATCCGTCAGGTATAAATATGGCTGAGGTCCGATGACATTTTGTTTCTCTTAAGAATATGAGAATGGAAACATAATACTAATTATTATGCCAATATATATGCTTACCAATTTCGCTAAAATTTTTTAAACCAATCACAAATTTGAATATTACAAGGAATTAGTGATTTTTCTTTGTTTTAATGGTTAGAAAGGTTTCCAAAATCGTGCGATTGATTTTTTTTTTTTTTTTTTAATAAGTTTTGCATGCATGTATATTAATCATACAAAAATATGAATTTTGAGAAAACAATTATAATAAGAATGTATAATTTGGTGAAATGGACAGTGCATCGTTGGCGTCATTGACGAGAGAGACAGGACCGAAGTTGATAAGAGGAGACCCAACGTCCATGGCGAAAGTGGCACACGTGCCACACACTCCTACGTCACTTCCGGCTGCTGACGTCAGCGACAGTGGCTTGAAGTTCACTCACGTCCTTCACAACCTCTCTCCCGCCGGTAACACCCTCTAAAACGCCACCGATTTTATTCAAGGACCAATGTGATGAAGTTATTTTATTACATGCATGTTCCTATTTTTAAAACATATCACATTATGATTGCAGAGCTGTACGAGCAGGCGATTAAATATGAAAAAGGATCGTTTGTTACATCGACTGGTGCGTTGGCTACGTTATCTGGAGCCAAAACCGGTCGGTCTCCTAAAGACAAGCGTGTGGTTAAGGATGAGACCACTGCGGCTGAGCTCTGGTGGGGAAAGTAAGTCCTTTTATCTCCATATTTAAAGATATTATCTCTACTTAGTTTTTTTTTTGTCCTTCACGGACATATTGGTTAACTTTATTATTATGCCACATAATGTTTCTTACAGAGGATCCCCAAACATCGAAATGGATGAACAAACTTTTTTGGTGAACCGAGAGAGAGCTGTTGACTACTTAAACTCTTTGGACAAGGTAACTTAACATAGACATTTTTAAACTTATATTATCTAGTTGAATTTTATAGACTATATATTAATTAAAGCCTGTTTATATATTTACTGTCAGGTGTTTGTGAATGACCAATACCTAAACTGGGATCCTGAGAACAGACTCAAAGTGAGAATTGTTTCAGCAAGAGCTTACCACTCACTTTTCATGCACAACATGTGCATCCGTCCAACACCGGAGGAGTTGGAAAATTTTGGAACACCCGATTTCACGATCTATAACGCGGGGAAATTCCCGTGTAATCGTTTCACTCATTACATGACATCGTCGACGAGTGTGGACATAAACCTAGGAAGAAGAGAGATGGTGATTCTAGGCACACAATATGCTGGGGAGATGAAGAAAGGACTCTTTGGTGTCATGCATTACTTGATGCCTAAGAGAAAGATTTTGTCACTTCACTCTGGTTGTAACATGGGCAAAAGTGGAGATGTTGCTCTCTTTTTCGGACTCTCTGGAACCGGAAAGACTACATTGTCCACTGATCATAACCGGTATTTAATCGGAGATGATGAACATTGTTGGAGTGAGACCGGAGTTTCCAATATCGAAGGTGGTTGTTACGCGAAATGCATTGATTTGGCTAGGGAGAAAGAGCCTGATATCTGGAACGCTATCAAGTTTGGAACCGGTAAATAACTCTTTTTCTTTTTTATTACGAAAATTTTTGCGTTACGTTTTTACATGCTAAATATAAAATATTGACGTTTTGGGGACAGTTTTGGAGAATGTTGTGTTTGATGAGCATACACGAGAAGTGGACTACAGTGACAAATCAGTGACAGAGAACACACGTGCGGCTTATCCAATAGAGTACATCCCGAACTCGAAGATACCGTGCGTAGGGCCACACCCGAAGAACGTGATCCTATTGGCTTGTGACGCTTTCGGTGTGTTGCCGCCAATTAGCAAGCTCAATCTGGCTCAGACTATGTATCATTTCATCAGTGGCTACACTGCTCTTGTAAGTCCCGGTTTTATTTGGTTTGGTTTGCCTTGTAACCGATGCTTGATGAAAGTGTGATTTTTTTCAGGTTGCGGGAACAGAGGAAGGAGTTAAAGAGCCTCGAGCTACATTCTCAGCTTGTTTTGGTGCTGCTTTCATTATGCTTCACCCAACCAAGTACGCTGCTATGTTAGCCGAGAAAATGCAGGCTCAAGGAGCCACCGGTTGGCTTGTTAACACCGGCTGGTCCGGTGGAAGGTAAACCATCTTTGATTTCTCAACTATATAACCCCAAAACAGAACCAAAAGTGTTTTATCACCAATTTCTCAACAAGATTGGTGATAAAACTTGCAGCTATGGATCTGGAAGCCGAATCAAGTTGGCGTATACACGAAAGATCATTGATGCTATACATTCGGGTAGTCTCTTGAATGCAACTTACCGTAAAACAGATATTTTTGGATTGGAGATTCCAAATGAAGTTGAAGGAGTTCCTTCTGATATTCTCGAACCTATCAATGCAGTAAGTCACATAGGCTAGAAAAAAAACGAGTTACCTTTTTATGAATCAGAATAACTCATTTCTAAAAAACTTGACATTTATGGTTTATGTGTGTTTGGTGCAGTGGGCAGACAAAGATGCTTATCAGGACACATTGTTGAAATTGGCTCGCTTGTTTAGAAACAATTTTGAGACATTCACAAATCATAAGATTGGTGATGATGGAAACTTGACTGAAGAGATTCTTGCAGCTGGTCCTAACTTCTAAGTAATGAAGATGATGATGATGAATAAAAACCTTGGTTTCAGACTAAGACAACTTCCATTTTTTTTTCTCTCTTTCAATTTCCCCCATTTTTTAAATGAGATATTTCAGTAAAAGTAGTAAATTTAAAATAATTCGAATAAATGTTAGTAGACAAATGTCATTGACACCCCCATTTGTTTGGTGGCTCATTGATTTATTTGTTTCTATTGTTTCCAATTGATATGAGACCAATTCTTTCTTCTCTTCCATGAAATAAGTTTACACACATGATTGTAAAAGTTTGGAAATATTTGAACTTGTTTTTAGTTAATCATAGTTTAACTGAAAACCAAAAGAAAAAAAAAACATGGAAGCCAAATTTATGTATAAATTATGTAAGCTTAAAGACCTTCATTAAATCTGAAAAAATTAAAGGAATAAAGAACAAATTTTATTCTAAAAATTTAGGTTTATTATGTACACAACAGAAACTGAAAATTCTAAGGAATAATTGAATCAAAAGAATTGTAAACAATGGAGAGAGATAAGAATTATTTTGGTCGTGTAGAAGAAAAAATTATAACATGTCTTCAAAAAATCAGACGTGAGGAGTTGTTGTCTGCTTTGCTTTCCAATTTCTCTTCTTCTACGACCTCATCATCTTCACTAACTTCATTGGACCGGTCCACACTATTCATAAATATCCCTATAAACAAATAAAAATTACTTAAGATTATATAGAAAAATAATTATGAGCTGAGTAGAAAAAAAAACAAAAAAATTGAGTCCTTAATTTACCAATTCCCCATATAATAGCTGCGAGGAAGAGGATTGAAGTAATGATAAGAGTTGATTTTCTCCAATTTTTGAGACGATCCTGCAAAAAGCATTGACCAGAGTTAATAACAAATTCTAGAAAAGTAAATTATAATCTTTGTGTAGTTAGTAATCACTAATGATATAAATGCAAACCTGCATCTTTCCATAGAGTGGAGAAGAAGGAACATCGCCTAAGATATGGATCAAAACAGTTGAAGTAGCCATTGATAGTGGTCTCAAGTTTGGTCTAACGCAATGGAGACACACATAGTTCACTGGAGCCTGCAGAAAAAAACACAAATGTTGTTCGAATCAAACAAGTCGAAAAAGAAACAGAGATTAGTTCTGTCTTATTACTTTTTCAAGGATTTGATTAATTATTACCTGTGGTGCAAAGATAAGAATTTCTCCCAATGCGAATAAACCAATGAAGGCATACATATTCTTCATCAAGAAAGCAACGAAACAAAACGCTGCGCCAAGTAGAGTTGATGCAGCTAGTAACTGTATACAAGATTAGTTACGAGGTAATCAGAAAAAAGATGATCATTCATTGTAATTAAAAAGGTGTTTTCATGAATTTCATTTTTTTTACCTTGAAGGTGTTTGGAAGTGTAGCGGTAATGCGATCAAGGACATAGCTTCCACCTAATGTTCCAATAATCCCGCAGATGATTGTAAGTCCTCCAAAAATCATGTCTGCGTTTTTCATTTGGTAGATACCAAAACCAGCTTTTGGTCCCCAATATGAGTAAGCTCCAATCACAAAGTTGTAGGTGATGTAACCAAGAACATTTACGATAAACACTTTCTCGCTGAAAAGAGCCTTCAAGTCTTTTCCAAATACGACAAACAGGTTCTTGGATCTGCAACAAAAGGGAATATCAGTATACAAAGTTATGTGTTTGCATAGATCGGAACAATAAAGAGAGGATAGAGAAACTCACTTGGGAGTTTTGGTTTTAGTTTTTGAAGCTTCTGCATCTGTAGGAGATGCTGAATCAATAGATGTAGAGGGTTTCTTCAAATCTTTATCAGCAAAACCTATACACAACAAAGAGGAAAATTTTAATAAAAATTGGCACAACTTCCAGAAGAAATTATGCAAAAGAAGACTGAAACGCATTTAGTATCTCACCTTTTAGCTGCTGCGGTGGTTTGATACAGAAGGACAAAACAACAAAGATAGCCATTGCAATTGCCTCAATGTAAAACGCCCAACGCCATCCCAAATGGTCACCAATCTAAACAATGAAATCAAATAGAATATAAACATATAGTTTCCTCAGATGCAGAAAACTTTTACTCGGAAAAAGAGTTTAGCATAAACTTACGTATCCACCAAACACGTAGCCTAGAGCAACTCCTGCTGGTATACACATGTAGAACAGTCCAAGCCAGAAATTTTTCTGGAGAAAAAGACAAAAGAAAATCCATTTAAGTTAAGTAAAGTAGCAAAAAAAAACAGTAACAGTTTCAGCAGCCGAAGTGAAAACTAACCCTTTCAACAGGTGCACTATCATCGATATACGGTGCTGCAAGACTTATAAAAGAAGCCTCACCAACCCCAACAAACCTATAGGAAAGTTAAGAAAGAAAAGACTGTTAGTTGATAACTTAATATACAGAAACCAGATTGAAAAGGCGGGTAATAAGAAATATATTTACTCACATTCGAAAAACAGCGATCATCCAGAAGTTGTAGGAAAACCCGCAACCAAGAGCAGCAATAGTCCAAACAGTTAATCCGACACCGATCAGTTTAAAAGGATTGACTCTGCAAGCAATCATAAAAAGAGAGACATAATCAAAACAATGACTCTTAGGTATACACATACACCTAAAAACAATGACTCTTCTGTTTATAAAAAAAGTGTATTACCGTTTGGACAATCCAGCGAATATTGGAGAAGCAACAAGAAGTCCAACCATAAACGCAGATGACAAAAGACCATCTTCAAAGTTGGTTAAACTAAACTCTCCCCTGTATCAACAACACAAAAAGGCAAAAGTTATAAGTCATTCCCAAAAAACACAATCAAATAAAAATAAAAAATAAAACAGAAAGAAAGAAAAAACTAACTGGATTCCAGTTCCTGCAGAGCAAACCCCTTTGGCATCGCATGTTTTTGCACTTCCGTTAACACCATTACTAGCGATCACTCCTCGATCCACGTAATTGATCAAGTTAATGAGACATAAGATCGTTACGAATCTACAACCAAGAAATAAAAAAAACCGTCAAGAGTAAAAGAATCAAATAGTAAACAAAAAAAAAAAACAAAAATCAAAACCCCACACAGAGCGCTTAGGTCAAAAATTCAATCTTTGTTTTGAGCTACTTCCCAAAAACATGACACAACCTTAAAAAGTTATCAAATCACGAAACTATTGCCCTACTTTTTGGAAATCTAAACTCACCCAAATCCATAAATTTTGTTTTTTTTTCCTTCACACAATCACGCTTAAATCGTTTTTCACAAAACCAGAGAGAGAGAGAGAGAGAGAGAGAGAGAGAGAAATCATAAAATTCATAATTCGTCATCATCGTAATCAACTCGAAAAACCCACCAAAAAAGAAACAAAATTGATGATCTTTTTTTTACCTTCCCGGAGTCAAAAATCGTTTTTTGGTCGGCGGTGGTGGTGCCGTCGTCGTCGTCGTCTTCGTCGAAGCTTCTTCTTTAGCCGGAGAATCTCTCAGGCCAACTTTCGTCATTATCTCTCTCTCTTTCTCTATCGCTGTCAGATTCAATTTCACACACTCTGTCTTTCTTTCTTTACTAAAGGAAGAAAATTTGATTTTGATATATACAGAGAGAGAGAGAGAGCTCTCTCTTCTATCTCTATTATGAATCCGATTCCTATATTGTTTTGAGTATATTCTTTTTTTTTTTTTTTTACTTATGCAACAAACTGTGATTTAAAAAAAAAAACTCTGATTTCTCCAAATTTTATTCTATTTTATCACTTCAAAAAATAAATTCAAAACAATATCTATCTTCTTATCTTCTTCTACTTACGGTTTCTAAATTATGGGGAAAAAAGGTTGTAATTTTCCTTTTGACCCAAAAAAAAAAAAAAAAGCTGTAAGTTCCTTTTTTATTATTTTGAAATAAATAAAAGCTATTTTTAATACACTTAGGAGTCCAAATGTTAGTTGGAAAAACAAATCAAACAGACAACCAATTTGACTAAACACACGGACACAACCGTAGTAGTTTTTTTTTTCTTTCTTTTTTTAATTTCCTTACTTTGGCCTCTTTATATGACATGGGCACACACAAATTCACAATCGTATATATAAATAAAAATGTTCACCATCTTGTTTGTAGTTTCAGAGGTTCTTAATTGTTGGATATGGGCTTTGCTCCATATGTCAACTCGGCCCAACAAAGACTCACCAGAGATAGAAGAAAATTGGCCAATCTCGGAGGATAATTTCGGCATTTCGCGTTGGGAATCCTAGGGAACCTTCATTCTACACTCGCCTATAAATAACATCATACATTTATTGAGAGGAGGATCCTGACCCGCAGACAATACCTACAGAACAATACTTTGCATCGAAAACTGCTATTGTCTTTCGTATAATTCGTTCTTGCTTTCAGTTCGTCACTTTAAGCTTACTAGTTCGTTTGTGGACTAACAAGCTCTAATCCGACTTGTTTTAAGTGACGATCTCACGTTCTCCCCGATTAATAAAGAACTTACTTACTCTTTCCCACAAAATCTTTATTTGTTTAAACTGTGTAAACCCCGGTACAAACAATTGGCGCCCACCGTGGGGCATGAGTAAAGCGTTTCTTTTGACGAATCAAAACCGACGATCCTCACTTCTTCGAAGTCTCAAGAGTCACGACGAACCCCAGCGAAAACTTCAACGAAGCAACGGAGCAGCCAACGGGGCAGCGATGGGGGCGAACAAGAACACGAACTGTCCCCCCGCCGAGCTCCCTGCCGAGCTCCCTGCCGAACTCCCTGCCAAGCCCAACCGAAGCCTCCTTGCCAAGCCCAATCGAAGGCTCACTACCGAGCACAATCTCTCCGCCGGCGCCCGACGCGCCCTCCGAGCCTCTCGTAGCTGCACACGCCGAAGCCGGACCTGCCGCAGACCAGCTGATTACCAACGCCGCTGCTCTCCTCACCGCCGCTCTCACCAACGCTACCACTCTCCCACCTCCACCTTCCGCGACGACAACAGTCGAGGGCGCTAATCCGAACAACACAACCTCTACACCAGCGCCCGATGCGCCATCAGAACCTCTCGTTGCCACACATGCCCGTCATCTCAATACCGTAGCTCTAGTTTTCACTAACGGTGCCGCCTTCCCAGCTCCCTTGCTTGCTGGACACAGAAACAACCTCGACGATCTGATGCAGACTATCATCGACAAACTCGTTAGCCAGGACATGCGAACAACTGAGCGACTTGACGCACTCGCTACAACATAAGAAGCATCGCAAGATCATATCAACACGCTCTAGCGACTTAACGCACAAGCGTCGACATGCAAGTAACCTTGCCGACCAGGACACGCTGCCACACCAACTTCCGCCAATCAAAGAACGCTAGGAGAGCCACAGACACCGATCGATGTTCATCATCATAGGTTCTGTCGATGACTACACTACGGTGACACGTTCAACAATAGTCGTAGATAAAAAATCTTAGCATAATCAAATCAACTAACTCCAGCAATAGATGACACACCATCGACTTTGCGAACGCTCAGAGCGCCCATTCTACCTCTAGTAACAGCCATGGGTGATGTAGTAGTCCTCTCGTTAGCCAAAGAAAGATCCATGAAATCACCACTTTTCGCCAAACTCAAGAATGTCGTCAAAATCACGATCGTCGATCAAACCCTCGATGCTGAAACCAAAATCTCCACACTAGAGTTTTACCACGCGCGCGCGTTGGAACCCGTGGGCCCGTTGGAGGCCGACCTCCTTTTCTTGACGCCGAGCCGACCTCGATTCGGTGACTAACGGTGGCAGCACCCTCAACTGTGTTCCCCTAGCGAAAATCATCGATGCCCAAACTTACACGCCCTCGATCGCGCCTCACAAAAGGCGCTGACCCTGTGAGAAGTGCCGACCTCATGAGAGGTGTCGCCGAGCTCGCGATAACCAAACCCGACATCAACGCTCAGCTCCACATCCTCTCGATCGGTCTCAAAGCCAACCGGATCCAGCTCGGCAGATTCTCGGTCGCTCCGCCCTCCGATTAACAAAGCATCACCACGGGCGGCCTTACAAGAGATACTGATCTCACGAAACGTGCCAATCTCACGAGAGGTGCCGATCTCGCGATGACCAAAACCAGCGTTCATGCTTTCACTCGCGACCCCACCATCCCTTTGCCTATCTCACCTTCTGGTCGCAAATCCGACCTTTACCTCGCTCCCAACCAAGCGAGAATCTGCCGTCTCTCGCTCTCCTATGAGACATCTCCACCCAACAAACCTCGAGATCAACCTCGAGAGCGGTCGCCACCAAGCCGAGATTTGCGCCGACCTCATGATAGCCATCTTCGCCGACCTCATAATGGCCATCCTCGCCGACCTCGATCTCGTATCTCCAAAGAAGATCCGCCTGCTGGCCACGCCGACCCCCACTACAGAGTTCTCTCTGTCCTTGTCGCCCTATACTAACCTCAGATTTGTTTCTTATGATGCCAACCTCGGCCGCCTCCCACCGATCTCTCTCGATCACACGAGAATTGCCGACTTCTCGACCTCCTACCATGAGATCGATGTCAGCAGAATCGACATCATAACAACGAGCGACCTCACCACTAGCATCATTTGTGCCAACCTCGCAGGAAGTTCCGATCACAAAATCAAGGCCGACCTCACGGTCAACGATCTCTCACCGCAGGTCTCCAAAAGGACCGGTCACCTCTTGCCAACCTCCCATCATGAAATCGGCGGCGCCACCATCAGAGTCGGCGTCGTCGCTCTCCCGCGAATTGCAGACCTCAAACTGCCGATCTATGAGCTTACCCATTCCAACCTCGGGACCACTATGCCGCCCTCCGAGGGTGATCTAAACTGAGGTTTTACCTCTCGCACATGTGGCGATCCCGGTCCTAGGAGAGCCGATCTCATCCTCGTTTCTCCGTTCGCTCCTTTCGATCTCACCGGGACAAACGTCGAAACCAGCGACCATCAACCTCGCTGATCTCGCTTGACGACCGCTGACCACGTCACAACCGAGCTCATCATCGCCGACCTCACTCCTACCAAAGCAAGGCTCGTGAATGGAATCAGCACTCACATCCCCACTCTCGAATACATGAAAACCATTCTACCATCCAGTAATCTCGTATCGCGAGATAGGAGCTCAAAACGCCGATCGAGAAACCTCTTGTCGATCACGGACCTCAAGTTCGACTTGCCGACCTCTGGGTTCGTTAACTCCGCCGATCTCATTACGCCTACCGGTGCAGCAATCTAACAAGCCGATCCCAACCGGAACATCACCTCTCGCATAAATAGCAACCTCATCCCTCTGATCTCTCAACACCACGAAAACCTCAAGATCTGCCGAGCAAATCCAGATCGCCCTCTCAATCCATGTCAGAGCGGTCTCTTCCTGACTTGGCATTACCAACTTTGCCGCTCTCGATGCGACCAAGACTACCGCGCGCTGATCCCAACTCAGAAAACCCTCTTCCGTCCTCCAAAAAATATCTCGCGCTGATCCCGCGCATGCCGTCCACAAGAAGCTGCCTCCACACAACGACCTCACACTCTATCTCCGCATCATCGACTAGCTCATCAACAGTTTGCAATTTCCGGGTAAAGGCCACCGAGCATAAGACAAATCCCCAACAACCTATGACCGACAACCGCTCTCATCAGGACTATTCAAACATGCTCGCAACAACCCATCTAAGAGTCGGGTTCACGCAAGAGCTCCCCAAACCTTTACAAATAAATGTCGGTTTCACAATGGCCTCGCAGCTCGACATCGATGACCAACTCGCAGCTCAACACCGAAGATCAACGGTGAGTTAAACATCACAATATCATTAGTTTAAAAAAAAACCAAAAAAAAAAAAAGAACGCTCGACATACCGAGCTCATCTGTTCTTCAAAATAAAACATTTACGACAACAAAAAAAGTTACACTCGCAAGAGTACACTTAGTCAAATAAGCTCTCTCGAACGAGTCCGTCTTAACGAGTGTCCAGATTCTACATTGTCGCCCTGGCCAGGTGTACGATTTAAAACGCGTTCCACATGGATGCAGCGGTGAAATAATTCGCACAAAAAAGCCGAGCCCAGTCTCGCATTCAGCTAGCAGGCGGTCAAGTTTGAATAAGCGAAGTTCTTACTTGCACACTCTTGCCGACCTCGGGGAACCCACAGGGTAAGACGGACACCAGGGCCGCACCTAAAAGGTACGACGAGCTCATCTCAACTACCAACCTAAAACTTGGTATTCGAAACATGTAACAGGGTAAGCCGAGAGACGTCTTGCCCCGTAAAATACATCTCGAAACCAAGCAAAAAGCCGAGCAAGTCTCGCACTAGCTTGAGGGCGCCTAGACTAATAAGCCAAGCTCCGGCTTACAAGTTCTTGCTAACCCTAAACACCCACAGGATAAGCCTGACACAAAAGCCGCACCTAAAGGTATGGCGAGTCTGTCTCGCCTACCACTTTACTTTGGTAAAGCACAAAACCGAGTTGCATATGAAACATAAGCTCGCTCCCTCACGGCAACGTCCTCGCGCTTAACGCTCTCGCTCAATGCACTCGCGTTTAACACCTTCGTTCAACGCTCACGCTAGGCGACGTTCTCATGTTCGACGACGCTCTCACGCTCGACAACGCTCTCACACTTGTTGCTCTCACGCTCGCCGCTCACTCACGCTCTCGCGCTAGCTACCCTCACGCTCGACACCCTCACGCTTGACTCGCTCGCGCTCGTCGCACTCACGTTCGACGCTCTTGCGCTTGCCCCCCTTGCGTTTGCCACTCTCATTCATGGTGGTGACCTCTACTCTTGTTTTCAGTGAAGATCTACTCTCTTATTCTAGGTGGAGACCTCTACTCTCGATGGCAACATCCACTTTTCTACCTGGTGCAGACCTGCATTCTCAAGTTTGGTGCCGATCTCCACTCTCCAGCTTGGCGCTGACCTCACAACCTTCTCCCGCACTATCACAAGTGCCGAACTCAAATTGACGATCAAACCTCTTCTTGCCGCTCCCATGAGAGGACGTGGTATGCGAGCGCACAACAAAAACACCAATATTAGGAGCTGACCTCGGAGCTCGCTCCGATGGTAGGACAAGCGCCGACCTGGAATGAGGATTTTCTGTCCGGGGCATCGCGCAGCGTTTCGCCGACCTCAGCTTCGCCTTCCTCGCGAGAAAAAATCTCAGCACTCATCAATCCTTAAGGGTCGATCTCTCTTCACCTCTCGACCCCGTTCGACGAAAACGATCTCACTCTCGCCAACCTCAGTCTCATTCTCGGTGGAAACCTCAATCTCATTCTCGGTGGCGACCTCAATCTTACTCTCGGTGGCGATCTCAATCTTGACGACGATGATCTCAACCTCGATGACAATGATCTCCCTTTAAGCCGAGCTCAATCTCACTCTCGGCGCCGATCTCAATCTCACTCTCGGCGCCGAACTCAATCTCATTCTCGGTGGCGACCTCAATCTCACTCTCGGTGGCGACCTTAATCTCACTCTCTCGCTCTCCGACCTCAATCTCGGAGACCTCAAACTCATTCGCCGACCTCAATCTCACTCTCGGTGGCGATCTCAATCTTGACGACGACGATCTCAACCTCGACGACAATGATCTCCCTCTAAGCCGAGCTCAATCTCACTCTCGGCGCCGACCTTAATCTCACTCTCGGCGCCGAACTCAATCTCACTCTCGGTGGCGACCTCAATCTCACTCGCCGATCTCAACCTCAACCTCGACGATGACGATCTCACTCTCGCCGACCTCAATCTCACTCTCGGCGCCGAACTCAATCTCACTCTCGGTGGCGACCTCAATCTCTCTCTCGCTCGCCGACCTCAATCTCGGAGACCTCAAACATTCGTCGACCTCAATCTCAAGCTCGTCGACCTCAATCTCAAGCTCGCCGACCTCAATCTCAAGCTCGCCGACCTCGCTCAATTTCTTTGATTCTTGGTTACCAACTATGTGCGGCAACTCCGTCCTCAACCAATGCAGATCCATTATCATTCACTACACTCTGTAAAAACGTACTCAAGGCGCATAACATCTAGATGAGATTCACGCTCAACGCTCCACGCGCCAGGCGCCACGCTCCGCAAAGTCGTGCTCAAGACACATAACATTCATACAAGCTTCGCGCTACAAAACAACACACTTAACGCATACAACATCAGAACGAACTCCGAGCTCAACAAAAACTACCGCTTTAACCATCACCGCACAAAGTTAGATCTTTTTGAAGCAGTCTAGAACACCTAATGCCGAGCAGACATATGTTAAGACTCAAAGTATGCCCGGCGATCGCAGAAATACCTCGCTCGCCAGACTAAGGGGGGGACTATTGTTGGATATGGGCTTTGAGTAGAACACTTCTTTTTGACGAATCAATACCGACGGTCCTCACTTCCTCGAAATTTCAAGATTCATGACGAACCCTAGCGACGAGCTCAATGAAGCAACGGAGCAACCGACGGCGCAACTAACGGAGCAGCGATGGGGGCGAACGAGAGCACGAACCGTACCACCTCTACCTTCTTCAACCATCTCAGCCGAAGGCCCCTTGCCGAGCGCGACACCTCCGCCAGCGCCCGACGCGCCTTTCGAGCCTCTTACAACTGCTGCAGCCAGACCCGGACCTGTCACCGACCAGCTGGTAACCGACGCCACCGCTCTCCTCAGCGCCGCCCTCACATGCGCTGCCGCTCACCCCAGCGCCACTCTCACCAACGCTGCCGCTCACCCCAGCGCCACTCTCCCCAATGCTTTGCCCATCCAGAGGAGCGGGCTCGACGACCTGATGCAAGTCATACTCGATCGACTCGACGGTCAGGAAGCGCGAACAAATGAACGGCTCGAAGCAATCGTGGCGGCACAAGAAGCATCGCAAAATGAAATAAGCAGGCTCCCGCAACGACGGAGCGAGCGCCGGAGCGAGAACGACCATGGCGAGCAGCATGCGAATCCACTGCCCCCTGCGCCGCTGTCCGTCGAAGAACGCTACGAAGGCCACAGACGCCGCCCAGCGTCAATAGTCGTAGGATCCATCGATCGACGTAGCAGGCGGGAACCAGCTGACGAACACCAGGACCGTCAAGGCCAGCGGAGCCGAAGCCCACGGACTCCGACATTACCGACCCGACAGTCTGAGGGAGACCTCAAGGATGAAACAATACGGCGCCTCGAGACGATGCTCCACGAGCTCTCCTCGAGAGTACATCGGGCGACGAGCTCCGCTCCCAATCTCGATCGAGTACTGGAGGAAGTCCAGCGCTCGCCATTTATAGCACGGATCTCCCGCGTTCGCATTCATTACGTGAACAAATTCAAGTTCGCCCCGTATAATGGATTGGATGATCCAAAACCGTTCTTCACTTCAATGAGTGTTGCGATTGGCCGAGCTCATTTCAGCGAGGAGGAGTACGAAGCTGGCTGCTGCCAGCTATTTGTTGAAAACTTGGCCCACGAGGCCTTAGGATGGTTCTCCCGACTCCCGCCGAACTCGATCGGAAGCTATCACGAGCTAACAACCGCTTTCCTACAACACCATTCCACGTTCATGATTCGAGGTGCCTCGAATGCCGACCTCTGGAACATGTTTCAACAAAGCAACGAGTCACTCCGGGAATTCATGGAGAGATTCAAAAGAATAGTCTTGAAACTCTCGATCGCCGACAACACAGCAATCTCAGCTCTCCGTAATGCTCTTACTCACGGTTCCCGATTTCGGGAAGACACCATCATCCACGCGCCGACCGAGCTCCTAAGGACAACAACGCCGCCATACCCTTTCATGAGGTGGGCAATGGATATCGTCGGACCACTCCCCGTTTCTCGTCAGAAGAAATACATCCTGATTATGACGGATTATTTCACTAAGTGGGTCGAAGCAGAAGCCTTTGCCAAAATCGGAACTGAGCAAGTCCAAAAGTTCGTATGGAAAAACATTATATGTCGACACGGACTCCCGTACGAGATCGTCACTGACAACGGCACGCAGTTTACCTCACTACAATTCGAAGGCTTTTGCGCGAAATGGAGAATTCGCCTGAGCAAGTCTACTCCTCGCTACCCGCAGGGAAATGGACAAGCCGAGGCGACCAACAAGACAATCATTGACGGACTCAAAAAACGACTTGAGGATAAGAAAGGTCTCTGGGCTGACGAGCTCGATGGTGTCTTATGGTCGCACCGTACCTCCCCCCCCCCCCCGCCGATCTACAGGACGGACCCCGTTCTCCCTTGCGTACAGAATGGAGGCACTTGCACCAGAGGAAATTAGCGTGCCAACCCTGCGACGCTCTATGCTCGTCCATAACCCTGCTCTGAACACAGAAATGATGCTCGATACTCTAGATACTCTCGAAGAGGAGCGCGGCAGAGCACTCACCCGAATCCAGAACTATCAGCAACAAGCGGCGAAGTTCTATAACAAGAAAGTCAGGCCTCGCCACTTCGATGAAGGTGATCTCGTCCTCAGGAAAGTCTTTGAAAACACTGCCTAGCTAAATGCCGGTAAAATGGGCGCCCACTGGGAAGGCCCATACCTGATCTCCAAGGTTGTCACTCCCGGCGTCTACGAGCTCCTCACCTTGGATGGCACCCCCATCCCCCGTTCATGGAATTCCGAAAACCTGAAACGTTATTACCACTAGAAGACGAAGCATCGTCAAAAAAAAAAAAAAAAAAAAAAAAAAAAAAACCGCTCGTACTACCGAGCTCAACTTCTGTAATACGAACTACGAATGGCTTGATCCCTTTCTAAGGGTACGTAGGCAGCCCGTCAGAAGGCACAGCTATACCAAAAAAAAAAAAAAAAAAAAAATAATAATAATAATAATAAAAATAAAAACAAAAGTTTGAAAACTTTAAAACAAAAACGAGCTCTCTCGAACGAGTCCGTCTCAGCGAGATGTCCAGCTCTTACATCGACCCTCTCGCCAAGGGAACGATTTAAAACGCGTTCCTCATGGATGCAGCGGCGAAATAATCTACACAAAATAAGCCGACCCAGATCGCATTCAGCTAGCAGGCGGTTAAGTTTGTATAAGCCGGGTTCTCACTCGCACTTTCTTGCCGACCTCGTGGTAAACACAGGGTAAGCCGGACACTAGGGCCGCACCTAAAAGGTATGACGAGCTCATCTCGATTACCACCCTAAACATTTGGTATTCGACATGCTCTCAAGGTACGTGCAAATTCCTTCAGCACGGTTGCCCTCAACAAAGATATGGTCTGTGCACTCTAGCTGAATAATGAACGACGCAATACGTCGATCCGAGTTCGGCAAGCATCGATCTCCGCATTACTTTCGAAATGTCTAGTGTTAAGAGGTTCAAGATCACCCTCTTCGAGATCAGGAATCTCCACAGCAATCACTGCCGCTTCACGACAAGAACGCTCCTCCAGCAAAACGATCCCATCTCCATTTCGGAACGAAGAACCCCTCTTCGATCATAGTTTCGAGATACGCAACAGTCCCATCCACACGATCAAACTGGAAGCATAGCTCGAACTTACGGCGCAAAGCTAGAGTGTAGGCTCTCAACCTCTGGATCCAAGCACGATAAACTCGAGCTCAGAACGAATTACATCATCCGATCTCGCAGCAAGCCGCCCTCGCGCTCTCCTTAGCCAGGCCGCTCTCGTGGTTACAGGCATAATGCCAACCTCAAACCGCTCAAAAATGAAAGAGTGATTTTCTTTTTCTTCTAAAAAAAAAAAAAAAGAGAGAAATGGTTGGAAAAGCGGAATGGCAAGAAACGAGCATTTGAGGAACAATTTATAGAACAAAAAATACAATTTTCAAGGTGAAGTGGCCAATACAGTGACCCTCGAAGACCACATCCATCAAACGATCAACGCATGTCAAAAAACGAGAGGATAAAACATAGCAAAGTTCCAAAAAGGAAAAGTACATCGCCTAAACGGCCCAACATCCGCTACAAAACGGGAATAGGTTCTAATAAAACAAGACAAAAGCAAGTCACTGCTCGGCAGCAACCTGAACGCCCGAGCCCGCAGGTGCCCCTGCCATGACGACCTCCTCTCCTACAACCACGGGAACCTCCGCCACCTGAAGGTTCGTAGGAACGATCGCGGTCTCTGGAAGAGCCTCGAGGTCGCTGTCCAAAACATCGGCAATATCGAAACCAAGAACCTTGTCCTCCCACATCTTCACGTCAGCCCCCAAGCCGAGCAAAGTCTTCGACGGAATGACCGTACCACTCTTCACCAGCTCCTGAAGACAATCATAGGTGCCGCTCACCTGGCTCAAAGTCAGAAGAGACTCCTGCGCCGCTCTGTTGTCAATAATATGCCTCCTCATCCTCTCAATACGAGACTTGTAGTCGGCAACCTCGACATCGATGCCATGCCGCTCTGCTTGCAGCTGCTGCAACTGCGCCTTCTGAAACGCGTGATCAACCTCAAACTGCTCAAGACGAGAGCGGGAAGCGTTAAGAGAAGCCTTGAGATCGGCCACTTGCTTCCTGAAACCGGCAGTTTGCTTCTTAAGAACAGCAGAAACCCCTCACTCTTTATCGAGATCCTGACGAAGCTCCTCAGCCGATCTCCTCGATGGTTCAGAGGTACGAGAATCAGCAAGTTGCTTCTCCAGCTCGGCAATGCGACGCTCGTACGAGACGACCATACGATTCACGCCACCACCATCCTGAAACACAAGAAATAAAGAATCAAGATAATAATTGGGAAAAGGAAATCAAGAACATAAAGAGAAATACCAACCTGGAAGTGTTTCCGAGCCCACGACCGATACAGCTCGGGATCATAGAGAGAACCCACAGAGGGAAGCGGGTCGAAGGAGCCGCGAACCTTGCTAGCAAGCTCGCCACAAGCAGTAGCGTTGTTGATAAACAACTCATCCTTTGTCTTGTAAGAAAAGGAGAACGAATCATCAATCTCAGTGGTGTCGCGCGGTATGCCATCCCTCCTAGATCTCTTGGACGATTCGGGATCGGGAGCAACCACCTCACCATGAGAAGCTCTCTTCCTCAATGGAGTAGGACGTCCAGAATCAGCGGCGACGATCGCTAGGGCATCAGAAGCCTCACCACGCGACTTCTGCGCACGCGAAACGACAGCAGGAACCTTGGCAGCCCTTTTGTCGGCGCGGGTAGCGGCCACCTCCGCCGATCTCTAATCTCCTGCAACTCGCAGATCGACATCTCCGTCGGCTGACGGGTCAACGACTTCAGTGTCGGCAGCGCGCGAAGAAGACCCAGCATCAACGACCTTCTTGAACTGATCGGCGTATCGAGGAAGTCGAGTGTTAACTTTTCCCATCCCTAAGCGCGGTAGACCTAAAAAGGAAAACAAAAGTGTGACGACCCAATAACCACCGAGGAGAGCAACAATCGATACAACAGAATAAGCATGAAACTCACGAGATCTCTGAGTAATCGAAGGCCAATCAATCGCCCCTCTCGCTCTGATCTTCCTAAGATTGTCGAAAAAACCTGGAGGATGAGCACGCAAGCGAACGACAGGCTCTGCAAGCAACAACCAAAACAAGATAAGTGTTAGAAGCCAATCAAAGAAAATCAACAAGTAAGGATAAGAAACAGCAAAGCTACCGGGAACCATATTCCACTCAGTAGCGTAAAACATATCGAGGTTGTCAACCGAGGTCTCATCTAGCTTGACAAAGAAAAAATAACGCTGCCAATGACGAATCTTCTTCTCAGCTCCGGTGACGATCTGATAACCCGATTTAGCACTAGTATAAAAGTACCCCGGACTACCTCTAACTTTCGTAAACCTGGTAGCCTCCTCAAGGAAATGTACATCAACCTCTACGCCACAATCGGTATCCAGTATCGCCAAACCAGCTGCGTTGCGGATACCTCCCACAGAAAGCTGGGAGATAGCTATCTTGCGCCTCGCGCAGTAACACGTCAAAAACTCCGGCAGAGGAAACCAAAGACCGCAATCAGTAAAATAATGCTCATAGAGGGCAATAAAACCCGCTGGAGGCGTCCAAGGACGCTCGTGGGGTTCAGGAACTCGAAAAACCAAACCCTCGGGCATCTTACACCACCGCATCATCTCGGCAATGGTATCTGATGTGCACAACGAAGAACCGAGATCTGCCGGACCGGCTGAAAGACTGTCACCAATCGATGCAGCACTAAGACCCAAAACAGCTGAACGAGGACCAGTATCCTCGGCCGGGACAACGACCATAGGACTCCCACCGGAACCACTGTCGCTATCTTCACTGAATTCGAGAATATCAGCGAAATCGTAGTCGTTAGTCAAACTATCAAAATCTCCACACTCTGCTCCAATGTCAACACTAACATCATCGGAAGCATTCTTATAGCCGATACCAGATTCCCTCGTGAAAGCGCGTCGGATCCCCGCAAGAGTCTTACCACGCGTATACGTCAGAACTCGGGAGCTCGTCGAAGGACGACCTTCCTTTCTGCACGAAAGGCCGACCTCGCGACTACCCTTCATGAGATCGGCATCACCATCGTCGGAATCGACCTCAAGATCATCTATTCGCCGAGCTGACATCCTGCTCGCGAGACTGCCGATCCCATCAATTCGACGAATGGTCGCAGTACCCTCAACCATGTCGATCCCCGGTTCGTCCCCTGTGCCGACCTCGGGCATGCCATCTGTGCCGACCTCGTTTGTACCCCCTCGCCGATCTCTCTCGCTTGGGACCTTATCGCCTGACGACCGAAAACCGAGACCTCCACACATAAGATCAGCGTCGCCTTCATCAAAGTCGGAACCAATCGAAATTCGGAGATCAATCGTGCCAAGCTCGTCGCCGCCGAGCATAGTTGTGCCGAGCACACTATTGTGCCGATCTCCCGTCTCAACATTGCCGATCTCACAACGACCATCCTCAGGAATAATACGCCGACCGCCGGCGTGACTAGTATCGCCGAGGGTGAACTAAAGAGATGTGCCGACCTCGTTCGCACCCCTCCGTCGATCTCCCGTCTCAACTGCTCCGCCGATCTCAAAACCAATTGACCGACCTTCGACTCTACTAATCTCCTCAGATCGGCGCCAATTTCTGATCTCACCGATCTCCGCCGGACTATCCTCGATCTCGCTAAACCCATCGGGCCTGCCACCCTCTCTATCGACGCCAACATCGCCGAGCTCATTAGCGCCTCTTAAAGACGTCGGTTGCAGCCGATCAAGCCTCCCCGGATCACGAGCGAAATCGCCAGCAACGAACCCTTGCCGATCTGGATCCAAAGACGGAACTGAGCCGACCATTGCGATCTCGCGAGTGGGAGGGACGATGATCGGATAGGGCTTTGCGTTCGCCAAATAAAGAGAAAGAGAGAGAGAAAAAAAAAACACAAACGCAAAAGTTAAAAAGAATAGAGAGAAAAAAAATTACCTTTTATGAAGGGGAAGGAGCAAGTGAAGAAAATGGGAAGGAAGAAGGTGCATAAATAAGTAAATAAAATGGAAAAATTACTGTCAAATCCATCATCTCAATCCGTGACTCTCTTCTCTTTTTTTTGGGGATATCATTGAAAACCGCATTCAGAATAAAAGACCAAAGGATTTTTCCCAGTGTCTCTTGAAAAACGAGCCCAGAAGAAATTACAGAAGGGTCACTGTAACAATTTCATTTCCCAGAAGCAATCTGGGACAATCTGCGCCGAGCAGGCATATTACAAATAAATCAAGCATGCCCGCCGATCGCAGAAAAACTGACGCTCTCCGGACTAGGGGGGACTATTGTTGGACATGGGCTGCGCCCCAATATGCCACTCGGCCCAACAAGACGAATTCCGCGATTCCGGCCCGACAAAATTGGATGAAAGTCATTAATAATCCGTAAAGGGCAATCTCGGGAATTCACGATGGGAACCCTAGAAAACCCTCGGTCTACAGTCCACTATATAAAGAAACAGTACTCACTGGAGAAAAGGGGAGGACTCGCATACAATACCCCGAGAGCAATACTTTGCGTATAAAAACTCTTGTTATTCTCTGTATAATTTTCTGTTAGCTTCCGAGCTCGTCGTGACTCACTCGTTAGTTCTCCTGTGAACTGACGAGCACGATCTTGACTCGTTTCAGTGACGACCTCGCATTCCTATCGTTAATAAAGAACAAACTTCACTCTTTCCCTCTAAAATCGATATTTACTTAGTGTTGTGCAATCCCCAGTACAAACAATAATGGAAGTATATGCAGAGACGTGAAGGTCACAGCACAAGTCTTTCTCCATTGGGTTTTCCAGTTCAAAGGGAGCTAACAACAACTTGTCCCTATATTTTTAAGAGGAGAAGAGAATTTTTAACAGTGATTGATGTATTGAGATCCCTTACTAAGTGTCAGTTGCTTACCTGTGAATAGCTAATGTTGGTTCGAGACCAGGGATTGAGCTATGTGACGATGACATTATTACAACTTTGTTGGAGTAGACCACACCACCCTAGTTTTTTTTAGTAAGGGACATAGTAAAGGACTGTGAGAAGCTAAAAGAATGTAACTTAGAGATTTTTTTTTTTTTTTGTATTTACCTTCCACTTACCTTCAATATATTAACAAAATGTGGATTTTTGTTATCTTGTAAGCGATCAAGACGGTGTAGCTCAGCTGGATCTAGCCCACATAGCTCCAATTTTTCAGGAGGCACATGACCCTTAAAAGCACAAGCACAAGCAGTTCTTAATCGGTTTTCCCAATGTAGAATGTTATAAGTATTAAGGGAAAAGCAAAGTGGCTTGCCTTGTCAAAGTCTTGGCATGTCAAGAGTATTCTAGTACCTTCAAGTCCCTACAAAATTTGCAGAGAGTTGGCAACAAGAAGAAAACTACGGCGTGATGGTCATTAACCGAATGCTGAAGTTTGAAGCGTTCTATACCTGATTAACAAAAACATCCCAAAACAGCGGTCCAACTATTGCAGTTTGCCAGTTGTGAATGTGTAACACATCAGGCTGCTTTCCAGATTTTGCAATGTAATCCAATGAAGCACGAGAGAAGTAGGCAAACCTGACTTTGTTAACAGATTAAAACAACCTCACATATAAACCAAACCATTCTAAAAACAAATGAAGATTCAAGCTCAATTATATCAAATTGAAGTACTGACCTATCAAAATCGTCTGTATAGCCATATACTTTATCACGGTTAAACATTGACGAGTAATACACTGGTTGAATAAGCGTCACTCCTATTCCAGAGACAATTCTGCATAAACAAGGTTCTGTTTACCGTAATGTTGCTGATTCTTCTCTTACCAACACTGAAAAATATCAACATTATAAGAAGAGTAACTTCCAACAACTCACTCACCCATTCCATATTCGGTTTGCATGCAGCTGACCATTAAAATAAGAATATGCATCAGCTTCGATTTCCCGGAGCCCTTCAATTTCGTCCAAATCAAGTGTAGAATATCTATTAATGAATACAGTATCCATTAATAGGATTATGCTTCACACACTAAAGTATATATTTGTCGGAACGAATTTGACTCATACTTTGGCAAGATAACTTCAACCAAGTAGCCCTTTCCTTGGAGTGCACAAGACAGTCCAGTAATATATGAGGCCAAAGGTCCAGTAGAAACTAAAGGAGCCATTTCGGTGCAGATATGAATCACGTGAAGACCGTTCCTGGAATCAAATGACATATAGAAGTCACAACATAAAAAAAAAAATCCAACTTAAGTTTGAAAATAAAGCACACTAGAATTTTCACCTTTTGACTTTAGGTGGGAACCGTCTGAGTTCTGCTAGAATCTCGGCATCTCCTTGTTGCAGGACATCAAGGGGAAACTCGGAGATGTTCACTTCATGCTCCTTAACCAATTTTCTCATGGATGAAGCTTCTTCAATGTTCACTAATCCATTGATCACCATAGCATCAATACGGAGAAGCAGCTCCCAGAAAAGAGACGACTTATCTACTTATACGGAGAAAAGATATCTTCAGAAACATATCTATCAATCATCAAAGCAATGGTTGCAGAAAAACAGAACCTTTCTTGATTACAATCTGACTTTCTTCCTCCAACTGGTTAATCCTTTCTAATAATTCATCTTTCTCCTTCTTCAGCTTCTTCAGCTCCTCAACTGCAGCTAAGCGTTGCTTGTTTAAGAACAGGATATCTATACACATCAACGACAATACCATAAAATCAGTAAGTTATTAACCTTTCAGAACATGAAACCAAAACTAATGGCATCCAAAATTTGTTTACTTTGTTGAGCTTCTCTAAAGAGGTTCCATATATCCTTTTGTTTTGCTTCTTTCGTAACAGAAGGTAGTCCAAGATTTTCCTATAAAGTAACCAATTACACTATGCAAGCAAGTCATAGGAGATTAACATACTTCAAACCGCAGAAAAGTACCTGAGGAGAATTCTCAAACTCCTCATGCCCTTCTGATCTGTAATGAACAAAATCCATTTCAGTTAAAGAGAAACAAAAAAAATTAAGCACAAATTTCAACAGATCCCAGATAGATTTAAATAGGTTCACTCTACATAAGCAACGATTTCATGAAATCCTAATCTACTATACAATCAGTTGTGAATAACTAAAATGCTACATCAGTGATACTATTAGCCTGAAGAATTCGGATCAAGTAGATAAATCAAACGATGATTCGGAACTCGAAATCAACCTCAAACAATGAAGAGCGTGAGACTTTTGATGCTTAGGGTTCAGTATATGCACTTTCGAGGATGACCCACGCAGCGAGAGATTCCATATCACCGAAAGATTCACCGCCGCCGATGCTTGCATCATTTGGTAAAAGTTCGAATCGTCGCCGGCGAAAATTTAGTGACTTCAGCCAAATTTGCCGGGAACGACAAAATAGAAAACAGCCGGAAATAAATTAATAATCACAAATATAGTAATTTCAACAATCAACACAAATATTAACATTTATTTCCAATTTCACCCCGTAACTTCTGAAACGACAATTATATTGAAACTCGGAAGTTACCCCTTTACTTTTTATATCGAATTCAGCCCAATATTTCTGACGAGGTTAAATATAGGACTCTTAAACATACGGAAATTCGAAAATACCCCAATATTGTTATTACTTTCACAACTCACCCCAAAAGTTTTGTAAAGCAGTACTAAACCAGAGAGCCCAGAACCCTTTGAAGCCCGTTCTTAGGATTCCGATTTGTCGAGCAAAGATCAATCCTTTTTCTGAT
This sequence comes from Camelina sativa, assembly GCF_030686135.1. Taxonomy (NCBI): domain Eukaryota; kingdom Viridiplantae; phylum Streptophyta; class Magnoliopsida; order Brassicales; family Brassicaceae; genus Camelina; species Camelina sativa. The sequence continues at coordinate 22,741,861 of NC_141897.1, forward strand.
AATCATGGCAGGGGAAGTTAAAGGAGGATGCTTTACACCTTACATTCACTCCCAAACCCTAAATTCCCACGATCGAGCCGTCTCCTCCGTGAAATTCTCCTCCGACGGTCGCCTCTTAGCCTCCGCCTCCGCTGATAAAACTATCCGCACTTACGCAATCGACACTGCTCAATCAGATTCCATCTTCAGTCCCGTTCGCGTGTTTTCCGGCCACGACAACGGCGTATCGGACATCGCCTTCTCTTCCGACGCAAGGTTCATCGTCTCAGGTTCCGATGACAAAACCCTTAAGCTATGGGACGTTGAAACTGGTTCTCTCATCAAAACGCTTAGGGGGCACTCTAACTACGTCTTCTGTGTTAAGTTCAATCCTCAATCCAACATGATCGTCTCTGGTTCTTATGATGAGACTGTTCGGATCTGGGATGTTAAATCTGGCAAATGCTTGAAAACTCTTCCTGCGCATTCTGATCCGGTGACTTGTGTTGATTACAATCGTGATGGGTCTCTCATTGTGTCCAGTAGCTACGATGGGTTGTGTCGGGTTTGGGATTCTGGAACTGGGCATTGTGTGAAGACCTTGATTGACGATGAGAATCCTCCTGTTTCCTTCGTTAAGTTCTCTCCTAATGGCAAATTCATCCTCATTGGTACTCTCGACAATAAGCTGGTGAGTGAGTCTCAAAGACTTGACCTTTACAATGTTTAGTTAAGGTTGCTTGTTGTCGAATTCATATGTAGGAGAATCGAATCAAAACGATATTAGGAAGGCATTGTGTATCTGATCTAGGAATTCACACTTGGCATAGTTGTAGATGGAGTTAATGAAGAGTTATTAATGAAAAGTAGAACCATCACTGGTCTCTTTAGTTTCATTTTGGGTCGACAGTGTTGTGTTAGAGTTTAGCTTAACTTAGAGAGGTTATTAGACATGGATTTGAAGCTCAGATTGTTAGAAGTTGTGTTTTTGCCTTCTTTGGTTTCCTCTCAATCAATCTCTAAATTTGTATGATCATTCAATAATCTCTCTGTGTGCGGTATTTTCAATGTACAGAGGTTGTGGAACATTTCTACAGCTAAGTTCATCAAGACATATACCGGACACACAAACTCCCAGTACTGCATTTCATCTGCCTTCTCTGTCACAAACGGGAAGCGGATCATTAGCGGATCTGAGGACAATTGTGTTTACATGTGGGAGATGAATTCCAAGGAAATGCTTCAGAACATATTTCCTCTCTGTTCTCTGTTTTTTTACCAATGCACATACATTTTCTCAAGTATTTATTGTGTATACTGACCGCGAGTCGTTGAGATCAGATAAGTTCTTGGGGACTGTATCAAATTAATTGGACTATGTTTATAGGTAGAACTGTCAACCAGGCCACAAATCGGCAATAAGCATCATCACTTGGCCATAAGCTGGTTAGTGAATCTCAAAGGCTCGAGCTTTAGATTGTTAGATATTGTGTTATTGGTTTCCTTGTATTCATTGAATCTTTATGATCATTCACACTGCAACTGTCACGAGCCTGGCATTTCAGCCAACAGAAAACTCAGTCTCACGCCACTATGTAAATCCTGCAAATGGAAATTGATTTGCGAGAGGTAATACAGTAAATGTTCAGAACATGATTGTTTCCTGTCTTCTTTCCCAGTACAAACAATACAGTTTTTTTCCAAGTAATGGAGTGTTTTAAAAAAGTGATCATACGAACTGAACAGCTCGTAGAGATAAGTTCTGGGGACTGTATCAAATTAGTTGGACCATGTTGTATGTCCGTGATGGTCGGACTCAGAAACAGAGTGGATATTGTGAAGATGACAAGTTTATGGTCCCATTTTCACTTTTATTAGATCGTATTTCACCTTTCAAATGGACCACTAGAAATAGAAACTGAAGAGAGAAAAAAATAAAACCCTTATTTTTACTAATATCAATATCAAACCAAAAGAGAAAAAGATGACTTTGTGTTGAGACCTTTGTCTTGGTTTATTTTGCCTCATCATGCGTCACTTTCACAACATGTTCTCTCTATTATTACATGATTTCAAAAAGAAGCAAAACATATCACTGCCTAAACCTTAACTTTATGCTTCAGTCTTTCCTAATATAATAAACTTTCAAATTCCTTATTGTACTAAAATCAACTATGGTTGTTGAGCTTTATTCTTCCGTTTGATCTCGGTTCCAACGACTGAAAAAGAAAAAAGATTTCACATGGTATTGTTAGCTTTAGAAAAATTATGAATATGGTATAATCATTCCATTCATATACTAATCATAGTTATCTCTTTGGTGAGAAAAGATTTGAATCAAGATTTGTGTTGGTAAGAAGAATCCTTATAGAGATGTGCATTTAAGGAGACAAAAAGGAACACAACACGAGACGATGCGGTAAAGAATACACAAAAACAAAAGGAGAAAAAGGTTTGGTAATGGATACAACGTGATTCCATCATGGTTAAATAACTTTGCTTTTGTGGCTTTGGATTCTTCTCTATTTTAAAACACTTAAACCAATGTTATCTCATTATGCTTCATCCCAATCTATTCTTCTATTGTATACAGTATATAACTCTTACAACTTCAATTTTCAAGAAATTTTAAATTTCTAAAAGAGGTTGGAAATAGGGAAGAGGGTAGGAAAAAAAAAGTGTATAAAACAATAAACGAATCTCATTAAGCACCTACTTCCCACAACTTTCATAAAGTTTCTTACATAAAGCTCCCTTCACACGTGCTTACCAAATCAGAATCTAAATAATAGTATGAATCTGGCTCAATAATGTTTCGAAAATGGTTTTAGGTTTACTTAAGAAATCTATTGACGTTTATAGTGTGATTTTTCAAACAATATAAATTACTCTCCCTACACTACACCAAAGCCTGAAAAAGATTTGCATATAAATTTGAGACCTAGCATTTAAATATTCTTTCTTACACTGAAGAAACGAGAATACAGAAATGATTATAGAAAGGTCAGTGACAGTGAACTGTAGCTAGCAACTGGCAAAGAAACCTCGTTAGCTGTGGACTATTGCCACGACTCTTTTACACTTTACAATTACGATCACACCCCTAGACTCCTTCTCTTCATAAATAGTTAATGACTACAAATCAGAGAGTGTTCTCGTCGTTTCCAAATAGTTATACCAAAACCGACAATAACAATTTATGGTTTGGGGTGATTTGGTCATTTCAAGTGCAGTGGAACGAGCAGTCCATTCAAGTCCAATTAGGTGTTTGGCCTGGGTTATCATGTTCCCCCCAATGGCACAGAAGTAATTACGTAGATGTTCCATGGTCAAGAATTTATTCAATCAAACAAAAAATTGACCAATACCTTTCTGTTAATTTTTCATACCACCAGCAGAATTATTACTTTTTGATAATTATCAATCATTTTCAATCTCTTTTATTTTTCTTTTCTTTCATCAAAGTCTTTTTACACTTTCATATAGCTTTTCTAAATTTTATATTTTGCTCGTTTTTCTATACATATCGTTATGTTTCAGAGGAATTTTATTATATGGTATGAATTAGTGAAAAAATATATATATATATATAGCTACTACAACAACAACAAAAAAACACTATTTACTGAAATGTACTTCACATTTTTTTATTCGACCAAATCAAATAAATACGACCCCATTGTTAACGCAAAAAGGCACAACAAACACAAAACAAAACATAATACTCCCTCCATTTTATATTACTTGTTATTCTAGACAATTTTACACATATTATTAAAAAAACAATTAAATTTTCTATTTTACTCCTTATTAATATACTATTTTATTTGATATAAATAATTAATAAACTAAAAGTTAGGGATAAAATTGAAAATTTAATATATTAAATCGTATCGTAAATACGAAATGATAAATAATAAAAAACAAAAAATTATCTAGTAAAAATAAACAAGTTGTATTTTCGGACACATGGGCCCAAAATTTACGGCCCAATAATTATAAACCTCTCTTTTAGATAGCGGGTCCCTCGGTGGTAAACTTTTTGACTAATCCATTGGATGCCCCCTTTGGAGATGATTGCATCTTGACCGTCCATCTAAATTTCATTATTGGGTTTTTTTTTCGCTTTAAAGCATCATTAACTTATTTACGTATGGGATTAGATTACCAATAACGATCTTTTTTAGCTTTGTCGTTTTCCCAAAAAAAAAAACATAGTTTTAAGAATATATCACCTGTCCCTTCTTTTTTTTTTTTTTTGTATTTCTGAGTGGTTTTAGTTACTCTTTCTACGTCCAATTCCAGTTAAACATGTTCAAGTTTAATGGAGAAAACAAGTAAACAACAATTGATTATTAGAAAAAGAAAAAAAAAAGGTAGAAAAAAACGTAGTCGTATTATAGGGGATTTTGTCAACACTTGAGAATATATATATATCACCACCTTTCAAAATGTTTCAAGAACAACATGGCTCCAAAACAAAAATAAATGAACCTTCTCTAATAATAGTATATTCTCCTTCGTACGAACGTTATAAATAAATAAATACATAATCATAGCACAATATTCATTTCGTCAAAGCATAATGGTTTTGGAATCTGAATTATTTGTAAAAATGTATATAGTTTTTACTCCGTTTGTATTAAATTAAAACTCCAATTTCAGAAACTTATATCAATATTTGTGAATATTTTCAATATTGAATTAAAATGTAATTTTTTTTTTTTGGCAGTCTATCACTTACACTTTTTTATCAAATCAGTACTAGTAAATAGTAATTTGTGTTCATGTATCTACCTCCAATTACTTTTTTAGTTTTAAAACTAAAAAGTAGTGTAACAAAATCAAAATCTGACGTGGCAAATATCTTCAATTCCAAAAAATCAAAAAAAATAAAACGAATATAAAACAAAGTCACGCCTTCTTCCTCAACTTCGTCTTCTTCACTTACCATCTTCATTCACACTCCCTCCTCACACCAATCTCACAACCCTAAATCTCTCACACACAAGAGAGAGAGAGAGAGAGAGAGAGAGATAGCGCAAAATAAAAAATGAAACTTTTTCTTCTGCTTCTCTTTCTCCTCCACATTTCTCATACCTTCACAACAAGCCGGCCAATCTCCGAGTTCCGTGCCCTTCTCTCACTCAAATCATCTCTCACCGGCGCCGGAACTGATGACCAAAACTCCCCTCTCTCCTCCTGGAAAGTCTCCACTAGCTTCTGTACATGGGTTGGTGTCACGTGCGACGTCTCTCGCCGTCACGTGACCTCTCTTGATCTCTCTGGTCTCAACCTCTCCGGTACTCTCTCCCCTGACGTCTCCCATCTACGTCTTCTTCAGAACCTCTCACTCGCTGAGAATCAGATCTCCGGTCCGATTCCGCCTGAGATCTCGATTCTCTCCGGTCTTCGTCACTTGAATCTCTCCAACAATGTCTTCAACGGTTCGTTTCCCGATGAGCTTTCTTCTGGATTAGTGAATCTCAGAGTTCTCGATGTCTACAACAACAACTTGACCGGAGATTTACCTCTTTCCGTCACCAACCTAACTCAGCTCCGTCATCTTCACCTCGGCGGGAACTACTTCGCCGGAAAGATCCCACCTTCGTACGGAAGCTGGCCGGTTATCGAGTATCTAGCAGTTTCCGGGAACGAGCTCGTAGGAAAAATCCCTCCAGAGATCGGAAACTTAACAACTCTCCGGGAGCTTTACATCGGCTACTACAACGCTTTTGAAGACGGTTTACCTCCAGAGATCGGAAACTTATCGGAGCTAGTACGACTCGACGGTGCTAACTGCGGATTAACCGGAGAGATTCCACCGGAGATCGGAAAGCTTCAGAAGCTCGACACGCTTTTCTTGCAAGTGAACGTGTTCTCCGGTCCGTTAACTTGGGAGCTAGGAACGCTCTCGAGTTTGAAATCGATGGATTTGTCTAACAACATGTTCACCGGAGAGATTCCAGCGAGTTTCGCGGAGCTTAAGAACCTCACGCTTTTGAATCTCTTCAGAAACAAGCTTCACGGAGAGATACCGGAGTTCATCGGAGACTTGCCGGAGCTTGAAGTGTTGCAGCTTTGGGAGAACAATTTCACCGGAAGCATACCGCAGAAACTTGGGGAAAACGGTAAACTCAATCTCGTTGATCTCTCTTCAAATAAACTCACCGGAACTTTACCGCCGAACATGTGCTCCGGTAACAAGTTGGAGACTTTAATCACTCTCGGAAACTTCCTCTTTGGTTCAATCCCTGATTCTCTTGGTAAGTGTGAGTCTTTGACCAGGATCCGAATCGGTCAGAATTTCCTAAACGGGTCAATCCCTAAAGGACTATTCGGATTACCCAAATTAACTCAAGTGGAGCTCCAAGATAACTATCTCTCCGGAGAATTACCGGTGGCTGGAGGTGTCTCCGTGAATCTTGGCCAGATCAGCTTATCAAATAACCAGCTTTCAGGTCCATTACCTCCGGCGATCGGAAACTTCACCGGCGTTCAGAAACTTCTCCTTGATGGTAACAAGTTCGAAGGTCAGATTCCTTCAGAGGTAGGGAAGCTCCAGCAGCTCTCCAAGATTGATTTCAGCCACAACTTATTCTCCGGTAGAATCGCTCCTGAGATCAGCCGTTGCAAGCTCTTAACTTTTGTCGATCTGAGCCGAAACGAGCTCTCTGGTGAAATACCAAACGAGATCACTGGTATGAGGATTTTGAATTACTTGAATCTGTCGAGAAACCATCTGCTTGGATCAATCCCTGGTTCGATCTCGTCAATGCAGAGCTTAACATCACTTGACTTCTCTTACAACAATCTCTCCGGTTTAGTTCCGGGAACCGGACAGTTCAGTTACTTCAACTACACATCGTTCTTGGGTAATCCTGATCTCTGTGGTCCTTACCTTGGTCCTTGTAAAGATGGTGTTGCTAAAGGAGGTCACCAGGGTCATAGTAAAGGACCACTGTCAGCTTCTATGAAGCTATTGCTCGTTCTTGGACTACTCGTATGTTCAATTGCTTTCGCGGTTGCAGCTATAATCAAAGCTAGATCATTGAAAAAGGCTAGCGAGTCACGGGCTTGGAGATTAACAGCTTTCCAGAGGCTAGACTTCACATGTGATGATGTCTTGGATTCTCTTAAAGAAGACAACATTATAGGCAAAGGAGGAGCTGGTATTGTCTACAAAGGTGTAATGCCTAACGGTGATCTAGTCGCGGTCAAAAGACTCGCTGCAATGTCTCGTGGTTCTTCCCATGACCACGGATTCAACGCAGAGATTCAAACCTTAGGAAGGATAAGACACAGACACATCGTGAGGCTTCTTGGTTTTTGCTCTAACCACGAGACGAATCTACTTGTCTATGAGTACATGCCTAATGGTAGTCTCGGTGAGGTGCTTCACGGTAAGAAAGGAGGACACTTGCATTGGGATACACGTTACAAGATTGCTCTCGAAGCTGCAAAAGGACTTTGTTATCTTCATCATGATTGTTCACCATTGATTGTTCACAGAGATGTCAAATCAAACAACATCCTCCTCGATTCAAACTTTGAAGCCCATGTTGCTGACTTTGGTCTCGCTAAGTTCCTTCAAGATTCTGGTACTTCTGAATGTATGTCTGCAATCGCTGGTTCATACGGCTACATAGCTCCAGGTACTAACAAAAAGATTCAAACTTTACAATCTCTTTTGCTCTGTTTCATACAAAAAAAAAAAATCAAACTTTACAATCTCTTTTGCTCTGTTACTAAATAAAGGTTCTAACTTGGACGATCTTTTGCTCTGTTTTGTTGTTTGTATAGAGTATGCGTATACACTGAAGGTAGATGAGAAGAGCGATGTGTATAGTTTCGGAGTGGTTCTTTTAGAACTCGTCACCGGAAGAAAGCCCGTCGGAGAATTCGGAGACGGTGTCGATATCGTGCAATGGGTTCGTAAGATGACTGATTCGAACAAGGAGTCGGTTCTGAAAGTGCTTGATCCGAGGCTTTCTTCGATCCCGATTCATGAAGTGACGCACGTCTTCTACGTCGCGATGCTCTGTGTTGAAGAACAAGCTGTTGAGAGGCCGACGATGAGAGAAGTCGTTCAGATTCTCACCGAGATCCCGAAATCGCCACCTTCTAAGGATCAGCCGACGACGGAATCAACGCCGGAGAATGAGCTTTCGCCTAAGGTCGGTGGTCAAGGAGGTCCACCGGATCTACTTAATCTCTGAAAGTTTTACGATTCCCGGGAGGTAAATTTAGGGGTACAAGGGTAAATTCGTCCTTTTTCAGAATGGTTTTAGCGATGAGATTTGGTTTGTTAATTACCTTTTAGACTGGTTTGGTGATTTGGTTCGGTTTAGTATTATTGTTTAACTCTTTTTTAAGTGTGTTTAATTTTTTACTCGGCTTTTACTTTTTATCTTCCTTTTTCTTTTTAATTATGAAATTCAGCTCTATTGTAGTTTGAAATTTGTATGAATGAAAAATGTACAGTTGGGGTTTTGAGGAAACTTAATTTACAGTTACATGTATGTGTAGTGTGAAGACTCTTGCATCAGTGCATGTCTTTGCTGTAGCGTCACGTATCTGCCACTGATATGAACGTTCCTCTTATATTTATTGGTTTTTGGTATTTTGACATAGTTAAAAACCGTCGTAAAATCTACGATTTTTTACTGTTACAGGAATTGTTTATAAAAAAAAAAAACTGATTCAGATTAGTCCTCCTTACAGCTGCGGTAACTACACCCCAAGAAGAAAATACAAATTTGAACTTTTTGATCTCCATCAACAAGGTTGAATTTAGGTGAAAGTTGTAAACTTGGAAGAATAATTAAAGAGAACAAAGCATGTGGGTAAAAAAAAGTCAGAGAGAGAGATCAAAGGTATAAATGTGGTGGGGAGATAAATGATTGGTTTTGAGTTAATAATATGAGAGAAGGTAAGAAAGTAAAAGCTCTCTCGCTCACAAATATTTTCTCCCACATGCAAAATCATATACCAAGTCGTAAGTCCTTTAATGGTTTTAATGAGATCTCTCTGTCTAACTCTATTCCCTTCTCATGAAGCAATTTCTAGTCTTCGTTAAGCATTTATGAATCTTCACTAGCTCGTGCTCATAAATATATGCCGCACCCAACTTACATTTATATGGTTTCATTTGGTTGTACGTAGTTTACAATGATGATTGTAGATCTTAGAGTAAGTCTAGGTTTTTACGAGACATTTTGGACCAAACAAACAAAATTGAAGCTATGTAATGTTTGTTCAATTTTTGTATGGCATAAGTAATCGGCTAAGTTGTGGCTTTGATAGGGGATTCTCAAGGAACTCTATGATAAAATGTTTACACTAAGGCTTTGAATGGGAGGACAGAAAAATAGCAGATCACTTTTTAATGTAGTACTCTTATCACTAAATTACCATTCAAGAATTTTTTTAATTTTAAAAATTAATGCAGATAAACTGTGTGCAGTTCATATATTTTTGTTTTTTTATGGTAAATGCATGAGAAATACATGCAGATCTGGTCTACAACATTTTTTGATGCTGTTCACGTTTGATCTGCACTTGAACAACCAAATATTTAATCTACTTTTATTCTGCTTGATCTGCTTGAACCACTTGATATGCTCTGCCTAATATGCTTTCTACATTTAAAGCCTAAGATAAAATCCAAACACTGTCATCCATTTTCTATAATGCAACAGTCCTCCCTTGAAAAATAAAATCCAAACACTATCATCCATTTAGTAAAATCCTATTGCTATATGTTTATGATTCTTTTATTACTATACTCCAAACAAGTTACTATTTGAAGAGCCTTACTGCAAATATATATTTTTAAAAAGAAATATAACGTTTATTTCACAAACGAACAAGAAGAGTTTTTTGTTTGCTTGATACATACACACATCTATTGCGTGTGTGTGATCACGATTTCATCACTCACATAACAACTATACGTCCATGGGATACTTCATGTTCGATGGATGACAAAGGTGAAAATAAAAGGTGGAAAAAAACAGTTAACAATGTCTTTTCTTATCAGCTTTATATTCTCACATTATGCGTAATTCCCGGACAAGGGGAAAAAAAAATATTAATTACAAACTTTCTTATCTCAAAGAATTTTCATCTGTGACAACTCATAAGCACTGAAAATTAGACTCCCCAATTTTCTAACTCAGTTTACTCTGTGTCTACGCTTATAGGCCTTCCACATAGCACATAAGTATAAAAATCAATTTCAAACATTTCTTATTGGTTAGATTTAGAGGTAAAAATGCCACGTGGACTATTTGATTGTGATGTGACAGAGACACGTAGAAGAGAAAGAAAGAAAGAAAGGAGTGGACTGTGGTTTTGAATGGGTCCTTTTTGTCATCTTCTTGGTTTCATTGTTTTCCCCGACATAGTTATGTCCCATCCCCTCGTAGTTGCTAAGAGAATCCTTACACCAAAAGGTAAAATGACAATTACATAATTTAGAAATTTATTTGTTGATTTGATATGTGAAAATATGCCGTTAATAGAGTAAATGTATATATTTGGTATCAGCCGCTTTACAATTTCGAAATTCCTACACAAGAAAAAAAAAAAAAAAATCTTATCGCCTTACCTATTAATACTCTGATTCATGTACTACTGGCTGTTGTGTTGGCCCAAATATTCCCCATTTCGTTTGAATTATGTAGTGAATTCGAAATATAGATCCCTCATCCCTATAGTATTTGTGGTATACAAAATATGTGCCAGAAAAAAAACATAAAAGATCAGATTATAGTAATGCATTCGTGGGATTAATTATGTGTTATTACTATGTATGATAAGTGGAGTTGAAATGCAATGAATTTGTACGTCAACCGATTGTCTTCCCTGACACGTGACTGAAGTTGCTTCATGGTATGTAGTACGTGTGCGTCAATATATCTCTATATATATATGTAATGTGGGTTATGTGTATGTGAAAATTATTATATGTCATATCGCAACGTGATGTTAGGTAGAGATTCGTAATACATCATCCAGTCATCCATATATGTAAATAAAAAGATTCACTTTGAAATTTCATAGTTTCACGAGTAATAATGTGTACTTATATAATTATGATTGCAGTACTTTTTGTTATTATTGTTCATAAAGAAAATGCAGGAGATAATTCATGATTGTAATATATATTATTGTAACCAGAGAAGAACTATCATAACAAATTAATTATATGGTTAAATTTATAAAGTGTTATGTTGAGGTGACGTTGAGATGACAAAAAGCAGAAGAGACATTGGTTAATGCTCCCTTTTTCGTTTGTATACAGACAGTTTTGAAAAATCAAACGTGACAAATGTTTCCATATGCTTCTTCTGATCCTTTTGAATTATAAGCACATATATATACCTCTTTTTTTAAAAAATTATCAATTTTTAGTAATTAGCTGTAAAGCTCACTCGCCACATTATTCATGAGATAACATAAATATAATTTTTGCATGATCTATCTTCTTTTATTTTATACAAGGCATGATGTACTCCTAATAATGAATACTTATTGTCTAATATGTAATTATTACTGCCATTATTGTAAGTTATGCACATGCATAAACACAAACAATATCTATCAGCATTTTGAAAACAAATAATACAGGTTGAAATCAATGTTACGTTGAAAATTTTAGTCATGCGTTATCGCAAACCACGCCTTAACAACAATGTCGACTGGTAATAAAATGAGATGACACAGCTAAATTTTAACCAGTGGTGCTATATTCTTGCATTTTCCTATCAAATTGTCTATACCAAAGTAATAAAATTGAACAAAATTAAACTCATATCCGTTGAGACTCTCTGTCAAGGTCAGCACTTAGCAGTACAGTAATAATGATCACATATTCGATAAATTGAAATTGATCAAGTTAAAACAATTTTAAAGCAAAGTTATAATTACGAATCAGAAACTTTAGCTTTTTTTTTTTTGTTTTTCTCATTTGGAATCCAAATCCCACCAAATAGTATCCTTCAAATAGGGAAGACCCAGTCAACTTTGACACGTGAGTTGCCCACACGTGTCTCGTAAACATTCTATAAAACGCACGATAGATTTGTTAAAAAGCATCACGAGAGTACTCATTATTGAGATTTGCCTTTCTTTACTTTTTTTTTCCTTCGCATTTTTCTCCTTTTGCTGCAATTTTAGTGGTTTGTTTGTGCTTTAATTAATACTCTTTTCAAAATGAGAGATCACACGAGACCCGACACACCAAAAACACGAGAACGTCCCACACACCAAAAACACCATATCTGTTTTTATATGATTGCAACCGTCCGTATATTATATGTGTCCGTGAGAGAAGGTTCTTCTTATATGCGGATATTGTGAGTAAATAAATGATCCGTTTGGAAAAAAACTCGTGACACCACACCATCAGAATAAATACATATTAATTAGGCCAGGAATATACGGGCCTTAGCCCGACCCACATGTTATTTTCGAATACTAAAATAGTAGAATGGGCTTTATCTTTAAAGAATACAGCCCAATATCTAGAGACGAATTAATTACACCCTCCAATGTTCCGCGGGAGTTCCAGTGTTAGTTTAAGTAGTCGTCAGGCAGTACTGAAGATTTGTTCTGTTCTGTTCCGCTCCGTTCGGTTCGTACAATGTACACAAAAATGATTTAACATGCTTAAGAAGCGAGACACTACACATAAGTGGAGTGAGAGTGGTGTCGTGTATAAAAAACAAAGTGAGAAACAAAAAAAAAAACAGAATAGCAGTTCAACAACCTTCTAAAGTTATGAGCTTTTAATTGAAAAACCACAAACATACATTATTATATGTTCCCATCCATTTTTTTCGATAAATTCAATGTATTTAGTCTTTTGTTAATTACTTTTATTGTTAAGGAACGTACCAGTGTTTATATATAATTTTTTTTTAGCGTGGATAATGTACTACTCTAATGGTGACTAAAATATGCATTTCTTTTGAAGTAAGAAAAATTAGGAGATGTTTTGGGAAAGCTAAATGTTGACTAAAAGTACAATTTACTCAGACAGAAGAGTCTTCACGGCGACGTAGAGTGTCTTCCGGCGATTGCATATTCCAAAGCAAAACAAAACAATTGAATGCTAATTAAGTAGAGAAGCCTCAACTTCTGATGAGCCGTACGTGAATGTGGTTCTAGTGTCTTCTCAAATGGCTCCCTTCCATTTAGTTTTGAAGTTAGCGTTTTATGACAAATTTGTCATTGCCTTCTAGAAGATGGTTAAAACAAGAACAAAAACATTGAACATAAAACAAAATTGGCGAGAGGGTAAAAAAGTCTCATTGCACTGTTAAATTATTACTAAAGTTTAAGATTAGACATTAACTGCGCCTAACTGAAGACTAAAAAGGAAGAGTTGATGAAATGAAGTCTACACAGCATTACCTAACATTCTCTGTTTGTAAATGCATCCACTTGAGAGACACAGACACTTACCAGTTACCATCCTCCTTCCTAGTCAAAGCTACTGTTACTGACTAACTGTTGTTCGATTAACCATCAACAACATAACTTCAGGCTTAATAAAATATTTTTCTTGATAATATATATGTTTTGGTCGTAGAAGAACCTTTTTTGGTATGATTTATTTACTGAAATGCTAGTTATAACCTGTTTATTTAGTAATTTTGTATGATCTTGTAGCATATCGATCGAATTGGAAAAGAATTAGTATATCTTACATTTGTTCCCACATATAATTTTACAAACAAATTCGCATTTTGCTTCCCAAAATTCAAAAGTTAAGGGTGAAACATAAAAAAACTCTGTCCTTGGATTCATCAAACACATCAAAAGACATTGAAGTCAAACATAATTATTTTGTTATGTAAACGCATATCTAAGCTTAAACAACCAATAGAAGCCTACAAATGTACATAATCTAGTAGAATGCAGCTATGATTATGAAAGCTCACACACGCACACATCATTAGTGGGAAAAAAGGGTGAAACGTTATAATACGTTTACGCTAATACGTTTTCTTGTTATTATAACATACGTGTTACCAACTTACCACTCCATATTCATGTTTTCGGGTTTTACTCCGCATTTCTCTAATTGTATTTGTTTCAAACTCGCTTCCCATTCAAAATTCTTGGATTGTCTGTAATTGTAAACCACAAGAGATTTGGACATTTTAACCCACGCTTTGCTCGCATTTTACTTTTTTCACACTCGGACCGTATTATATTTTCTAATAACCAAAAATGTCTTAAAACAATGACAAAAATTTTCAATTCCCATTAAGCAAGTAATAACCATTTTTGTATTAGACGTATGCTGAGATGTTCTTTCTAAAATTAGTCGATTTTACACCATACATTAATTATTAGGTTCATCTAATTCCACCCAACTAGAAGAAAAAAAATGTAGATAATGTTGGGGTTTTCAAAGAGTCACTAACAAAAGTTTTCTAGATTCCTTTTCAACTTATTAGTATATCTTTTAAGACTCCACAAAAACTTCAAGAAAAAACTGTCACTCACACACTAAACCTACTTTGGTACTTCCCATGTGAATCAAGAAAAGCAACCAAAACGAGCGAAAGTCTCATTGGAAAAAACCTGCAAATCCGTTCATCTTTATATAACCATCTCTTTTAAACGCCACTTACCTTTTTTTCTTTCTTCTTTCTTCTTCTTTAATCACGATTCCTATGAACAACAACATTCCTTATTCACCTTCATCGTCTTTCATCATCATTTTCCCAACACGATGATGACCACTACTACTACTTCTCTCTCCTTGTTCCTCTCTCTACTTCTTATTCTTTTTTGTTTCCTCCAAGTTTCTTCCAACGGAGATGCTGAGATTCTTAGCCGGGTTAAAAAGACTCGACTTTTTGACCCGGATGGAAATTTACAAGATTGGATCATAACCGGAGATAACCGCAGTCCGTGTAACTGGACGGGAATCACATGCGACGATAACATCAGAAACGGTAGCACCGTCACTGCCATCGATCTCTCCGGATATAATATCTCCGGCGGGTTTCCTTACGGGTTCTGTCGTATACGTACACTCATAACCATCAATCTTTCTCAAAACAATCTCAACGGTACGATCAATTCAGCTCCTCTCTCCCTCTGTTCTAAAGTTCAAGTTTTGATACTCAACGTTAACAACTTCTCCGGTAAATTACCTGAATTCTCGCCGGAGTTTCGTAATCTACGCGTTCTTGAATTGGAATCGAACTTGTTCACCGGCGAGATACCTCTGAGCTACGGGAGATTAACTTCTCTCCAAGTTCTGAACCTTAACGACAACCCGCTAAGTGGAATCGTTCCGGCGTTTTTAGGTAATCTGACTGAGTTGACTCGTCTTGATCTCGCTTACATCAGTTTCGAGCCTAGTCCGATTCCATCCATCTTCGGTCACTTGACGAAGCTGAGTGAACTACGCCTAACTAAATCGAACCTCGTAGGAGAAATCCCTCGTTCGATCATGAACCTGGCGTTGCTAGAGAATCTCGATTTAGCTATGAATGCTCTCACCGGAGAAATACCTGAGAGTATCGGTAGACTCAAATCGGTTTATCAAATTGAGCTATTTGATAACCGGTTATCTGGAAAATTACCGGAGAGTATCGGAAATTTAACCGAATTGAGGAATCTTGATGTCTCTCAGAACAATCTCACCGGTGAATTGCCGGAAAAAGTCGCTGCTCTGCAACTTATCTCGTTCAACCTCAACGATAACTACTTCACCGGAGGATTACCAGATGTCGTGGCTTTGAATCCTAATCTCGTCGAGTTCAAGATCTTCAACAACAGCTTCACGGGGACGTTACCTAGGAATCTCGGAAGATTCTCCGGTATATCTGAATTCGATGTCTCGACGAACAGATTCTCCGGCGAATTGCCGCCGTATCTCTGCTACAGAAGAAAGCTTGAACGTATCATCACTTTCAACAATCAATTGAGCGGCGAAATTCCGGAATATTACGGCGGTTGTGGTTCGCTTAATTACATCCGTATGGCGAATAACAAACTCTCCGGCGAAGTTCCGGTTAGGTTTTGGGAGCTTCCTCTAACTCGTCTCGAGCTAGCCAACAACAATCAATTACAAGGTTCGATTCCTCCTTCGCTATCTAATGCTCGTCATCTATCTCAGCTCGAGATCTCCGGTAACAATTTCTCCGGTGCGATTCCCTCCAGTATCTGTGATCTCGGAGATCTCAGAGTCATCGATCTTAGCCGCAACCGTTTCTCAGGATCTCTTCCGAATTGCATTAACAAATTGAAGAATCTAGAGAGACTGGAGATGCAGGAGAACATACTCGACGGTGAGATTCCGAGTTCGGTGAGTTCGTGCACCCAGTTAACCGAGTTGAATCTCTCGAACAACCGTTTACGCGGCGGAATACCATCGGAACTCGGTGATTTACCGGTATTGAACTACCTGGATCTCTCCAATAACCAAATCACCGGTGAGATTCCGTCGGAGCTGTTGAAGCTGAAGCTTAACCAATTCAACGTCTCCGATAACAAACTCTATGGTAAGATCCCTTATGGGTTTCAGCAAGACGTTTTTCGATCCGGTTTATTGGGTAACCCGAATCTATGTGGCCCGAATTTGGATCCGATTCGACCTTGCCGATCTAAACCGGAGACTCGGTACATCCTCGCGATCTCAATCCTATGCATCCTTGTACTAACCGGAGCTTTGGTTTGGCTATTCATCAAAACCAAACCGTTATTTAAGAGAAAACCGAAACCAATAAATAAAGTAATCATTTTCCAGCGGGTCGGGTTCACGGAGGAAGACATATACCCGCAATTAATGGAAGAGAACATAATCGGGTCGGGCGGGTCGGGTCTGGTTTACAGAGTGAAACTCAAGTCGGGTCAAACGCTCGCGGTGAAGAAACTCTTGGGAGGACCGGGTCAGAAACCGGAATCTGAATCCGTATTCAGATCCGAAGTAGAGATACTGGGTCGGGTCAGACACGGAAACATCGTGAAGCTTCTTATGTGCTGTAACGGCGAGGAGTTTCGGTTTTTGGTGTACGAGTTCATGGAAAACGGAAGCTTGGGTGACGTTTTGCATTCGGAGAAAGAATTGCATTCGGAGAAAGAACATCGTGCCGTTTCTACACTTGACTGGACGACACGATTTTCGATCGCGGTGGGTGCTGCTCAAGGACTTGCTTATCTACATCATGACTCTGTTCCACCGATTGTTCACCGTGACGTTAAAAGCAATAACATATTGTTGGACCATGAGATGAAGCCACGTGTTGCTGATTTCGGTTTAGCTAAACCGTTAAAGAGAAAAGACAATGATGGTGTCTCCGATGTTTCTACCATGTCTTGTGTTGCTGGAACCTACGGCTACATTGCTCCTGGTAACAATTCTATAAACTCTATTACTACAAATTCATGAATTATATATACCAGAGTACCCAAAACTCTGAAACATTCAAACCGAATAACCAAAATTTTTAGTAACATTATTTTAAATTTGTGTTGTTCTGTTTGTGGTTACAGAATATGGTTACACGTCAAAAGTGGATGAAAAGAGTGATGTTTATAGCTTCGGGGTCGTTTTGCTCGAACTGATTACCGGAAAAAGACCGAACGATTCGTGTTTTGGTGAGAATAAGGACATTGTTAAGTTTGCAATGGAAGCAGCTTTGTGTTCTTTTCCGTCACCGGAAGATGGAGCCATGAATCAAGATTCACCAACTAGAAATTATCGAAATCTTGGCAAGCTTGTGGATCCAAAGATGAAACTTTCGATGAGAGAATATGAAGAGATAGAGAAAGTTCTCGACGTTGCATTGCTTTGTACCTCGTCGTTTCCGATTAACAGGCCGACCATGAAGAAAGTAGTAGAGTTGCTCAAAGAGAAGAAATCACTCGAGTGATGATACGGTGTCGTTTTTTATCGTCTGATTCTAGTCATAGGCTTATTAATAGGCTTGTCTAATGTTACTTAAGTTTGGGCTTTTAGAAAACTAATGAAAAACTTGTATGTTTCGTGCCTCAACAGAATCTAATGACAGAAAATTTTATATATTACAAGGATACTTCAATCAAAGCCGAACACACACAAATACAAAACAACCTTGCCCTAGTAAAGTAGCATCTGATAAGCTTCAAAGGGTCTACTTTAGGAAAAAGAGGACTGGGGATAAGGACGTTGGCAAACCGTGTGAAGATACACCTGGCTCTTTGACCGAAAACTTCACACGTGAGAAGGTTTAGCTAAGTTTGGAGCTAAAGTAATGCCAAGTATAAGTAAAGATTAGAGGAAGCAGCAAAAGGGCATTGAAACGACAACGTTTTAGAAATAAATCTCAATATGGTGGAATAATAGTAAGCCCAGCCCATTAATACTCAGTCCATGTTGTTGTTTGGTGGTACTTTTAAGTAAAATTCATTCATACGACAGCATTTTATAAATTCTGTATGCTTGACAATATTGTTGGCCTACTTTAATTAGTTGCTGAATGGAGTTTGTAAAAATGTCATATGTTTATGCTATGAATTCATATATATACTTGAAATCTGGAAGCCACTGACATGTATGAATTGTGATATTCACTTCTCGGGATGATACTAGCTCTCATTGTAGTCTTGTTATTTATATATATGATTTTTTTTTTTTCCAGTTTTTGTTCCCTTAGTTATAAGTACTTGTGCATTTGTGGCTTGCAGTGTCAAACAGTCATGAACCGTTTCTCATCTTCTTTTATATATTTTGCAGTGTTAATGATCCAGTTGCGATGAAGTTACTTGGAAAAGATTGTGAGATGGACACTTTGGTATCACCAAAGGATGAAAGCATCAAAATACATTACGACGATGGACCTAAGTCGAGATTACTCGAGCAGCACACTATAACTATCAAATGGACTGTCCATTGTCCAATGGGTGCGTCCAATATGAACGTTTATGTTTATGGACTAAGTTTGGACGGTCCACAATGGACAATGGTCCAAAATATGGCCATGTCCATTGGACAACTTTTTTATTTTTGAGGTTTCTTGTATTTTGTGTTTGGTGTTTAAAATTTTTCTATTAAACCAAACATGTTTATTTTTATAAAATCGGACTTATTTTATAAACCCAAGTAGTATTTCGATTAGTTGTATAAAATCAAAGTGTTTATTTTTATAAAATCTTATTTATTTTACAAAATCTGATATTTATTTTACAAAACCAAAGTGTAGACATACGATCAAAGTATCAATTATCAAACCTCACCAACAAAATATCAATTATGAAAAAAGATGAAGAAAAGACTGTTTCATAATCTCATAACTCAAAAACCAAAGTCATAATCTCATAACTCAAAATCCAAAGTCATAAACTTAGACAACAACAATATTTCCTTCCTCTTCAACAAACTTGAACTCTTCATCACCTACAACATTCAAATCAATAAAGTTAAAAATTCATTACCAATATAGTTCAAATGCAATTAAAAAGTAGAATTCTTACCAATATCTTGAAATCCTCTAAACCAGTTTTGCACGCCTATGAAGAAACTGATGCATTCATTATTCTGTGAATAATGAATGTGATGATCTCTTCTTCATTGTGGTGTTGTTGTTCTTTATAAAGAAAGGAGACAAGTCGAAGGCAATTATAAGCTCAAAGCTACACGAATTTGCTCTGAGACCAAAATATTTTCAATTCAATACGGATCATGACATGGTCGTATTATCAAAACTTCTAGGATATGCAGACCTAATATATTTTGAACACTGTTTTTTCTTTTTTGCGTTACTAAACTAGTCCAAAGCAAACCGATTTTTTTCCATGTCTTGCAATTAGGAACCATTTCATATATTTTGTAAGTTTTTAATGTAAAACGTAAAAACCATTACAAACATACAACAAAAAAGAAAACAATACAAGTTTTTCCTTTTTTTTGTTGTCTGTGTAAAAAAACCTAACTTATAAACAAATACCAACTAGGCAACTACATCTCTTCTTACAACAAATTATAATAATTCTTGGGGGAAAGAAATCATCAATCTTTTTTTTATAATTATTATTTATAATCTTACCCTTGTGAATCTTGCGATCTGATAGCACAATTGCAAAAAAAAAAAAAAAGGAAAAGTTAATCCAAAAAAGAAGAAAAGGAAATATGCAAAACAAAAGAAAAGGGAAAAGGAAATCCTATTTATTTTATTATTAGGAGTTAGTAAACCCTACAAAATCTTATAAATACTCTCACATCACTTTTCTCTCTCGATGGAAAAAACAAAAATCATATCTTTCATCTTTTTTATTTATTTATATTTTGGTTTCTCCCTGCGAAGAGCCAAGCAGCTTTGTCGCCGCCGGTGGTCTCTCTCGAGACGATGATAAATCGATGAAGCCGAAGGGATGATCCGATTGTAGTAGACATACGACGTTCTATCCAAGTTAAGTAAGTAAGCTGCCCTAATCTCTGCTTCTATCCTTCATCTCAGAATTTAACGGATTTCCAAAATTCTAACATCTGATATTGTTGTAAGATCTTGTCTTATCTAACAGCGGGAATTGTTTTTCAATCCAAAGCACGAACGGGCGAATTTCTAAAGAGGAATTAGCGAAGACGACGAACGATCCACGAGCCCTTCTCCTCCTCCTTCTTCTTGTTTGGTACTCTCTCTTCTCTCTCTTTTTTAATCCGATCTTCTTCTTCTTGTTTTGCAATTCTCATACTTGTCTCTGTCTGATTTTTGTTTTTAGGGTTTTTTTTAGGGGAGACGATTGCAAAACCATAATCTGAGACGTGTAGGAGAGATTGCGTGTCTGCTACTCTGTTCTTGCTTCCTCAATCCTCACCCACCAATTCCACGGTTTGTCTTCCCAATTTTTGCTTCTTCTTCTTT
Organism: Camelina sativa; assembly: GCF_030686135.1. Taxonomy (NCBI): domain Eukaryota; kingdom Viridiplantae; phylum Streptophyta; class Magnoliopsida; order Brassicales; family Brassicaceae; genus Camelina; species Camelina sativa. Next base: position 22,762,713 of record NC_141897.1, read on the forward strand.
TTTCTTTTTTCTTTTTTTTTTTTTTTTTTTATCTCTGATGATTGGTTTTATTCTTTTTCTTTTGAAGCGACAAAGTAGATTCAGAAGCTATGCTAGGGTTTGAAGAACTGACGAAGAAGATTCAGAACCAACAGTGAGATGCCTTACAATAACAACATCAAACAAACTGGTTCCTCTTGTTACTCTCTTTTATGTTTTGTTTTAATATATTATCCACCCTCACACTCTTTTTTTTTTTTTTTTTTTTTTTTCTTTGTTTGTTATGTATCGTATCACCTTGTCTCTACTCTCATCAGAATCCAACCATTGACTTGATTTTTTTTCTGTGTATTGTTTTGTTTTTGCAGATTGAACCCTAGATGCCGACGAGCTAGCTCTCTGGTGCTCATCCTCCTCCTCCTGAAGTACGACAGAGCTCTCTGGTCTGGTGTGTGTCTTTACTTGTCAGACTTTGAATTTTGTAATTTGGTAAGCTTACTATTACTAACGTTTCTCTTGCATTTGGTATCTGAGCTTTTTTACTTTCCTGTGTGTTAGGTTTATAGTGCAGCCGAGAAAGTGGATTTGGATCTTCCAATTATTACACGCTTTTGGATCCTCTGATTGGAGAGAACCCCTTCAATGTTAAAAGTTGCTCAAGTGGATGAAACATGAACTCTCAGGTACTACTAGCCTATCAAAACCTTTAATGCTACTGCGAAGTTCTCAATTCTAACTTCTCTGTTCTATGTTGCAGCCATTTATATTGGTGGACAGCTTCTCCCACGGCCCCCATGCATTTGGTCTCCATAACCCTTTCAAATCTTCACTGGTTTGTTCTTGTTCTGTTTATTATTTTTCTCAGTTTTGTTCTATATACGGAGATACTAAATTTGTGGTCATGTTTTTGTTCTTACAGGTGCCTCTTGTATGGAAATATCTCGACAAAGGCAGCTCATATGCTCGCCTTACCTAAGGTAACACCTTCTTCCTAGATGTTTGTATTAGGTGACAACTCTGTTTTGTGCCTTGTTTTGAAATCATAGATTTGCGTTTGATGCAGGTAACATCTAATTTCCCGGAATGAATCCTTGAAGTCGAAGGCTGTTGGAGTTGGGTGAAATGGAAGACTGTTGGCAATGGAAGATACACAAGGAGCCAAGTGAAGAGCCGAGATGTTAGTTTAGTTGACTGGTGGTGGACTGGAGGCAGCTGTTTGCAGAACAAACTCAAAAAGGTCAAGGTTCGATTCTTCTTCTTCTTGATTTTTGAAATTTTAAAACTTGTAAATTAAGGAGACGTGGTGGTGATAGATTGAGGGATCAATCATCATCGGAGTAGATTCGTTTTATTCCGGTGGCAAAGACGATTAGAGTTAAGAGGGTTGATAGAATGATCGTGTTCTTGTGTGTGTGTTCAGCAGGCCTACAAAGGATTCTCTTGGCGGTTTTACTAATAAATAAGTCTCCCAGCTGTTAGAAGGTTTCTTCAGTCTGTTAGTGACCTAGCCGTTGGGATGGGAGTCATTCGTGGGGTCAGTTGGTGAAGGTATTTTGTGTGTGTTGTTGTTTCATATGTGAGCGCTTGGTTTCTAATGGTCTTCTATGTTTTTTTTTCTCTCAGGTTGGTGAATACTCAACAGCTTCCGGCTGGGATATTATGGAATTACTCCTAAAGAGCTTGTCATAATGTTGTGTCAAAGGATGGATCACAACAAGCAGCAATATGGAGGGGTAAGTTTGCACTTATGAGACTCTTATTATATATGTCTGCTTTTTTTTTTTTGTATCTCTTGTCTCTAGCTAACTATTTTGTTGCATCAGCCTCAAGGATTGTCAAGTTTCCTCAGGAGGACTACCTAGAGAAAGGTATCACTATACATGATGATTGATGATGACTTGCTACAGCACAAGACCATTATATTGTTTCTGGTATGAAGATGCACATTTGTTATTTGTCCTTTGTTGCTTAGGTTTTCGCTGCTCACCTTATAGTACACTCCCTTGCAGGTTGATTTTTTTAGATGTGCACATGATCCATGTAGACCAGGAGTCAAAGATTCAGTTCATCTGTGTCAAAATGCTGGTGTCAAGGTACTTCAGAACACGGTCGCTACGCTAGGGTTTGAAGAATTGATGAAGAAGATTCAGAAACAACAGTAAGACGAACTACTTCCCCCTTAACAGTAACAACATCAAATTGGTTCTCTTTTATGTTCCGTTTTACTATTATCCACCTTATACTCTCTTTTTATGTTATGTATGTTATTACCTTGTCTCTATTCTCATCAAAATCCAACCATTGACTTAATTTTCTTGTGTTTTGTTTCTCGCAGATTGAGCCATCCCATACCTTTTGCTACCCTAGATGCCGACGAAGAGCGCTCTCTGGTGCTCATCGTGCTCCTGAAGTACGACAGAGCTCTCTGGTCTGGTGTGTGTCTTTACTTGTCAGACTTATTGAAGATTGTAATTTGGTAAGCTTACTATTACTAAAGTTTCTCTTGTATTTGGTATCTGAGCTTTTTTACTTTCCCTGTGTGTTAGGTTTATAGTGCAGCCGGGAAAGTGGATTTGGATCTTTCAATCATAACAAGCTTATGGATCCTCTGATTGGAGAGAACCCCTTCAATGTTAAAGTTGCTCAAGTTGATGAAACATGAACTCTCAGGTACTACTAGCCTATACTAGCCTATCAAAACCTTTATTACTACTGCGAAGTTCTCAATTCTAACTTCTCTGTTCTATGTTGCAGCCATTTATATTGGTGGAAAGCTTCTTCTCCCACGGCCCCCATGCATTTGGTCTCCGTAACCCTTTCAAATTTCCACGTGTTTGTTCTTGTTCTGTTTATTATTTTCTCAGTTGTGTTCTATATTCCAAGATACTAAATTTGTGGTCATGTTATTTGTTCTTACAGGTACCTCTTGTATGGAGATATATCTCGTCAAAGGCAGCTCATATGCTCGTCTTACCTAAGGTAACACATTCTTTCGAGATGTTTGTATTTGGATTTTGGTGACAACTCTGTTTAGTTTGTGCTTTATTTTGAAATCATTGATTTGTGTTTGATGGCACGGGTATAGATTGTTAAAACCATTTAATTTCCGCCTCCTAAATGTATTAGTTCCATGCATTTTTTTGAAATAATATACTGTTACTTGGATAGGTAAACATTGTGAATGGAGCAAATGATGCGAATGCTCCATTATTGTGGGTTGCCCGCAGAAGAAGATGTTGACTCTATAAGTTCTGATGGGAAGACAATGAACTAAGATATTATTTGAGGTATTTGGTCAGGAATTCAAAAGTCTACTTTCTCCACAGGTTTTTTTTTTATTGGTTGAGCTAATTTATTTAGTACCGACCTTGAATCCTCATCCATTGTCTGATTTGTTCATCTTTCTCTGTCTCTTGCAGATGTTACGCACTGTATAAGGGGTTTTGGCGAGCACTCAGAGGTAAAAGACTCTCTGTCTGTGACAAATCATCTTGCTTCTTTGACTCTCTCAATAGAGACTGATTGATCGTTTTATTTCGTGTGTGTTCAGCAGGCCGACAAAGGCCCAACAATAACAACTTCAGCCCATCAAACAAGACATGCCTAGGTGAATTTTTCAGCCCTTCTATTTTCTTATATATCCGACTAAAATATTATTTTTTTCACCTCGTCTCTTTTTGGTAGGTAGGTGCATTTTGGCCATGGAAGAAACACAAGGAGCCAAGTGAAGAAGATCCCAAATGTTTGTTCACTTGACTGGATGAAGGATGCTGCTTGCAGAGAGCCAAACTCAATGGCCAGGGTTCCCTTCTTCATTCTCTGTGTATTTTTGTTTCTTTTACGCATTAGCGAATTAGCTTTGGTAGTACATGATGAGCCTTGACTGAACTGTGACTCATCATGGCTTTGTTGCAGATTTGTACATGATGAGCTAGTGAAATTGCTGGGTGGAGGAGAAGTATTTGGTACTCTCTGATCTAAAGAGGAAGCAAAGACAACGAGTCCCTGGAAATTACCTCTTCGGATTTGGTACTCTTTTAACTTTCTCTCTTTTCATCCTTCTTCTTCTTCTTGTTTGCAGTTCTCATAGTAGTGTGATCGTCACAATATATAATCCCTCTAATGATGTATATAGAATAGCTCAGCTTCCGTAGAGCAGCATCAATGGCGTTGCCCCTCCTCATCTCCCTTTTTCTGTATCGCAATCAGAGGAGAGAGAGAGAGAGAGAGAGAGAAGTATTTGGTTTTCTCGGATCTAAAGACAACGAGTCCCTGGAAATTACCTCTTCGGCTACAATCAGATTTGGTACTCTTTTAACTTTCTCTCTTTTCATCCTCCTCCTTGTTTGCAGTTCTCATATTTCTCTCTTTCTTTGTGATGTTCTGTGTTCAGTAGCGAGGCGAGAGATATGGAGCTGGTTGAAATGGAAAATTGTTGGCCATGGAAGGTACACTACACAAGGAGCCAAGTGGAGCCGAGATGTTTGTTCAGTTGACTGGTGGACTTGAGGAGGCCCAGGTTCTGTGTTTGCAGAGAACAAACTCAAAAAGGCCAAGGTTCGATCCTTCTTCTTCTTCTTCTTCTTCAAGTTTGGTTTCTATAGCTGTTTCACTCTATCATTTTGGTTTGAATAGTACTGAAGTGTGGCTTTTCTTTGATATGTTGCAGATTGTACTTGATGAGCTACTGAAATTGGTGGGTGGTGGATGAGAAGGTATTTTTGTGTGTGTTGTTGTTTCATATGAGAACGCTTGGTTTCTAATGGTATTCTATTATTTTTCTCTCAGGTTGGTGAATACTCAACAGCTTCCGGCTGGGATATTATGGAATTACTCCTAAACAGCTTGTCATAATGTTGTGTCAAAGGATGGATCACAACAAGCAGTGGAGGGGTAAGTTTGTACTTATGATACGTGCTTATTATATATGTCTGCTTATTTTTTTTTTATCTCTAGCTAACTTTGGTATGCATGTTTTTTTTGTTGCATCAGCCTCAAGGATTGTCAAATTTCCTCAGGAGGAATACCTAAAGAAAGGTACCACTGGACATGATAATGACTTGCTACAGCGCAAGACCATTTTTGATTCTGGTATGAAGATGCACATTTGTTATAGTTCCTGTGTTGCTTAGGTTTTCCATGCTTACTCTCATTAGGCGTGTTGTTTTTTTTTTTCATTACAGAGGTTTCGGATGCTTGGCATGATCTCACTTAGATGGTTGCTCCAGTAGCGTCTTCAGCACTTGGGATTAAAAAGCATAGGTCTGTAATGATATCAGTTTGAATAGAATCTGGCTCTTCCCACTTTCGCAAGTGTAACGTCAACAGCAATTTAACCTTGGTCTTACATAAACTTGCCTATTCGGAAACTAATATCCACAGGGGATCAAAGAATGTTGGTATGATGGAGGAAGCATCGCATTTCCAATGATTCTTGTCACAGGTAATGTTAACTTGTTTCACTTATTATGTGAAATATTGATAATGACTCTTAGTGTTGTTATGATGCTTTCTTCTCCTCTACAGCTGTCAGTGACTACAAACAGCCTCTCCATTATCAAAACTTGAGAGATGAAAAGAGAAACATACATCTAGAAGTATAGATTTGCACCAATATAATTTTTCCTCCCTCAATAATCTTTTTCTTGTTCCCTCCTTAGTTACACTACACCTGTGTTGATTGCTGCAGGTGACAAGAGGTGGAAGGCGAGTGGATATTTCAATCTATGACATTGTGGTGGGTGATGTCATACCTGTCAACATTGGAAATCAGGTAGGTGGTCTGTTCTATCATTTTCATTTTGTTTTTGTCCATACTACCATGTGTCTAATCGAAATTAAAATCTATGTTTAGGTTCTTGCGGTTGGAGTGCTAACATCCGGCCACTCTCTTGCCCTTGATGAGTCTAGCATGACTGGAGAGAGCAAAACCGTGAGTGTTTATCTTGTTTCCTAAAAATTGTTGACTTTCTCGTCTCGCTAAATGGTGATTCAAGAGGTGGTGCTGCTGCTTTGAGTGTCAAGGAGGTTTGTGTTCTTCTTCTTTGATCAATTATGTCATAAAAAGATACTTAATTAACGTTTTATGTTGATCGTTTACTCTTAATTGTGTGTCAATAGGTATTGGGGAAACCGATTAACTGGCGGGATGTGGAGAGTGAATGAGGATCTTGAACCCTTTTATCCTGATCGAATGACTGGACGAATTCTAGGAATGGCAACAGAAGTTGTAAGTTCCGAATGGGGAGATGTGCTTTTGTAGAGAAGGCAACAGAAGCTGTAAGTTCTCTCAACCATTAAGTTTTCGTCATGCTTGTGTGTTTACATACTCAGGTAGTTAGGTTCTGAAACATTTTGACATACAAAAGGAAAGCATAAGTCTATGCACTTTAACTTATATTTTGTGGCATTTATACTTTGTTCTCTTTTTCTTCTGCCGTATGCTGCAACCATCGGTAGTCTATTCTATGATCATATGCAGCTGATGAAGCCACGGTTGGAGTCCATCCGGGAGGAAATGCAAAACAAGGTATGTTAACGTTTTCATTACAGTCATACTGATACATTATGGGTTTCCTCCTCATTTTTGCTCTTTTGCACTGGATTTCCTTATTTGCGTTCAGGGCATGGACTCTGTTACGATGGCAGAAGGTCAAAAAGAGATGAAGAATTTGTTTAAAGAGTAAGCTGCTGCTTGTAAATTTAAACATCTCTTTGGAGTGTAAACTTCTTTTGGTCTGATAATCGTAACAGAGTCCATGCCCCTGTTTATGACTAGTTATTAAAATTTGGAGTTTTATGTTAAAATTACACCTCGTTGATCATAGTTGGGAAGCAAGAGCGCTACTATACTATGTCATATTATAGCTTGTATGCTCTGCTGGCTATTGAGTTGGTGTAGTCTCCTGACATTTTGAGTTATTTTAGTTGATATGTCCAAATAACCATACATTGTTTGTTTATAATTTGCAGATATGGTGTCACTCTATTCACTCCAATGAAAGGGATGCTCATTCAGAGACCTTTGTTCATCTGCTTTTTTTCTTGCTGTAAGACCTTTTAATCTCTAAGATGCTTGTTGGGCTATGTTGTTTATTATTAGGCTTTTTGTCTCCAGTGAGTTAAAAAATAACTCCCCAGATTCGAATTATGGCAGAGAAGGTACCTTCATTCCAAACAGGAGGGGCATTGTGGTTTACCAATCTAAGTACTCCCGACAGGCGCGACAGCTTATACATTCGCAGAAGCAGACACTGCCACCTTCACCAGTAAACCCGAGGGCAACATCGTTGAGTCCTGTTAGTAAGAGGCTGAAGGCTCTGGAGAGCCAAGTGAAGGGAAGGAAGAAGAACAACAGCAAGAAGAGGTGATCCAGAATGGTGCATATACTATTTTTGCTAGACGGCCAGGAAAAATTAATATAGCTTTGGAGTCAAAAAGTGAACTCGTTTCTAAAACATACACAGATTTTGCTCATTATTGATGGAAACTACTCTGAGAGGTAAAAAAAAGCTGGAGGTGCCAGCTAGTGAAATCATATGTTTTCCTTCACTCTCATTGTCACGCTGCTGCTTGGATTGAACATCTCCTATAACATGAACTTCCCACACTATATAAGTGGGGTTATATTTTTTCTCTTGACATTAGCTCTTTTTGTCTTCCAATTAATGTGTTTGTGTCATGCTGGTGTCTTTAGAATGAACGAACCATATTATAATTGTGATAGCCTGATAGCCTATATGTATTGTGAATGATGCTGATATACAAGAGCCTCGTTGATAAAAAAAAAAAAAAAAAAAAAGTATTGGGCCAAACTAAAGGCCCATTATATATTAGCAGGCCTGTTTCTCATAGACTTTGTTACTTTCACCGTCTCCAGTTTAGGGTTTGAGAGACGACCACGTTTCCTCCGTCACGAAACCGCCAGTGACGCTATCGTCTTCACCTTTCGCTTCTTCTTCTTCTCCACGAAGCAATCGAGGAGAATCAATCCACTCAACCAGAGAAAAATCGTAAAGAAGGCGAGCCGAGGTTTAGAATCTATGGCGTCTAAGGTTATTTCTTCCACAATCCGCCGAACTCTATCCAAGCCACACGGCGTTGTTTTCCGGCGTCACCACCTATCGACCGCCGCAGCTGCTGCTACCGATTACGAGGATGAATCGATTATGATGAAAGGAGTTCGAATTTCAGGTAGGCCTCTTTATCTAGATATGCAAGCGACGACTCCGATTGATCCTAGGGTCTTCGATGCGATGAATGATTCTGGTATCAATGAGTACGGGAATCCTCACTCGCGTACGCATCTCTACGGTTGGGAAGCTGAGAACGCCGTCGAAGTCGCACGTATCCAGGTCGCGAAACTGATCGGAGCTTCACCCAAGGAGATCATTTTCATGTCCGGCGCAACGGAGGCGAACAACACCGCCGTTAAAGGAGTGATGCACTTTTACAAGGACACGAAGAAGCACGTTATAACTACTCAGACTGAGCACAAGTGTGTCCTTGATTCTTGTAGGCATTTGCAGCAAGAAGGTTTTGAGGTAACTTACTTACCTGTGAAAACTGATGGATTAGTCGATTTAGAGATGTTGAGAGAAGCTATTAGGCCAGATACAGGGCTAGTTTCTATTATGGCTGTGAACAATGAGATTGGTGTGGTTCAGCCTATGGAGGAGATTGGTCAAATTTGCAAAGAGCACAATGTTCCGTTTCATACTGATGCTGCTCAAGCTATTGGCAAGATACCTGTTGATGTTAAGAAGTGGAATATTGGATTGATGTCAATGAGTGCTCACAAGATCTATGGACCAAAAGGTGTTGGTGCTTTGTTTGTGAGAAGGAGGCCGAGAATCAGGCTTGAGCCACTGATGAATGGTGGAGGTCAGGAGAGGGGTTTGCGTAGTGGCACTGCGGCTACGCAGCAAATCCTTGGGTTTGGAGCTGCTTGTGATTTGGCGATGAAGGAGATGGAGTATGATGAGAAGTGGATTAAAGGGTTGCAGGAGAGGTTGCTCAATGGGATTAGAGAGAAGCTTGATGGTGTTGTGGTGAATGGTTCAATGGAGAGTCGATATTCAGGGAATCTGAATTTGTCTTTTGCTTACGTTGAAGGAGAGAGTCTGTTGATGGGGTTGAAGGAAGTTGCAGTGTCTAGTGGAAGTGCTTGTACTAGTGCGAGTTTGGAGCCTTCTTATGTGTTGAGAGCTTTGGGTGTGGATGAGGACATGGCTCACACTTCGATTAGGTTTGGGATTGGTAGGTTTACCACCAAGGAAGAGATCGATAAGGCTGTCGAACTTACGGTTAAACAAGTTGTGAAGTTGAGGGAAATGAGCCCGCTTTATGAAATGGTTAAAGAAGGTATCGATATCAAGAACATTCAATGGTCTCAACACTGATTCCACAGTTTCCACTCAAACCGTGCAGGGAAACTCCGGTCTGTGCGCAACCGGGGATGAGCCATGCTGAGATGCGAGTATGGACGATGATCTGATCCTGAGTTCTTACTATGTTATGTTGGTAAGTTATCTATAGTGTTTTCTAGAGAGATTCGAAGTGATAGTTTCTTGTGTGGTTTTGTAATAAAGCAGAGCAGGAACACAACTTATTTTCTGGTTTGTGATCCTTTGTGGACGATTAAATTGTAGGTGTTCTGAACCTTTATAGCTTATTACCCGTACTAAGCCAAGGTAATACACAAGTTTTTTTGTTTGTTTTTTTCTCTCGTTACTGTAATTTTCGTTCAAAATTACTATTTTTCTGTTTTTTTTTCTTTCACTCAAAATGATGAAGAAATGTTTTCACCTCTTCAATGTCGGCGAGTCACTGAGTTTATGATGTTTGAAAAACAAAACATGAAATTAAAATTGACATTAAGAGGACAGCAAATGTATTATTGAATTTTTTAGGTTTAAAGCATCACGTCTATAAGGACCTATACTATTAATTACCTTGATGTAAAGTCGAAGTAGACCATAATTATCCCATGTGATTTGGTACACAAAAGTTTTTTTTTTTAATTTTCCGGATCCACGTACGCTCGAGTCGACCTTTGCTACAAACTCAAAATATGTATGATCCGAATTATGTAATAAATTTGTATATTCTTCTTATTTCTTTTTTTTGTTGAAATTTGGATAGAAACAAGTATTATAGTAGGTCGTAGGTGGCCCATGGGAAGCATCCAATGGATACAAAACCTCAACTTATAAATTCTCTATGCCAAAATAATTAGAACCATAGGTTATGTTATATACCACAACCATCCTTCGATTGAGACGTTACATCCCTTCACGTTTATAAACCACACGTTTGTATACCTTCTCTTCCTTAACATTTCTCCGTATTGTTTTTTCTTCTTCTAATTAAATATATTGAAAAAAGAAAGAAACAAGAGAAACATTTAACTAATGTTTGGTAATTGCAAGCTTTATATTTAAATGTTTGGTAATTGGAAGCTTTATATTCATTACTTATAGCCAATGTTGAAGAAATCGCTAGGCGTTAAATAGGCGGTGATCCAACGCCTAGTGCCTAGAACGCTTAATCGGAATCTAGAGGGTTTTAAGCGGTTTAGGCGTTTACACTATAAACTAATATATATATATATGATATTATATACATATAAAAAATATGTATAAGAATAATAAAAATATTAAATCAAAAACATAACAATAGATAAAAACATTATTTCAATTCATTTTAAATAACATATTAAACATTTATAATTATGTTTATAGAAATAAACCTTATAAATTTTAAATTTGTGCAATTAAAATTCTAAAAATTCACTAAAATGATGATACTACAATTTTAGGCGGTCAAAGCGGTCGTCTAGGCGGTGCTATTGCGCCTAGCGCCTAGACGGGGTGGAGGCGAACGTCTAGAACGCTTTTTCGAACACTGCTTATAGCTAATTTGAAAAGAAGGTGATCAAATGATGATTAATACCCTTATAAATTAGGCGTGTCAATGGTGTTATAGTATAGTAGCTGTAGTGTAGTTAAACAAGTAGAAACCTCATAATAATGTTTATCAAAAGGAACCACAATTTAAGGCTGATTAATATTTTAGTTTGCAAATATGAATACAAGAAGATAACCATTCTCATCCTTGCATTTTCAATGGCATAAAATTTTAGGTCAATTTTAGAATTAAAATTAATACTAGATGATTAAATGAGTAGGCCAAGAGAGACGGCTTGCAGTTAGCTGTGTTGAAAAGCTAAACCATGTCTCTTTGTGTTAAGATGACACCGTCCACGTCAGCGTCTTAAATCCCCAAAGCCCATTGGCAATGATAAGGTTTGGCACAAAATAATGGATTTGTGTGTATAAATACATACATGCACACTTATCACTCTCTACTCACAAGCAGAGATATAGACACTTGTTTTAAATTACAAAGTCCCATGGCTAAGATATATTTTCCTTCTTTCCTCGATACTTATGTTCTTTGCATTCTTACTCTCTTTGCGGTGATGTTCATCAGGAGTTCTGCTCGGCCCACGACATTCGCCGAGGATTTCAAAGCCGCATGGTCGGAGTCTCACATCCGCCAAATGGACGGAGGAAAAGCTATCCAGCTTGTCCTTGACCAGAGCACAGGTAACACATAAATATCCCTTTGGTAACGTTAAATCGAAACAGTAGGCTTTTATGCTATAAGTCTATAACATACCCTCACATGTTCGTATTTGTCTTTAAAAAGGATGTGGATTTGCTTCCAAAAGAAAGTATCTATTCGGACGAGTGAGCATGAAGATCAAACTTATTCCCGGAGACTCTGCCGGTACGGTCACCGCCTTCTACGTAAGTCTACCAAATGGTTGTATCTACACTAACATACCATCTTCTTGAAACATTAACGGTTAATATTCATTCATGCGTATTCTATCTATAGATGAACTCCGATACGAACACGGTGAGAGACGAGCTAGATTTCGAGTTCTTGGGAAACAGAAGTGGTCAACCTTACTCAGTACAAACAAACATATTTGCTCATGGTAAAGGAGATAGAGAACAAAGAGTTAATCTTTGGTTCGACCCGGCTCTTGATTTCCACACTTACACTATCTTATGGTCACACAAACACATTGTGTAAGTTTCTCTCTTATACAACTTTCGAATAGAATCAATATTTTACCATTTCCAAAAATTTCACCATTTTTTACTTTTTGGGAGAAAAAAAAAAACATTTAACGTTGGTTTATGTATTTTGGTTAATCAGTTTTTACGTAGACGATGTGCCAATAAGAGAATACAAAAACAACGAAGCCAAGAACATAGCTTACCCAACATCACAACCTATGGGAGTTTACTCAACATTATGGGAAGCCGATGATTGGGCGACACGTGGTGGATTAGAGAAGATTGATTGGAAAAAAGCTCCCTTCTACGCTTATTACAAAGATTTTGACATCGAAGGTTGTCCTGTTCCTGGACCAACCTCTTGTCCATCGAACCCTCACAATTGGTGGGAAGGTTATGCTTATCAGTCGCTTAACGCCGTCGAAGCTCGCCGTTACCGATGGGTTAGAGTAAACCATATGGTTTATGATTATTGTACCGACCGGTCTAGGTTTCCAGTCCCACCACCCGAGTGTCGTGCTTGAAAATAATACCATACGTACGCTTTACAATGATCATGTTTCGTCTTGTACGAGAATTTTTCTATAAAAATTGTGGGAAAAATGTGGATTGTATTGTCCTTTTATGCAATTGTGCAGACGTACTTAATTAGTGCGCCATGTGTATAGATGTATAATGGTTATTTTGTGGTTGAAAATTTATAATAAACATGGATTTTTGCGAACAAAATGTTAAAATGATAATATAAATGTATTGCATAATGTTTGTTCTTTAGCGTTACAAATTACAAACATATTTAATAAGCTGACACTTTTTATATAATGAAAGAATTCAAAAGCTATATAGATGTGTTTTACAAGGATTTGTTGCAGGAAGTCAGATATATTATTGGTTTAGGCTATATGGTCCCATTTCCAGCAAAGGCGTCAGATTTGCATTTAACAGTAGTAAGAAAATGTCTTATCAAGTTCAGAACTTGTTGAAATAATGTAAAACTCATTAAGATATGTTGCCAAGAAAACAAACTTAAATTTATTGGGATTGGATGTAATATCTAAATTTTTCTGGCCCTTCATTTTCCAAAAGTTCTTGTTGAATGCACACTAAGCAGAGATATTTCTAAGATGATTGATAAGATTTGCAATTCTATATAGCTAGTAGTATAAGACATTACTTATTTAGAAGAAAAAAAAGCAAAAAATTATATAAACCGTAAAGGAAAGAGTAGCATTACTAGCATACTGTCGAGAGTGGTGTGAGCTTTATCTCTTTACTACATGTAGCCAGTAAGTAAGCAAAAATTCACCTTCATTCTTTCATCTCTATATGAAACCTCTCTAAGATTGAACCGCTTAATCTTGGTTTGTTTGATTGGTTTAGTACATAAGAGTAACTAATTTGTTTAGATTATATAAGTTCTTAAACACAGATTGATTAAGCCACCGACAGTACTAGTACAGCTGGAGAATAAGGATGCAGCCGTGGAGAAAAAGGCAAATAATAGCATTCAAATCCTCTTTTTTCTTCGAAATTACTTAAGTAAAAGAGTTATTGCTTGGAACTCCACATTGATGGTGATTGATAGAACAGTCTTTGGAATTGAGTGGCCAGAAGGAAAAAAGAATGGTACATTCACATTTCTTATTTGAAAGCTACTTGAGTTCTATCTTAAACGTACAGAAGAAAAATAGTAAAAAAGGGAGTTTTGTCCTCACTAGTCCACTACTACTCACCACTGTACTAACTCTTCCTCTTTGTATCACGTTTCACTAGAACATTCAGAATCAGCTGCCTTATTATGATGGTTTCTCTACTCTATTTGTTGTTGATCTTGACTGCGACTGGGTCTGAACAGTAAGGGCAGTTCCCAAACAGAACATCAAAAGACCTGCAAGAAATTAGATCATACTTGAGCTTGAGTATAAGGCTTGTGTGTGTGTTTTGCTATGTGAGATAAAGTGATTAGAGTTTCTACTTACTGTCTTGTTGTTGTGATAGATCTTAACCAGTCTGTGAGGCAAAGGATATGGAAAGACTTATTACAACTGATGTTTTCGCATGTGTAGTCTGTTGGCGTCCCACTTCTAGCTCCATTCTAGCTCCAAGCTCCTCATCTAGTTTTAAAGTAAATGGGAAGTTAGTGAACCATCAGAGCAAATTTTTAATCTGAACTATGAAGAATCAATATTTATTCCGTTTGAGAAATCACCTGTGGGTAGAAACTGCGCATAGCAGATTCCACATTCAATTGGCTGAGGATCATCTTCCTCTTGGAGACCTGGAGGCTTTGGAAGCTCAGTACCTAGAATACATTCGAGGTTCTCACGAAATGATATTTCCTTTGACCTGTGCGACTATAATTAATCATGATTACTGCTTTCATCAATCCATGAAGCTTACTTTTCTAATTCTGCCAATACTCGAAAGAGATTTTAAATGGGAAAGAAGAGACAAAAGATGTTTACCATTTTTTGCTATTTCTTCTCCATAACTTATGTAAGTTGTTCATATGCATGGCTGGAGGCAAAGGGCCAATAAACCGGCACCTGTCTAAGCAATTGACTATTAGAAAAATGTCGACAAGTAGGTTATTGCAAGTGTGTGTTTAGAAACATACTCTGGCAAGGATTTAGGGTCGTTGAAGTCGATATGAACAAGGATGATGCAGTCATTCCCTGAGAAAAAATGAACCAAGTAAAAATAGATAAAATTGAAATGTTATAACACAGAACTAAAAGTGGTTAGAGAAAACAAAAAAAAAAAGTGTTGAAGGTGTTAAACCAGCATGAATCCGACGGACAGAAGAAGCACGTGATGGTTGCTTAGCATCAACAACACAGAGAGACTTGTCAATATCATCCAAGACAGACCAAAATTCTTGAAGATTGTCCAAATGCTGTTTAAACAAAAAGAAACCAATTTTATGTATCCCTTTACAGATTAGCGGTTGACAAAGAGAGAAATGTAGCAAGTGTTGTTAAAGCTACCTTTTGGAATTGGTGCATCACATCCTTCAATCTTGAGCTTGTTGACCATTCTAAAGTAAACATATACGGCACATCCTGGAGTCAAGCAAAAAAGTTAACCGAGCAATTCCGTAAACTACTTAGAGTGTAAAACATAAGAAAAAAAAACAAAACGAACCGCGGAAACAGAAGGTGGAGATTTAGGATAGTCTCTATCCAGTTGGATTTCTAAAATGTGTGCTCTTCCCTTCTTATCTCTGCACATACATACATACATGATAATGCTCAGAACACAAAGCTTAAACAAGTTACACGAGGATTTAGGGAGCCACACATTGGAGAAAAGATGAACGATTCTAGTAAGCTATTAAAACCCTAAAAATTGTTCTGGAAGCTTACAGAATGTGAAAGCTGAAAAACGTTAAATCTCCACCTAATCTTCTTAGCGGTCCCCATCCAATTTCCTCAATCTAACCAAAACCGATTCGTTCATCAACCAAAATCGACTATTGTAGAAGAAGATGGATGGTTTAATTAAACTAACCTCCGTGTAAACAATCCGGTAAAACGACGACGATTTGGCTAATTCCTCACATCTTGCACGTCCTCCTCCTATACATTCCTGCGACAATTTGTTACCGGAAGAAGAAGCATTCATCTTCATCATCTACTCAACTTCATACTAAACTCAGATCATCTTCAACCTCTGAAAGAATCTTTCGCAATTTTTGGGGGTTGGTTCGTGTTTTCGAGTGTTACGATTTTGGGCCTAAAAGCCCAATAAAGGCCCGTTTCTTCTTCTTCCTTCGTCTATTAATAGCCTATTCGGGTTAGGTATATATACTTGTCCTTGTAGCCAAACATAGTTGTTTTACAAGGCGGTGCACTTTTACTTTTCTTACTGTCTCTGTCTCGTAGAAGCCACTTCACTGATGAGGAGTCTCCCCCATCTTTGATCCAGGTTCGTCTTCTTCTCCTTCGTCGTGAATTTTTTTTTTTTTTTTTTTTTTTGAGGAAAATTCTCTGAAACGAAGGTTGTTGAGCCATATATAGGAGTTTTTTTTCTTTTTCTTTCCGATCATCTGAATCAGTCAGATCGCTGAGAAACTGTGGAATTGATGTGTTATAATCATTTCAGATTTCTATATATTTTTGGTTTTTGCATGAGATATATTACTCGTTTAGCCATTTAATTACTTGTTTACTTTCTTTGTTTTTGAGAGTATTTTATTGTGTTGTTGTTTAATGGATTATTTTCAGGTTCAGAGAAAAAACAAAACAAAACAATTGAAGATTCGAGAGTCTGGGGTTTAACATAGATTACTTAAAAAGTTATGGTTTGGTTTAGAACTGGTTCCTCTGTGGCTAAGCTTGCCATTAGAAGGACACTGTCTCAATCTCAGTGTTGTTCTTATGCTACTAGAACAAGGGTTTTGCCTTCTCAAACTAGATGTTTTCACTCTACTATACTCAAATCAAAGGCAGAGTCTGCTGCACCTGTTCCACGTCCTGTCCCACTTTCTAAGCTAACTGATAGTTTCTTAGATGGGACAAGCAGTGTGTATCTGGAAGAGCTACAAAGAGCTTGGGAAGCTGATCCCGACAGTGTTGATGAGTCCTGGGATAATTTCTTTCGGAATTTCGTGGGTCAGGCTTCTACTTCGCCTGGTATCTCGGGGCAAACCATTCAAGAAAGCATGCGTTTGTTGTTGCTAGTTAGAGCTTACCAGGTTAATGGCCACATGAAGGCCAAGCTTGACCCTTTGGGTCTAGAGGAGAGAGATATTCCTGAGGATCTTACGCCAGGTCTTTATGGGTTTACTGAGGCTGATCTTGATCGAGAGTTCTTTCTTGGTGTATGGAGGATGTCAGGGTTTCTCTCTGAGAACCGTCCCGTTCAAACACTAAGGGCTATACTCTCGAGGCTTGAGCAGGCTTACTGTGGGACTATAGGGTATGAGTACATGCACATTGCTGATAGAGAAAAATGTAACTGGTTGAGAGACAAGATCGAGACACCAACACCTCGACAGTACCATAGTGAGCGTCGGATGGTTATTTATGATAGGCTTGCCTGGAGCACACAGTTTGAGAATTTCTTGGCTTCTAAGTGGACCACGGCTAAACGATTTGGACTTGAAGGTGCTGAGTCTTTGATTCCTGGCATGAAGGAGATGTTCGATAGGGCTGCAGATCTTGGGGTAGAGAGCATAGTTATTGGTATGCCTCACAGGGGTAGACTTAACGTTTTGGGTAATGTTGTTAGAAAACCTCTGCGTCAGATATTCAGTGAGTTTAGCGGGGGTACTAGGCCAGTAGATGAAGTTGGGCTCTACACTGGAACAGGTGATGTGAAGTACCACTTGGGTACATCTTATGATCGCCCAACTAGAGGAGGCAAACATCTCCACTTGTCTTTGGTAGCAAATCCCAGTCACTTGGAAGCAGTAGATCCTGTTGTGATGGGTAAAACCAGAGCGAAACAATATTACACAAAAGACGAGAACAGAACAAAGAACATGGGTATTTTGATTCATGGGGATGGTAGCTTTGCCGGACAAGGTGTGGTATATGAAACTCTGCATCTTAGTGCACTTCCTAACTACTGTACTGGTGGAACAGTGCACATTGTGGTGAACAATCAAGTGGCTTTCACAACCGATCCCAGGGCAGGAAGGTCTTCACAGTATTGCACTGATGTTGCAAAGGCTTTAAGTGCTCCAATTTTCCATGTTAATGCGGATGACATTGAAGCAGTAGTGCATGCATGTGAGCTTGCTGCCGAGTGGCGCCAGACATTCCATTCTGATGTTGTTGTTGATTTAGTATGCTACCGTCGCTTTGGACATAACGAGATAGACGAACCATCCTTCACCCAACCAAAAATGTACAAGGTCTGCCTATTTTATTATCAGTCTCTTGGAAATAAGCTTCTCCCAATTACAGTTTCCATTTTAGTTATTTTTAGGATTTCTTCTCTTTCTTAAAGGATGTTACTTGTTGTTGATAGGTGATACGCAGTCATCCCTCCTCGCTTCAAATCTACCAGGAAAAGCTTTTGGAATCTGGAAAGGTAACACAAGAAGATATTGATAAGATTCAAAAGAAAGTAAGCTCTATCCTAAATGAAGAATTTGGGGCAAGTAAAGATTATATTCCCCAAAAACGGGACTGGCTGGCAAGTCATTGGACTGGATTCAAGTCACCTGAGCAGATATCTAGGGTCCGAAATACTGGGTATGAACATTTTCACTTTATTTAAGTTTGTCATTGCTTTTTTGTATATTTTATTCCTTGTTTTCTTGCAGAGTGAAGCCAGAGATTTTGAAGAATGTGGGAAAGGCAATCTCAACTTTCCCAGAGAACTTCAAGCCACACAGAGGGGTGAAAAGAGTTTATGAACAACGTGCTCAGATGATTGAATCGGGAGAAGGCATTGACTGGGGACTAGGAGAAGCTCTTGCTTTTGCTACACTTGTTGTGGAAGGCAACCACGTTCGGCTAAGTGGTCAAGATGTTGAAAGAGGAACGTTCAGTCATAGGCACTCAGTACTTCATGATCAAGGAACCGGCAAGCAATATTGCCCCTTAGATCACCTGACAATGAACCAAGACCCTGAAATGTTCACTGTCAGCAACAGGCATGTTTTGTGAATCTCTTTATATGGTAACCAATTTTCAATTTTTATTGCATGATCATCACAGTTACGTTCTTGTGTATACAGTTCTCTTTCAGAATTTGGTGTTCTTGGATTCGAACTAGGTTACTCGATGGAGAATCCCAATTCTCTGGTATTATGGGAAGCTCAGTTTGGAGACTTTGCTAATGGCGCACAGGTTATGTTTGATCAGTTCATTAGCAGTGGGGAAGCCAAATGGCTCCGTCAAACCGGTCTAGTAGTTCTACTTCCTCATGGCTATGATGGTCAGGGTCCTGAACATTCCAGTGGAAGATTGGAACGTTTCCTTCAGGTATATTATATAACCAATACTCACCATTAAGTTTGTCTCTACTTTTTTTTTTGTTCATTTGTTAATTTTCAACTGCAGATGAGTGATGACAATCCCTATGTTATCCCTGAGATGGATCCAACTCTTCGTAAGCAGATTCAAGAATGTAATTGGCAAGTTGTTAATGTTACTACACCTGCCAACTATTTCCATGTTCTGCGTCGACAGGTAAAACTAATACGAAGTGACTAGAAGGTTGCAACGTTATTCTTTAAAACTTCACACTTGATATCATCCATTTGCAGATACACAGGGACTTCCGCAAGCCTCTTATAGTGATGGCTCCCAAAAATTTGCTTCGTCACAAACAGTGTGTATCTAATCTCTCGGAATTTGATGATGTAAAAGGACATCCTGGTTTTGACAAGCAAGGAACTCGATTTAAACGATTGATCAAAGATCAAAGTGATCACTCTGATCTTGAAGAAGGTATAAGACGTCTAGTCCTCTGCTCTGGGAAGGTAAACAAAACGACACAGTTTTTCCTTCATTTGCTAACAAAGATTTGATATTCTTAAATTTAATACCTGTATATGTTGATGGATCAGGTCTACTATGAGCTTGACGAAGAGCGCAAGAAGTCTGAAACAAAGGATGTAGCCATTTGCAGGGTAGAGCAGCTTTGCCCATTCCCTTATGATCTCATTCAAAGAGAACTAAAGCGATATCCAAGTAGGTGTCGAAACTCAGGATTGTGTGTAATGGTTTTGCTTGAATGTGGAATTCTCTGAAAAACTTGTTCTTGTTTTTAATAGATGCAGAGATTGTGTGGTGTCAAGAAGAGCCGATGAACATGGGAGGATACCAATACATAGCACCAAGGCTTTGCACCGCGATGAAAGCGCTGCAAAGAGGAAACTTCAACGACATCAAATATGTTGGTCGTCTTCCTTCAGCTGCTACAGCGACAGGATTTTACCAGCTTCATGTTAAGGAGCAGACTGATCTTGTGAAGAAAGCTCTTCAACCTGAACCCATCACCCCCGTCGTCCCTTAAAAACGACAGCTTGAGACTGTATAAAGAAAGACAACAAAATAAAGATACAGGTGAGAATCTTTGGTTAGCAAAAAGTGCCACTGGAAATAAACAGATGGTTGCTACAAGAGAATCGATGCCCTAATGTAACCATTTAGATATTGATCTCATTAAAGGAGTTTGTTTATACTTGTTTCGTTTAAAACGCAAGAGCTTGTTTTTTTTCTTCTTCTTTAGATTATTGTTCTTCACTTCTTCTGTTCTGTAGAGTTTTAGAAAAATATGGTTAGGATTCTAGTGCAATACTACAATACACCCAAATTGACCAACTTTATCTTCCACAAAAGATTAAGGGAGTATGTTTATACAATAAAATCCAAAAGATGTGACGCCATTTTAATACGAGGTATAGTGGGTTTTCTTGTTCCTTAATCTTAGCTGCCGTGGATAATAGTGTAAGTAGTAAATTTATTGAATTATATTATAATTGCTAGATTTATAACACATCCCTATTAAATCTTTGATTAAATTTTGATTTTGGGTCCACCGGACATGCGTCATTAGGTACAATTTTATACTATCATCCTTTGGATTCAAAGGAGCACATGCACAAGTCTCCTTTGCATTCAAAAGAGCAGATGCATTCCCAACATTCCCACGAGTGAATGCGCCCACTCGTTTGCAGTAGTCATACACTTGACTGCGCATGAGAGAAGGATACTTCTTTTGCATTTCAAACAGGACATCCATTGGTATGTGATGGCTATATTTATTAATGAATTAAACAAATAAAAGCCACATATATCAATTCAAATTAGTCACCGTGAGTATCAATCTTGCCATTTTATTAAATTTTATAACATGTTATATAATTAATGACAATTTTTTTAAGAAAATTAAAAATATATTAAATTATATGTCCAAAAATTACTCATAACAAAATTCGCTCAAATAAAAACGTGGGTGATTAAAACATATATCTCTCAAACAACTATTTCAAAGTTGAGTTTATAGGTATGTTGCTAAGACTAAGACAAATGAGCATTTATCGAGAAGCCATTTTATAATTAGTTTTTCCATTTTTAGTCTGAATGAAATAATTTTTGGTTGTTGTGTGTCATACTGAATTCCAAAATTTTATTTTAATAATCAAACTTGTGAGAAAGAAATAATAACTTAAAAATAAAATAAAAATAAAGATATATAGAGAAGTTTTTCTTGAACAAAAACGTATAAATAAGTTTTATATTCTCTGTTAGTGGTAAAATTTCTCCGAGGGTTGGCAAAATTTCAATATCTCTACTAAACTTTTCATCTCTTTTATTAGATATCATTAACTCATTTCCTTTTCAAAAGACGAATATATATTAAAATAGCAAGTGTGATTCACCATCCACCAAATGTGATCTTCTAATTGGTGATTTCGACAATTTAATTGATGGATTTGAATAAATATACTTACTAATAATGTATGTAATTTGATATACACTACTATGAATAATTTGATTTTGTATTGATCCAGGTCCTTGCTCTAGGCTCAAATATACATCTATTAGTGAAGGGGCACGGCTTTCGATTTGACGTCGTAGTGTACTGGTTAGGGGCGTGTAAGTGTAAGAATGGGGCATGGTTCGACCCGTTAATGGGCTTAAACTTTTTTTATAGTTTGCTTTAGGCATCACATCAATATGTATTGGGCCCGGCCGGTTTAAAGAAACTTTACATGTTAAATTGTTGACAACTATACTTTTTAGTGGTAAAACATAGAGTAAGAGTGTTCTTATCTTATCTAGTATATTATCTATTTTGGTATCAACTAGTGTATATATTCTATTGATCATACTCAATAGGAATTTGTGTTTATATATTAAATACATAAATTATAAAATACACACCTTCGTACTATACTACAAAATATATCACTAAAAAATATGACTCTTATAATATATATTTTATAAACATGCAAGTCTGATTCGATCACTTAATTATTTGGTTCAAATTGGAATACGTACGTACATTGAATACTTCTAACATTCTCGATGACCAAGTCTATCACATGTAATCAAAGTACAAAATAATTGGTTTTCACTTTTCACTTGATTTCCTGATTGATTATCTTATAAAGATGTTTTTAACCATTGATTTCCAGATTTATAAGTAAGACTAAAGTGATTTCCAAAGAATAGTTTTTATGTAAACAGTTTTGATTTAACGAAAATTATACAAAATAGTTTTAAGGAAAATTTAAATGGGAAATTTCAAAAAACTAACCAAAATTGAATTGCGTTTATAAAATTGGATTATAAATTCAGTTTGGTTCGGTTTGAGTTTGGGTTTGGTATCAAAAGATTA
Organism: Camelina sativa; assembly: GCF_030686135.1. Classification (NCBI taxonomy): domain Eukaryota; kingdom Viridiplantae; phylum Streptophyta; class Magnoliopsida; order Brassicales; family Brassicaceae; genus Camelina; species Camelina sativa. Next base: position 22,785,089 of record NC_141897.1, read on the forward strand.
CAATTAAATAAATAGGATTGAGTTTGGTTTATTCGGTATACCGTTTTGGATTAATATGATAATTTGGTTCAATGTCGGTTTGATGGGATTTTTTGGTTCGGTTTTATGTCCATCCTTTAGTGACAGTAACTGAGTAAAATGTATCAGTAAAGCTTTGCAATTTTGTAGCTGGTGAACAAAAAGCATTCAAAGTGGGAGAGAGAGAGAGAGAGAGTCATGGCGAACCATTTTTGCTTGCTTCTTCTGATCATCACTTTTGTTTCCGTCATCACTCTGTCTTCTTCTTTCAAGCTTTTACCTCGATTCCCTCGCTACAATATCCAGAACCAAGCCAGAATCAAGCCGTTCCGGGGAGATCGAAACGAGTACCGATACGAGACCAAGTTCTTCTCTCAGCAGCTTGACCACTTCAGCTTCGCCGATCTTCCCAAATTCCCGCAGTGCTACCTTATTAATTCAGATCACTGGCTTGGTGCCTCTTCGCTCGCGCCTATCTTCCTCTACTGCGGCAACGAAGGTGATATTGAATGGTTTGCTAGAAATTCTGGATTCATTTGGGACATCGCTCCTAAGCTTGTTTGGTGCCTTGCTTGTTTTCCCAGAGGTTCGTTTTTGTGTGTTTCTCTCCTCTTTGATTTCCCCAAAAGAAAAGAAATTAGCAATTCGTTACTGATTTTAGGGGTTTTTGGTATAGCATAGGTATTATGGAGAGTCGATGCCTTATGGAAGCAGGGATGAAGCTTACAAGAACGCTACCACTTTATCTTATCTCACAACTGAGCAAGCTCTCGCTGATTTTGCTGTTTTTGTGACTGATTTCAAACGCAACTTGTCTGCTGAAGCATGCCCAGTTGTGTTGTTTGGTGGATCATATGGTGGAAGTAAGTAAGGAATCATATAGAATGTTTTTGTGTTGGTGGAATGAGAACGCTTTTGGATGAGATTATTTATTTTGTTTTTGTTGTTTACTGATATACAACAGTGTTAGCAGCATGGATGAGGCTGAAGTATCCTCACATTGCAATAGGAGCTTTAGCTTCTTCAGCTCCAATTCTTCAGTTTGAAGATATTGTTCCTCCTGAGACGTTTTATGACATTGCATCAAATGATTTCAAGGTTAGTCAGTTGGCTTTATTATGTCTTTCTCGTTTCATATCGTGATTGTGTTATTGGTTGTGATTGTTGTAGCGTGAGAGTATTAGCTGCTTCAACACTATTAAGAACTCATGGGATGCAATAATAGCTGAGGGTCAGAAGGAGAATGGCCTTCAGCAGTTGACGAAAACTTTCCACTTTTGTAGGTAAACAAATAAATCGGAGTTAGTGTGCGCTTGCAAAGCGTACTAAATAGTAATACTGTAATGGTTTGTTGCTCTATCTTCAGGGTGTTGAACAGTACTGATGACCTTTCAGACTGGCTGGACTCTGCTTATAGTTATTTGGCAATGGTGGACTATCCATATCCTGCTGACTTCATGATGCCTTTGCCTGGGCATCCCATTAGAGAGGTATATTTTCAGAAGTTACACTTTATGATTTTCCAATGATATTTTCCCCAAACCATATCATTGGATTGTCATCATTTGATTATCTTTCTGTAGGTCTGCAGAAAAATTGGCGGTGCAAATAGTGATGCTAGCATCCTAGATCGTATATATGCAGGAGTAAGTGTGTACTACAATTACACTGGGGATGTTGACTGCTTCGAGTTGGATGATGATCCTCATGGTTTGGATGGATGGGACTGGCAGGTATGAAGAACAATTATCTTTCTTTGTCATTCTTTTTGCGATAATTGTCAGTGAATCTACCACTTAATCACTTTTCATTATCTGTTTACAATAGGCGTGCACGGAGATGGTAATGCCCATGTCTAGTAGCCAAGAAAACAGCATGTTTCCAGCTGATGGTTTCAATTACTCTTCGTACAAAGAGGAATGCTGGAACACATTCCGAGTCAATCCAAGACCCAAATGGGCCACAACAGAGTTCGGTGGACTTGTAAGACATCTTTTTGATAAACTCAAGATTCTTTCTATGCCATAATCTGAATCTTTACCCTCACTCTGGGTCTAATGTAAAAAGGACATAGAGACCACATTGAAGTCGTTTGGAAGTAACATCATTTTCTCAAATGGTCTGTTAGATCCTTGGAGTGGTGGGAGGTACATTACTCCTTTTACCTCAGATCCGAGACCTATTTTACAAAAGAGATCTCGTAATAGGATGAATGATTGACTCGTAAAAATGCAGTGTTCTCAAGAACTTATCGGATACCATTGTTGCTCTTGTCACGAAAGAAGGTATAACCGTATAACTCAAAGCCTCAACAATCTCTCATGTAACTCGTATGTTCGTTCATTTGCATTGACTTTACCGTGTAATCATCATAGCAGTAGTCCACTTGTCATTAAATCCCATAAACCCACAATTCAAATCAATGCTATGAACTAGTTTGGTATATATCTATCTCAAATCATCCGATCTCTTTCAAAATCAGAAACAAGGTTGATGATAGCTTCTTTTTTTCTCAGGTGCACATCATTTGGATCTACGACCATCGACACCCGATGACCCAAAATGGCTTGTGGACCAGCGAGAAGCGGAGATACGGTTGATTCAAGGATGGATTGAAACTTATCGACTTGAAAAAGAAGCAAAGTTTTCTCTGTTAAAACGTTCTTGGTAGGAGAAGAATGTAAAGAATCGTCCCACGAAATTTGGAAGGTGCAAACTCACTAACCGATCCATTGGGTTTAATAAAAAAGATCCATGTAAGCTCTCTATGTTTTAACAAAAGAAAGACAAAATTAATAGTTATGAGTTGGCTGGCTATACACACAAAACACATCTGTCAAGTGAGTAAAGAAGTTCTTAAAGAATCATATCTTTTAAATATTAATTTTTCAGTGACATCTGGTTTGAAACTTTAAAGTGAAGGACAGAGTATGAGACAGTTATTAGTGGTTACGCTAGAAAAATCTAAAATTTAATTACCAACAGTCACGACTCTTTGGAAAATTGGAAAATTCAATTACCATATTAATCACTTTCTTTTAAACTAAATGGAAATTTTTGGTATTGGCCGCTAAAAACGAGGATGAAAAGGCTTTTAAACGCCAACGTTTTGAAGGTTTGACTGCTCGAATAAAAACCCCTTTTGACTAAATCGTCGACCTAAAAAAAAGAGAGAGACTAGACTTCTCTACGACGCACTGTCACAGAACCCTTCTTTGTTCTTGCGAGGGAGAGAGATAAAAAAAAAAAGTGAAAGAGACAAATCATCACCGTGCTTTTGATCGGAGATCGGAGGAATCTGGGTTAAATTTAAGTTTTTGTGTGGTTGAGAAAAACGATGGCAACTTCCAGTTCCGAACGATTCCCGATAACGCCGGCGGCTACTAAATTGATGATTACGCCTAATTCTAGGGTTTTGAAAAGCCCTCTAACTGAAGAAGTCATGTGGAAGCGTCTCAAGGAAGCTGGTTTTGATGAACAATCAATCAAGGAGAGAGATAAAGCTGCCCTAATTGCTTATATAGCCAAGCTGGAATCTGAGGTTTGATTTTCGATACTTCTTTTAAAAAAAAAATTTCATTCTTTAGTTTGGTTGTAGCACTAGGTAGTAGTCTACGCGGGAACTCTATGAAACTGACTAAGGAGAGGGTTATAATTACTGGGATTAGCTTGTGCCCCTTTTAAGTTTGATTCGTCAGTCATATACGTTACACTCATGGGTCTGCAGTTATTGCTTTGCTTGTGGGAGTTTAAAAGTTTCGATTTTGTTTCATCTTTTGAGATTGTGATATTGGCCAGTTTTTATTCTATGTTGTGTGTTTGATCAGAAACCCTATTGGCATTGCTATATTGATCGCGTTCTCATGTAGGTTTATGATTACCAACACAACATGGGTCTTCTCCTTTTGGAGAAAAACGAATTGCTGTCGAAGTATGAGGAGGTTAAAGCCTCTGTGGATGAGGCCGACCTAGCACATAGGCGAGGTCAATCTGCATATGTCTCTGCCTTAGCTGAAGCAAAGAAACGAGAAGAGAGTTTGAAGAAGGATGTCGGGGTTGCGAAAAAGTGTATCTCTAGTGTAAGACCTCTTGACTTTGAGAGCCAGCAGAACTAGGTTATTTCTAGTCTGTTTTATTGATTTTGTTTGTTCTTTTTTTTTTCTCAGTTGGAGAAGACTTTGCATGAGATGCGTGCAGAATGTGCCGAGACGAAAGTTTCTGCTGAGAGTAGAATGTCTGAAGCTCATATTATGATTGAGGATGCCCTGAAGAAATTTGCAGATGCTGAAACAAAATTGCGCTCAGCAGAAACTTTACAAGCTGAAGCTAACCGTTATCACCGAATTGCAGAGAGGAAATTGAAGGAAGTTGAAAGTCGTGAAGATGATCTTTCTCGGCGTCTTGCATCTTTCAAGTCTGAGTAAGTCTTTCGTCTCAGTTAACTGGACTTTAGAACTTGGACTATTAAGTTGTGGTATTTAGGTGTTGAGTTGGTTCTTTCTTTACTTGGTTTAGATCTGAAGCGAAAGAGAACGAGATGATTATTGAGCGACGGACTTTAAATGAGAGGCGGACGAGCTTGCAGCAAGAGCAAGAAATGTTATTGGATGCACAAGTTTCACTAAATCAAAGAGAAGAGCACATATTTGCTAGATCCCAAGAATTAGCTGAACTTGATAAGGGGTTAGAGTCTGCAAAGCGTACATTTGAGGAGGAACGTAAAGTCTTCGTAGACGAAAAATCCAATCTGGAGATCGCACTAGCGTTGCTTGCTAAAAGAGAAGAGGTTTTTTATACACACATCTTTTATTTCTGGTTTTGCATGATACATCTTTTTAAAAAAATTCAGACAAGACAGTACTGTTTCATTTTGTTTTCCTTGCAAAAACAGGCCTTTTCTGAAAGGGAATCTTCACTACTTAAGAAGGAGCAAGACCTGCTTGTTGCTGAAGAAAAAATTGCGAGCAAGGAATCTGTGAGTTTACTTGTTCAATCCAACCAACCTTGTAGTTATCAGTCTTACTTTTAGTTTTGTGCTCATTTGTTTTCTGGATTTAATGAAAATGCTTTTAAACAATCAATACAGGAACTGATTCAGAACGTCTTAGCGAATCAAGAAGTTATCCTGAGGAAAAGAAAATCCGATGTGGAAGCAGAATTGGAACGTAAGAGCAAATTGGTGGATGATGAATTGGAGAGCAAGAGACGGGCTTGTGAATTAAGGGAGGTTGATATCAAGCAGAGGGAAGACCTAGTTGGTGAAAAGGAGCATGACTTGGAAGTTCAATCAAGAGCATTGGCAGAGAAAGAAAAGGATATAACAGAGAGGTCTTATACTCTTGATGAGAAAGAGAAGAATTTGATTGCTACAGAGGAAGGTAACAACCTTAAGACAACTCTTCTGGAGAATGAGAAGGAACGGCTTAGAAAATTGGACCTAGATCTGCAGCAGTCTTTGGTGTCATTAGAAGACAAGAGAAAACGTGTTGATTCTGCAACAGAAAAACTTGAAGCCTTGAAGAGTGAGACAAGCGAATTATCTACTTTGGAGATGAGACTCAAGGAGGAGTTAGATGATTTGAGGGCCCAAAAGCTTGAAATGTTTGCTGAAGCAGATAGATTGAAGGTGGAGAAAGCTAAATTTGAAGCTGAGTGGGAACACATTGATGTGAAAAGGGAAGAGTTAAGAAAAGAAGCAGAGTATATAACTCGTCAAAGGGAGGCTTTTTCACTGTATCTCAAGGACGAGCGTGATAACATCAAAGAGGAAAGAGATGCATTGAGAAATCAGCACAAACACGATGTGGATGCACTAAACCAAGAGCGAGAAGAATTCATGAATAAGATGGTGGAGGAGCATTCTGAGTGGCTTAACAAGGTACAAGGTGAGCGAGCTGATTTCTTGTTGGGAATTGAGATGCAGAAAAGAGAGTTGGAGTATTGCATCGGAACTAAACGAGAAGAATTGGAAAATGCTTCGAGGGAGAGAGAGAAGGCTTTTGAGCAAGAGAAGAAGTTGGAGGAGGAGCGCATAAAGTCTCTCAAGGAAACCGCCGAAATCGAGTTACAACATGTCCAAGTAGAACTGAAGAGGTTGGATGCTGAGAGGTTGGAAATTAAATTTGATCGTGAAAGAAGAGAGAGGGAGTGGGCTGAGTTAAAGGATTCGATTGAGGAGCTAAAGGTGCAAAGAGAAAAACTAGAGAAGCAAAGGCATATGCTTCAAGCTGAAAGAGAGGAAATCCGACATGAGATTGAAGAACTGAAGAAATTAGAGAATCTGAAAGTCGCTTTAGATGATATGTCAATGGCTAAAATGCAGCTGTCCAATTTAGAGCGTAGCTGGGAAAAGGTTTCTGCTTTGAAGCAGAAGGTTGTTTCTAGGGATGATGAACTAGAGTTGCAAAATGGAGTCAGCACTGTGAGTAATAGCGAAGATGGCTACAACTCTTCTATGGAAAGACAGAACGGTTCAACCCCTTCATCTGCCACTCCATTTTCATGGATAAAACGATACACTAATCTGATATTCAAGTCTTCTCCAGGGAAATCCTCCCGAATGCATCAACATGAAGAAGGAGGAGGATTGCCTTCAGAAATGTTGAAGCTAGATTCATCGAAAAGAGAAGAAAAGGCTTACACCGAGGGGATGTCTATTGCAGTAGAAAGACTTGAAGCAGGAAGGAAAAGAAGAGGTAATGCAGCTGGAAATGACGCTAGTGAACCAAGCAATAACAAGAAGAGGAAACATGACGTTACCCAAAAATCTTCTGATGAAGCTGATACCCAGAGGTAAAATCTGATACTATAATAGCAAATTTATACTATTTTTTCGTTCTTGTTTTTCTGTTACCAAAGGTTGGGTCTTGCATCTTGTAATTTTCAGTGTCATTTCAAGCCCTCAAAACGTGCCTGAAGACAAACATGAACTGCCATCAAGCCAAACCCAGATGCCAAGTGGTATGGTAGTCATCAGTGAGACCGTTAAGGTGACGACAGTAACCTGTGAGACAGAGGTGACCAACAAAGTCACAACCCTTGACTACTCAGAAAATCCTACTGAAGCAGGAATGGGAGAGGAGAAACCAGATAGTGATTGCGATCAGGTAGTATTTCATGAAAGTTTCTCATAGTTTTTTTCAACACACTTCAGAAGGAATGAATAATAATACCCCTTTGGCTTTTGTTGTAGACCGGGATAAACGCTTCCGATGATGGTGGTATTGAAACATGAGTGAACTTGACGAAGAAGAATAATGACTAAAGCTATGTAGGAAAAGGAGATATATGCATATAAGGTACTGCTACACAGTCTTTACCCCCACATGTGGTCTCAGAAAGTTTTAAAGTCGTTAACTGGAGTTGTTGTGTGTTGTCTGTTAATGCAGAAGGTCTATGAATCCTTTTGGGGGTTTGCTTGCTATTAGAGAAGATAACGGTATGTAAATGGATTTGATTGAGTTTTAAAACTCGATATCTGGATGTGATAATTATTGTCTATTTTAATAGTTTTTTTTGTGTGTTTTCAGATTTGAAGTGAGTAGTAGTGTGTTTGGTTAGGGAAAATAGGGTAGGAAAGAAGCGTATGGTTTCTACTTTCTTGTGTGTATTTTGAGAGAGGATATGAATGATTTGTGGGGGTTTCAAAACACTAAAAAGTTGAAATGAGAGTCGCGGGTTTTATTATTGTTTCTTGTATGGATGATGTGATAGCTCCTCATCCCCCATAACAATACTATTCTCTTCTCTTGTTTGTCTGTTACATAAGCTTATTTCCTCCATCAACGAAATTGGGCTGGACTGGTCCAGTCTTTAGGTTCGTTCATAGCCCAGCACACAGTTTCAATGGCTAGAATTAAAAACATGTTTATTGATAAGTTGGATGATCAAAAATTCCCTTTTATGGCTGATAATAGTGTTGGAAAAATTTGACAGAAAATGAGAAAATAGTACCTAATTTAACAAAGGGTAAAAAAGTAAAAAAGAGAGGGTGTCGTGATATATATAGCGAGTCCGCATCAGCGGCGCGAGTCAAAATAACGCAGTTGAGACAGTCAAAACTTAAAAAAGATCAACATCATCACAATGGAGAGAGGCGGCGTAGTCTCAGGAGGTTTTCACCAAAATTACATCCTATATCCTTCACGCGCCGCCGCTTTCACCACGCGCCTCCACTACCCTTTCTCCTCCATCAGAAACTCGCCGTCTTCCTCTCTCAGAGTAATTTCTATAAATAAAATCACTCAGTTTATTTTAAAACTAAGAATATATATATACCATCTCTTACATTTTTTTAAAAAAAAAAAATTCTTGGTAGATTCGCCACTCTCCTTGTTCCATCTCTTCCAGTTTCATCATTCATGAAGTTTCCCGTAATCGATGCGACGCCGTTTCCTCTAATTCTTACAGCACCGATGTGACTGAATTCGCCGAAATTGAAATTGATTGGGACAAGATCGATTTTGGTTTTAAACCTACGGATTACATGTACTCCATGAAATGTAGCCGTGGTGGTGATTTCTCTAATGGTCAATTGCAACCTTTTGGTAACATTGAGGTTAACCCTTCAGCTGCTGTCCTCAACTATGGCCAAGTATGTTTCTCTCTCATTCTCATGATTTGTTTGTTCTGTGGAGGGGGATTTTTTTTATCAGCTTCTTGACTTGGAATTTGTAATTGTGATCAACCTGAATTGCTCTGTTTAGTTTTAGTTTCTATAAAGCTTCTCTGTTACGTTAAGTAGCTTAGTTTCTCTACTTTTTGGACTTGATGTTTGAGAATTAGCAACAGGCCATGTGGTTTGGTAGTTGACATGTTCAAGTTCTGATACCTTGTTTTGTTATTTCTATATCACCGGCTTGATTGTATATATAGTGATACCTTGTTTTTTTTCTTAGGGTTTGTTTGAAGGTCTTAAGGCTTACAGAAAACAAGACGGCAATATACTCCTCTTCCGTCCCGAGGAGAACGCCATCCGAATGAGGAACGGTGCTGACAGAATGTGCATGCCTTCTCCAACCGTCCAACAGTTTGTTGAGGCTGTGAAAACAACTGTATTAGCAAATAAACGTTGGGTAATTGGATCACTCTCTCTCTTCTTATTCTTTTGAGAAAAAGGCTATTCAGGTGTTGTTGTGTTGCATCACTCAGCTATTGATTTTCTTTATTACTATATATAGATTCCACCTCCAGGTAAAGGATCATTATACATAAGGCCATTGCTAATGGGAACTGGAGCTGTTCTTGGCCTTGCTCCTGCTCCTGAATACACTTTCCTTATCTTCGTTTCTCCTGTCGGGAACTACTTCAAGGTTTTCTTTTTTTTGGCCTTCTCGTCTGATCCAATTTTCTATATTCATCATTTTGTTTTCCTGAGCCTTACGTATCTTTTGCAGGAAGGTGTGGCGCCGATCAACTTGATTGTTGAAAATGAATTCCATCGTGCAACTCCTGGCGGTACTGGAGGTGTTAAAACCATTGGTAATTATGCTGCAGTAAGTACATGCTCAAAGCTTTTTTTCAGTGTTCATTTTTCCTCTGTTATCAAAAAAAAGCCTAATATAAAAACCAATGTTTTTATTAGGTCTTGAAGGCACAGTCGATTGCGAAAGCTAAAGGGTACTCTGATGTTTTATATCTTGATTGCGTTCACAACAGATATCTCGAGGAGGTTTCATCTTGCAACATTTTCATTGTGAAGGTGATTAGATATCATCATTTGTTGGAACATCTCAGAAGCTTCTTACCCGGAAATGAGAACTCTTTGTTTACTTGTTGGGCTCTTCTTTTGTACAGGATAATGTGATCTCAACTCCTGAAATCAAAGGAACCATCTTGCCTGGAATTACCCGGAAGAGTATTATCGAAGTGGCTCGTAGCCTAGGTTTCAAGGTAATATCAAAATTCCCTTCTTCATAATTCTTGGCAACGTTCAGTATCAAGTAGGCCAGAAAACATAGGAATGCTATGCACTGCAAATACCTCATGGTTTGGTTTAAACTTTGGTTTAATTCGGTTTAAGGAATTTTGGTTCGGTTTAGGGTCCTAATTCTGATTTTTCAGGTGGAGGAACGAAATGTGACAGTTGATGAATTGGTAGAAGCGGATGAGGTTTTCTGCACAGGAACGGCTGTCGTTTTATCTCCGGTCGGAAGCATTACTTACAAAAGCCAAAGGTACAAAAACTTTTATCTCCCCATTTAACTAAAAAGCTAATGAAGCCGCAGAGTTTAAATGAAAACAAATTTTCCGATATCTGTTAGGTTTTCTTATGGAGAAGATGGTTTTGGAACTGTCTCGAAACAGCTGTACACTTCCTTGACTAGCCTCCAAATGGGTCTGACCGAAGATAACATGAACTGGACTGTTCAGTTGAGTTAAACCAGTCAAGAACATATTCATATATGTGGATTTGTATGTAGATACTAGATCATGCTTCAAGATTCTGATTCTTGAAACGATAAACAATAATCTTTGTCTTTAACATAGATAAAACAGGAAAAAGGTCAGTTCTAGCACGAATTAACATGCTATGCAAATTACGGTACCAGTCACATATAAATACACTCGTTGTTTTCATTTCCCAAACTTCATGGTTGAGTTCAGAATCTGGTCAGACTATAGAGTGTAAGTAATCTTATCACATCTTTGGAATTGTTTTCGAATTTAAAAGTGCATGTAGCTGTCTATGCATCACAAAGCTCATGGCGAAGAATTAAAAACATATTGCGTGTAATTGTGTAAAAATGAGAGAAGAGCTCGGCGCTGATTTGTGGCTTTTTATTTGCTTAATGAGTGACAGCTTCTCCATGCAACTTGACGTGTGTTTTCTTTTATTTATACAAATAATTACGTACTTGGTCACCCAACAATCTAAATCTAAACCCCACTATCTGTGTTTTTATGACCGACACATTTCCCTCCTATCCTGATTTAAAATCCTTATTAGTAATTTCTGACAACAATCTCCAAGCAAATCCAATACAATTGTGTTTCTAAGTTTTTCCGATTATTTAAAAAAGTTATATGCTACTACATATTTGATAGGATCTTATTAAGTTCGTTCAAGCTTCTAGCGACAAGAGGAGACGTAAAGCTTTATGTAAAAGGATGTCATGATTATCTCATGATTACGATTTAAATATAACATGTTTTATATAAAAACTATTCTAAAGATTAGTGCATGTAACTAAAAGAGAGCGTACATTTGTCACGAGAGTCATATCATGAACTCACATTTTTTTTTCATCTCTTTAGAATGCTTCCAAAAAGTAAATGGATCCTACAAAAAGTATGAGAAAGAAGAAATAGAATCATAGAAGAGAGATAGATGCCTTGAGATATACTGTACATTGCATTGTGACCTTCTTCTTTTTTCCCCTTTACCTTTTGACTTACTATTCTTTTTCTTCCTTTTTACACTAATTTTTGTTTTTCAAGTTGTTTGTTTATGAATAATTGATTTCTAGTCAATCGTGTGTGTCTTATCATCTTTCTTTCTTTTCTACAAACTGATTCCATTTATACAATAAATAATATTTGATTCAAATTCGAAACCATATGTTTTGATCTCGGATATAGATTTCTAACGCCTTTGCTTTAATAACTGATTTTAAGAAAATAAAACATGATCTTAATGATACCAAACCCTGTAACACATTACTTGATATTTGTAAACACAATTTTTGGTTACTACGGAGAAATTAAGACAAGAAAGAATATATTTTTTGACATTTTAGCGTGATAAATTAAATGCCATGTATCTATTGCATGGTAAACTGGAAGTAACATTATAATAGCTCAGTAATACAAACCATTTATATGGGAATTTTGAAAAAGAAGGGTTGGCCTATATGATGCAAGACCAATTCCTGTTTCATACTAGTGTTGTTGAAATCTGAATACACTTTTTTCCCCTGTTGATTACCCTTAGCTTCAAAGTTCAAATTTACTTTAATTTTAACTTTTCCATAAACAAAGATATTTTTTTATCCATGACGATACATATTTTATTCCACAAAAACATATAAACAGTGACTAATACCTCAATAATTTGAAGACTTTTTATTACTTTACAAGTGCTTTGACTTTTAACCCTTTATTAACCATCACAAGACAAGTCAACCTTCATTAATTTCCCTCTAGAAGCCTTTTGGCTCATTTTGTTAAACACGAAAATTAACCAATTAAAAGTTACAGTTCACGTTTATTTGTTTTATGATTTACATATATTTCACTTGTTTTGCAAGGAACTAAATTATAGTAAACAATACACCCAAATTGACCAACTTATCTTACATAAAAGATTAAGAGAATACGTTTATACAAGAAGATCCAAAAACTGTGACGCCATTCTAATAAGAGGTATAGTGGGTTTTCTTGTTCCTTAATCTCAGCTGCCGTGGAAAAATAAGTCTAAGTATCAAATTTTATTGAATTAAATTATCATTGTTAGATTTATAATTAACATCCCTATCAAATCTTTGATTAAAATTTGATTTTGGGTCCATGGGACAGGCGTCATTAGGTACAAATTTTAATAGTGCATAATTACTAAGTGGCTTTATTTATCGATGCATTAAACAAACCCATCTATCAGATCAGTATTGTCACCGTGAGTTTGAAACTTTGTCATTTTTAATGTTATATCTTGCTATATATTTTACTACAAAATTTCCTGAAGGAGATTAATAATAAGATTAAGTCGTACGTACCTGATCAGAAAAGTTAGTGGTAAAATTTCTCCGAGGGTTGGCAAAATTTTGTTCACCAACCATAACGGAATTTACTCTCACAAATTTCAATATCTCTGCCTTTCTTTTCATCTCTTTTGGTATACACATATCATTAACTCCTTTCCTTTTCAAAAGACAAATCTATATTAAATAGCAAGTGATTCACCACCCACCAAATTTGATATTCTAATTGGTTGCATTTCTTTAGACAATTTAATTGATGGATTTGATAAATTATCTTATATATATTGATATACTATGAATAAGTTGATTAACTAGTATATTACATATTTTTTTGGGGTCCCTATATTATATTGATTGTACTGAATAGGAATTTGTGTGTATAAATTACATGACTTAGAAATTTTCTTAGTTATTTCACACATTTCCATCACCAAACATTCGAAGTATTTGTCTCTATCTCGACAACATATATAATACACATCTTTGTACTATACTACAAAATTATCACTAAAAAATATTGACTCTACAATACATATAAGTTGTAGAGTCACTAAAAAGCGTGTGGTCTTTTATATACATATCTACATGCAAGTCTAATTCAATCACTTATTGGTTCAAATTGGAATACATTGAATTGTTCTAACATTCTCGATGACCAACTCTACCACATGCATGTAATAAAAGTACACATAATCCGATAATCGGTCTTTCTTTCTTATTCGCGTAAGCTGCCATGCAAGTGGGGCTTCAAGCTTTCGCAAAATCTCATGTCATAAATATATGTATATTGTACTTACACATACACATATGAATATTAACTAAACCATATGTCGTTTCCTTTATTATCGAATTTAAAGTATATTGCATGCATGCTATTTAGATTATATATAAGAAATGTCGTTTTCGTAATCACACTCCTAAACTGCGGATCAGATATAATCACTAAGATTTAATAATATAAAAATATAATCCACTACTTGACAGGACATGAATCATGAGGAAACTTCTATAGCGTGTAATATCCTACAATAAGTCATATGTATGCGTATACATTTACTATAGAACCATAGGAAGGGGGAAACTAAAAACAAAAAATTGACTGAAAATAAAATGTGACTACACAACAATCAATTTCAACATATAGGCTATATAACCTATATATACAGTATTAGTCATTTCCGAGTCTAATATGTCTATTTTACAATATATATTTAGATATGTCCATCTTGTACTTCTTTCAAGTTAAAACTTGTTTACACACAATAAATTATTATTTTTAATATATATCATACATAACCATAATAGGATGTTAACTTAAACGAGCATATCAAGATTAGAAGGAAAAATAATTAATTACCAAAAAAAAAAAAATCGGAGAAGAGTGTGGAAGAGAGAAAGAGTCAAAGGGTGGCGGGCGGCTAAGAATGCACTACGCATAATGAAACCTGTTGTCAAAAAAAGATTATAAGAAAAATTATAAAATAGTTTTATGTAATTGAATCCCTAGATTCTAAATTATAAGCAAAGACAAAAGGAGAAAAACATTAGTCTTCCCTCCCCCCCCCCCCCCCCCCTTCTCTGTCATTTCTTAACTCTACTAATATTTTATCACATAATGAATCATCCAATTTTCCAATTCCATAAAGTCACTTTTTGTAACATTTTTATTTTATTGCCCTACTTTTTGACATCTTCCATCACATGAAGGACTATCTCCTCCAGCTATTATATACTCTCTCTCTCCTTTAATATTTTCTCCAATTCACATATAATTTTTCAGCTTTACACACATTTCCGTGTATATGTATATATAAACCTCACACACACGCACCATCCTCTTCCTTCTCTTTATCATCAACATAATTGAGAGAGAGAGAGAGAAAGAGAGAGATTCAAAAGAGAAAAAGAGATCAAATACAAACAAAGATCAAGAGTTCAGAAGATGGGAAGAGCACCGTGTTGTGATAAGGCCAACGTGAAGAAAGGGCCTTGGTCTCCTGAGGAAGACGCCAAACTCAAAGATTACATCGAGAATAGTGGAACAGGAGGCAACTGGATCGCTTTGCCTCAGAAGATTGGTATATACTCACTTTTGATTTAAATTTCGCACTGAGTTTCCAAATATTGGAGACAGTCGGCTATGTATGTGTGTGTGTTGATATTTATATACGTACATGGTATAGGTTTAAGGAGATGTGGGAAGAGTTGCAGGCTAAGGTGGCTCAACTATTTGAGACCAAATATCAAACATGGTGGCTTCTCCGACGAAGAAGACAACATCATTTGTAATCTCTATGTTACTATTGGTAGCAGGTACTATATACTTACATATATATATATATATCACATGTATCACATGCATGGATGAATTATTAATAGACAGACTTAATATTAATTAGTTAGAGACTCACTATGTCTCTTTAATTTGTATGATATTAGGTGGTCTATAATTGCTGCACAATTGCCGGGAAGAACGGACAACGATATCAAGAACTACTGGAACACGAGGCTGAAGAAGAAGCTTCTTAACAAACAAAGGAAAGAGTTTCAAGAAGCGCGAATGAAGCAAGAGATGGTGATGATGAAAAGACAACAACAAGGACAAGGTCAAAGTAATGGTAGCACCGATCTTTATCTTAACAACATGTTTGGATCATCACCATGGCCATTACTACCACATCAGCTTCCTCCTCCTCATCATCAAATACCTCTTCTGATGATGGAACCAACAAGCTGCAACTACTACCAAACACAACCGTCTTGTAACCTAGAACAAAAACCATTGATCACACTCAAGAACATGGTCAAGATTGAAGAAGAACCAGAAATGACAAACCCTGATCATCATCATCAACATCAAGATTCTATGACGACCCCTTTTGATTTCTCCTTCTCTCAGCTTTTGTTAGATCCTAATTACTACTTGGGATCAGGAGGGGTAGGAGAAGGAGATTTTACTATCATGAGCAGCAGCACAAACTCACCATTACCAAACACAAGTGGTGAACACCATCAAAATCAACAGCAAGAGATGCTTCAATGGTTTGGGAGCAGTAATTTTCAGACAGAAGCAATCAACGATATGTTCTTAAGCAACAACAACAACAACAACATGGTGAATCATGAGACCAACGAGAACACAAAAGTCTATGGAGACTCCTCAGTAGCCGGAGTCGGAGCAGCTTTGGCCGGAGGAACGACAAGTACATCGGCGGATCAAAGTACAATAAGTTGGGAGGATATAACCTCTCTTGTTAATTCCGAAGATGCAAGTTACTTCAATGGGCCAAATCATGTGTAACATTTTATTCAAAACTTTATTTTTACTTATATATAATTAAAGAGGGGTTTTATTTTTGTATAAATTTGTGTCTTTAGGGGAGTGGTCGGAAAGTTATATGGATTGAGAGATTAATAATATTCATGCAGAAATTTGTTTATTTTAGTTTCAACGTAGCTTAATTTATTCGGACACTATATATAATGTATGATCTTTTTTGAGTGTTCCTTCATTGTTATTGCTTTTAGAAATGTGAAAGTGATTCTACCTTTTAGATTCTTCTGTTTTTCCCCTAATTAATTAGGTCTTTCTATTTTTTGAATAATCTTTGCGAATTACATCTGACACATAAAAAGAAGGAAACAACTATGAATCTAAATTTGAGAGCCTAAAAGAGGATTGTCTTTTAAACGCACAAACATCGATCACACCAATTTTATATAAACAATTCTTAATAAAAAGTTTTTCTATTTTTATGTAAAGACTATATAGTTCTCGAAAAATATTGAACAGTAATTGTTAGGTGCTTATAGTAATGGAGAATCCAAGGATGATTTTCTGCCCTGTTTCGTATTCAACTCCTTTTTTTGTCTTTTTCTTTTATATATACACATATATTAACTCTTCTTGACTGACTTATGAAAAAATCCACCACTGTGATTACTTGGCTAACAGTTATTCAATAATTTTGTAAATGTACATATATATATGTCTGTAAATGCATACGTACGTAAGCGTAAGTTAAGTTTTGTAGTTTATCTTTATCATATAAAGTGATATTTGTAGTTGAATTATCATATAAATAAGTATAAATTGTCGACCAACAAAAAGAATTATTAAACTAATTTAAAAGAATGGTGTAAGATGGACACGTCTATGGTCGGATCTATATGGCTTCGTCTGATCAGAGATACTCCGACAAACACTCGAATACACATATGTGTGTGTATGCACAACTATATATATAAATGTTACTTAATTGCCATTTATATTTCTTACATAATTAGTAGTATTTAATTAATTTAAAGATATCTTTTTCCCCGGTTCAATAAGACTTGGATCTGTTCGGTTTGCAATGCATGCACAATGTCGCTGGAAACCGTTAATGTTTTTTAAATAATTAAAATCTTTATAATGAAATGGTTCCTCTTGTATCATAGATCGTTAATCAATGATGATAAATAAATGAAACAAAAAAAGGAAGAGTTGTCTTACCCATTCAACGAAGGTATACGTACAGCTTCAAAACTCTCCCTAGTCAGTTTGAGAATTTGAAGATCACAGAATCAAATGATGTCACCCAAAATTCTCTTTTTCCTGTTTGAGTTTGGCACATATCTTTGCCCATTCAAACCTCCAAATAAAATCATTTCATTTATACCAATTTTGTTTGGTGTGGGAAAAAAGAAAAACATGTATCATTTGTCTTCATTTCTTCGGAAAAATATCATTCTTGTTTGATTAAATTAAATTTTCTACTAGATTTTCACCGATCGTATAAACTAAGCGTTAGAAGTTTAGTGACGACGACCTACAATCCAAAGATTGAGTTCCGGCTCCTATCCGTTCCGATCAAAGCCGTACATATCCTTTTGGAGAAAATGCAACCGTCTTAGGCCAATTTCATTTAAATTTTTACACAATTTCAAGAATCTGTTAGTTCAAATGGTCAAAGTTTGTGTAGATGAACATAGATTTTTGGTTTCGAACCCTACCCATTCAATTAAAATCCTTTGTTTTTTTTGGTTGAATGTTAGTCAATTATAAACTTTGGTTGGAAAAGTTACGGTTCTCTTCTATCTTTGTTTTTTCTTTCGTGCGCATGCTTGTTGTTTTATTTTTTTTTAGGGATTTTTGTAAATTATATATATTCTCACGTGCATCAACATTAGGTTTCAACAATATTAACCAGTAAAAAGAATTAGTTATTTATATTTTATACGTCTAGAGACGAAACATTCGTATTCTACATTGACTTTAAAAAGGCTAGATATATATATTAGATGGGTTTATCAACCCACTCAGAGAAAGACAATTAGTACTAAAAATCTGCAAGATGTCAATTTCAATAGTTCACATGATCTAACATACGTACGGGACTAACTTGGTGTTCACATTATACTATTACGTAAATAATTGTGTCATATTTTTATAATCGTTTCCAAAATCTGTTTATTAAAAATAAATATTGTACATAAATGGAATAGATATATCTACTATATATATACATATATAGGTTTTGTTTGGCAAACCATAATTACAAAAAAAAAAAAAAAAAAATTGATGAGATTGGAGATATTCATGCAGATGCACACATCAAAAAGGTTTTTGATATGACAACCCGTTAACCAAACAATATCTAACAGTCCAGTACATTTTATATATAGCTTTATATTTTTATTTCTAGGAAATGACATTATAATTATGGGTTGTATGTAACCGTGCTTCATTGGTACTATACGTAAATATATAATAATTAAGAAGAAGAATGACTTTTTTTAGTCTCAGTTTTGTACATACACATACGCTTACGGACAATGAAATAAAAGTGTGTTTTCAAAAGAATAATTGAAAGACAAGTCATTCTGTATGTTCCAAACATTCTCTACAAACAGAAAAACGACAAATCTTATGGGATTATCCTCTTCTAATTAATATATAAATCAAATCCACAATTAGGATTAAAGATACTAATTAATTAAATACAAAAAATCGTAATCTAGGGAGGAAAATTAGGAGATTCTAGAGATAGTGATGAAGATTATATGTATGTAAGCACTTGCATCAGTGGATGGCAGGACGTGTCTTGACAATGGACTTGCATGCTACACTTAGCGTAGCCGTATACCTTTTATAGTTTGGGACCCTTTATAGTTTCTATTAAAGCATTTCTCATCTACCTACCGAAATGCCCTATCAATATATATACACGTAAAACGTTATAAAGGATAAATAAATAATATTTGATAAACATTTGCCAAAGATACGGATTTTTTTTTATAATCTTCATTTCCACATTGGCCAATATATAGTTATGCTTAACTGAAAATAAATATATATTTTTCAGAAAGTAATTATATAATTAGGTCCTTCATATTGGGTCGACGTAAAAAGCAATATATGAAAAGAAGGAAAACGGAATAATTATCATTGAGAAGAAATCAAGAAACAAAACGATATATGAACGAGAGACTATGCGAATAATAGTATACGGATTCACTTGCGATTAATACTTTAATGCATTGATTAATTAATGGTACATTCTGTCAAACCTCTAGACGATAAGTAAAACAACACCATATAAAACCTTGATTAGCCTCGCGACAATTCGCCTCGCGACGACATTTTTGTATAATTTAATGATATTTATTTCTTTGTTTAACCATTAAAATTGGACCATTGTCAAAAAGGAACCAACGTACTTAATAATTATAAAATTTGTTTGCTTTATATATATATATATATATATAATGCAGCTGATGCTGACACTCACTAACACGTTAATATTATTAACCTTGATTTTTGTTATTTTATAATAATAGTTATCTTTTCAACTTTTGTGTTTCTGTTTTCTGTCCGTTTAAAAGTTAGGAAATTTGTTTTTTATTTACATAAAATAATGGAAAATGTTTGATTGTGGAAATGGGAGTAATGTCGCGTCTGTCTGATTTGTTTTGTATATGTTTTAACTTTTTATTGATTGAATTTAAAATATTGTTTCCATTACTATATGAGATTTGGCCATTTCTTGTTATCTGCATATGGGGGAAAAAAAAGATTGGTACTCGAAAAATGTCCAGCTACTTTAAATTAAATAATAAAATACATTTTTATTTTTCAACTTATAAATTTTTAAAAATAAAGTATCAATTTGATTATTTTATTTTCTATTTAAATATCCCCACAAAATTCCAAGCCAACCAAAAAAAAACATAGATTCCAACTCGCGTTCAAAAAACTTGCAAGGCCCGTTAAAGCCCATTTGTAACGGAAAAGTGAAAACATATGGCAATGGCACATTTACAAGGTATCAACAATATAGGTCTCGTACGGCCCATAAAAGCCCATTTAATACGACTTCAAAACGAAAATTACTCTTGTCGTGGTTTTGAATGTGAGAATTAAGCATCGAGTCATCGCGTCACTAAATTACTTAGGTTGAAAGGGAGGAAGAGCCGACTATATTTATTATCCTTCAATAAAACAATTAGCTAAAAGGTCAAAGAATAGAAAATAATAAAAAGAGAGATTAATTTGGGTAAACAATGTTCGAAAAGATGGGAAGAAGAGGATGAACATTGATTGATAAACTCCATGAGTATTAATAATATCGACTTTATATTATAATTCATGACGGTGCATCTAAGCCAAAGAAACGAATCTTTGTGTGATTTGATACTTGTTTCTTACGTAACAAATGTGCGATGAATCTTCTTAATCGTGCACATATTAAGTGGATGTGTATATATAAAGCACATTATTCATTTAAGTTCTATATTAAATGTTAAAATATGTTCGTATATTAAAAAATAGCTAAGTGACTTCTCGATTCATAAGCTATGCATCAAGTACGAGAAAGCTAACGTGACCCACATGGTATATTAGAGCTTATAATATATGAAGTTCTAACTCCGACTATTCTTCTTGCCACTACGTTGTTTATGTATAATGTATGCATCAAGAATGTATATGTGTAATGTAAATAGAAATGCCATGCGTAGATGACCCCTCATGCATACATGAAGAACATCAAAGGGGTCCTCGCGTATAATTGATGTAATTTAAAATTCAAATGATTTTGTCCAGTGGTCGAAGTCAAATATGGAGAAAACACCAAAAATTTTACAGTTCATATTTTGTTATGCATATATATTTGATCACTATTTATGTGTATGTATAAGAGATGTTATATGTTTTGGTGTCATGGCATGTGCAGTTATATATGGCCTTACTCGTGAAGCCCACGTGACTGAAAGCTTGGTTCAAACTTGACATGCATGTTACATAATCCATATCTACTTTACAAGACGTTGATAAAGATAAATGAACACAATCTATATATCTACTTCAAAGACGTTAAACGTGACCTATTTGTTCTTATATACGATTGATACCATGGCAACAAAAAATTTAAAAATTACTATAATCCGAAATACCGTGGACTAACACATCAACCAAATTTTACAGTTTTGGAAAATAAGGTAATATAACAGTTTTAACATTTTTACAGAAAAAAAAACATATATAACCGTACCGCTTTCTCCCTGAGGATGGATATTCATTAAATAGTACACTACAATTTGGATTTAACATTCACACATATTTAACAAGTCACAATTTTATAGATCATATCAATATACCACTTAGCCATTTTCTAGGATTAGTACAGTATGTAGCTTTGTTGACGTACCTAATTCTTTACTTAAAATATTTGCGAAGATTAGACTATGACCATGATGGCATGATTAGTGACGAAACTTTTCTGGTACAACGACTTCATATTCTGAGTTTGTATATATAGTTATGGTCGGTCATATGCAACTAAGACTTTTCAAGTACAATACTTAATCAGTATTACTCATCCCGGATTCTCAAATCCAACCAAATTCTCAATCTCTTAATTGTAGTCTTATTTGTCAAAGTACGTACTTCTACTACATACTACTATATACTATCTCTAATAAGTTTTTAAATCGATTTATTAATTAATTCAGACAGATTGTGTGAGACTCAACCACCAAATTAATGCTGTTCACATGTAAGGATCATTTGCCGTTACGGCCGGTATAGCCGCGTATCATGCTAAAAACTAAAAATAAAATCGGTTACTAAAGTTGTATTATATATTTCGTAGTACCAACAAAGGTTCATGGCACTTTTTCTATTTTTCTAGTATTTATGTTCTAGTAGGCTTAGCATAATTTACCTTTGACCGGTATCTTCTTATACAATAATGATTAGCCCATGATATGACACTTTATCCTCTACTTTATCCCTCGGCAAATAATTACACAAATGAAATATAATGGTTATAACGCCTTTTCTCTTCAAATGATTGGAGCCTTTCAATTCCCAAAATTATTGATTTCGATTATTGGAATCATTGAAACATAGTACTAATCTTGTCATAATTTTTTTCTTTCTTTTTTTTCTCATAAGTTGCTCAAAGTTGCTCATTAATTACTTTCATTCTGATACCATGTAGAGTAAGTCTTGTTTAAAAGAAAAGTTATCTTCGTTGTAAACTTGTAATTGGTTCAAGAAAACAATATGTGACGTGGACATTCTTGTACAATGCAACGTACCTAGTCAAATGCTAAGTTCAAAACTTACTATATGAGTTTATAAGCTATACTTTCTCCCTTTAATAATCATCAAAGTTTTATTAGCCAATTCAAATAATTAGGCTTCATCGAACATATTCGACAAAGAGATCGATCATGCCATCTATCTTGATTCACCTAAGTGACATTACCTTTGACTTTCCCCATTTGCTTATTTTCAGTTGACCAACTCCCGCCAATACCATATAATGATTAATTTCTCAAGTTACATGACACTAAATTAAGCCTCCTTGTCTTATGCCTTAACTAACGTCCTTAACCAACGCTAACGATCATTATAGACTACTAGTCAAAGGAGAATTATCACATGAAACTTAAGCACTTAACCAATTGAAAACTAGATATTGAAGAAACCCATGTTTACGAATTCAAAAATATAATATATATTAAAAAGAGTGAATTACATATTTATGTGTACAATAAATACATGCAAACTTCCACTTAAATTACACGGGGATATATATATTATATATATAACCACTGCAAATCCACATTCGGACTGAGTGCACTTTAAAAACATATAACAACATATAACAATTTTACACCGAAAAATTGCATAAAAACTCACCCAAACATAAATGAATATTACATATATAATGATATGATTATAGATATCTTGGAAAATGAAAAATACTTTCCCAAAATATAAAAAATGAAGGAAATAAAGAAAAAGAAAAAACCGTGAAGTTTTTTTTGTGTTCGTCGTCTCAAACTTAGGGAGATGAATATTTTCATCGTTCATCAGGTACACGATCGGACCATGAAACCCGGAAAACCCAGTTAGAGACTGTCTTCTTCCTCAAACTCTTGAGCCTTTCATGGCTGCTTCTTGATATCATTCGTCCACAGTCTGTGGACTCTACGAAAGTTTTGAGCCTCTTCAAGGCCAAATCGAGTGTATCCTCGCTCATATTAGCGAAACAAACCCTAAACCAACCCGGTTCGGTGCAGTGACACGACGAACCAGGCGAGATGTTTAGTTTCACGTTGTAAACAATCTTTTTCCAGAGCTCAAGCTCTGCTTCGAATGTGTTTGTATCCAAGAGATGCCTCATGTCGACCCAACAGAACAAACCCGCGTTGCTTCTCAGGGAAGTAATCCCCGCAGCCTCAAGACCAGACACGAGGCGTCTCTGTCTCGACTTGAGGCGTTTCTGGTTCTCTTCGAGGTATTGGCTTGTGAACTTCTTGTCAGAGAGCAAGGCAGAGAGAAGGTATTGTGTCTGAGAAGAAACAAGACCGAAACTTGACATTTTTGTAGCTGCTGAAACGATCATTTCGTCGTTGGAGTAGATCGCTCCCACACGGAAACCAGGGAGTCCCAAATCCTTGGAAAGGCTATAGACGACGTGGACTCGTTTTGAAACCTCGGTGTTTTCGAGTTTCTTGTCTTTCAAGACATCCATTACACTTATGAACTGTTCAAACCCAAACATGGTGCCTGAATATATCTCGTCGCTGATGAGATGAATGTTTTTGGAAGTGATGAAGTCAACGAGAAGGTTGAGTTCACGTCTGGTCAGCGCAGTGCCAAGTGGGTTAGATGGATTCGTGACAAGAACTCCTTTGACTTTGAGATCAAGTTTTTGGGCTTGTTGGTAAGCTTGTTGCAGAGCCGCTTCCGTGATTTGGAAGCCATTAGAGCTCGAGCAGTGAATAGGTAAAATCTCAGCTCCGGTTCTCCATTTAAGATCTCTATCAAATCTGTAACCATATAAAGCCTAAACGTAAGCATAGGTATTTAATGGGTTTACTTGGTATCCAATTAAAGTGGGATATGGTTAGAAGTGTAATTTACCCTGGATAGTAAGGAGTAGGCAAGAGGAAAGCATCGCCCGGTTCTGCAAGACAAAACATAAGAGTCTCGTTCGCAGAGGTTGAACCAGCTGCTAAAACAATCTTTTTCGGGTCGAAGGTGACTCGGTTTCCTCTTATCTCCTCCATAAACTCAGCCATAGCCTATAAAAATAATAGAAAATGTCCATCAGTATTGAGAAATGGATTTCTTACTTGTGATACTCGTTAGATTCTCATTAAAGAAAGCTTACTTTTTTGAATTCAGGCATGCCATGATAGTCTTGAAAGAGAGCAAGCTCTTTGAAAATGGATTGACCGTTCCTCTTCAGACTAGCTGCGTCTGGGTTCTTAGCTAACCATGACTCGATTAAATCGAAACATAGCTGGTTTTCGGCAAGACCCATCTGGATCATCCCATTAGGGTTCGTGATCTCATCGTAAGGATTCTTCTCGTACTCTTCCCATCCCAAGAAGTAGGATGAGTCTTGTCCATGACCATTGCTTGTCACTTTTGTCGAAAGCTGTTTCATTTTCTGATTTTCAGTCAAGAGATTATGGTAGTAGAAAAGATTAATGTGGGAAGAGATAGAGAGATAGAGAGAAAAGAAAAAAAGAGATCCTGAATTAGGGTTTAAAGTTGGTGAAGAGTGAGATATGGTTGGAGAAGTAATGGGTCTGTTGGGACGTATATATAGATAATAATCTTACGACATTTAATCCCAAAAAATAAAAAAGTTTAACACAGCAGAATCAGAAACTAGAGAGACTTTTTTGACCGTCCAGACATATGACCATAGTTTTAGTAAATATTCGCTAGGACATGTGAGACAACTTCTTTTCAGTTTATTTAATGCGATCGTTAATAATTAATCAGCTATTATTTGATAAAAATAAATAATTAATATATTGCATAGTTATTGTTTCTATTTGAAAATAAGAATGACCCATTATTGAATTTTCTATTTGTTATTGCATTCACACATATATCTTCGTACCATGGATACTTTATAATAATTTACAAAATCCAATTCTATATACATCCATAACATTTTGAGCTTCTTCCCTTAATTTCTTTGTTTGTTTTCTAGGATATAACTAAGTATATTAAATAATAATTCTACAAATTAGTCGGGATGAGAAAGGAAATATAATTATGAGTAATTAAAATAATGATATTTAGTAATACTAAAATGATTAGTCTTTACGCGTTTCCGTCACCGCCGGACCGTCCTTATTATGACCATCCTTTTAGGGACCAAACATAACAATTAAAAACAAAAAAAAACGCAAATATCATAAATTTTTTTAATATTTCACTCTATGGAGTTGGATAGTGATTAACTCAATGCTTCATAGTTTTTTTTTTTGTTTGGTAGGACAATGCTTCATAGTTTGGTAAAACTCTCTTTCTGCAGAATGTGAGTAATTTTGTTGATTAAAGTTGTGAGCATTGTGTGAGATTTTGTCATCAGATTCTGTAGTGAAGTGTCAACGTTGACTTATATAATAATATTATTGAAAATAAAATAGGGTGGTAAACGTAAAATTGAAGAACAAGGAAATGACATACACGAAAAGGGAAGAGAGACAAGTGGAGTAGGGATCAAATGGTGGTGTGATGCCATACCGACATCAAATCGCCTTAAGAGCCCATTAGATCGATCATGTATACGTATGCATATACATTTATACATGTAAAACACATTAGTTTATACGAAAGAGGGTAAGCCGAATAGGGCCATTTATGCTCCCTAAACTCTAGTAGTCCCAAATGTCTTGGTCCGTCATTATTTATTTATTTCCTTCCTCGATATTCATATCGACTGAAACTTATTTGCTTGGTGGGATCATATTCATCCAAATATGTTTTTTTGACTGATCAGGATGTTTCCGTTTTGTAATCGACAGATTGATCGAACTTGTAATTTCTTGTTTCCATCGATATATATTAGTAGGACGCGCAAATATTTCTTTAAACATGGGATTTTTTTTATCTGTAAGAAAAATTTCCTAAAAAGTGGTTAATGAAAAATATGATTTAAAATGAGTGATTTAATTATCAACTTAATATTTAATCCATCACATTGAGTTATATTAACATAAGAAAATCAAGTGGACGATATCAAAGCCAATGTTGGTAGCCGTTGGTTATAAACTTATGCCCCCAGATTTTTAGGCGATTTTGTGTGATTTAAGTTTGACTCCAACTATTAACTAACTTAACTGGAATATTCTTTGGTAGGTATTGTTTCTCTGAAAGAAAAAAAATATTCGACGTCAGGAAATCGTTATTAATTCAAAGATATAATTTTGTATATTATGGTTTATTTAATAGACCCACTTTTGAAATTTCTTAATAATTAAATGAGACGTATTTCATAAGATTTTATCATTTTAGAAAGCTCAAATTGATTTGATTGGTGCGATAAAAATGGGTCATCGTATAACAACTCATAATAATTGATAGAACGCAATACGACTCATTGAAAATCACATGTGATATATAGAAGATGATGAAGCCATATATTTCGGTATTGATCATTTCATCATTATCATCATCTTGTTCTTGATTCTGTTGTTTTCTGAAACAACCAAAAAGATATCATATCAACTCATAAAATGCAATCATCCACTATATCATTACAGCTTCTTTAGACTCGATATTTTGAAGAATCAAGCTAGAACACCATATGAATATTTTTATGAATATAACACAGAGTTGTTAGATATATTCCCATTTTTATATTACAACATTAGAAACAGAACAAAAAAAATAGAAATTATGTAGAATAAAAAAAAAAAGTTTTAACACGCTAATAATAATAGTGAAAAACAAAAACAAATATACATATCAGGTTTAGAGAGAGTATTAAATGGGGCCTACGCTTTAAATTCTTGGAACATGAATAGTGGAAATTAAGAAAAACAAAAAAGATTGAAAAAGAGAAAGATCACGATGGTTGTCACAAAATGTTGTTGATGATGTAGGGACTTGGGGTGGGTAGGGTCTTATAACCTATACATTTCACATGCATATTCTTCAACCCTATTTCTACTGCATCTCCATGTGCCTCCCCTCACGTCTCTACCTCCTCCTTCATCATTTTTTTTTATTTATTTATTACTAAATATATACATAGAATTTTCTCAATTGCACCATATTTTGAACAAGCTAACCCAATTTTAAATAGCCTTTTTTAAAAAAACTGTTAGTTTTTTAGCCTATAACTCTCCTCAAGGGGGTTGAAAATTGAAATTTCACTCCGTGGATATATTTTCAAGAATAAAGCATCCAAAAGAAGTTTATGTTTCGGTTATATATTTTCAAGGTTTTATAAAAATTAAGAGTTGAAAGCGATTAAAATCATGAAAGAGACTTAATCCAAAATTGGTGTTGTATACATAGATATACAAGTTGGTGTTATATGACAATTGGGTAGGTCATATGACTCATATCGAAGCAAACTTGACAAACAAACAAAAAAAAAAGTGAAAACAAGAAAATCCCACCTGCATTGGATACCAAGTTAACAAACAGTATGGTCGACTTGTGTTTATGTCTTTATACCAGTTTTTATTTGTCTCTCTCCCTATCCTTTTCCATATTCATAAATCTATATATGCTGTATTTTGTTTGATTGTCTTTTCATTTTATCTGTTCTGGCAAATGGTTCCCAAGTTTTGAAACCAAATATAGATTGGAAAACGACACATTTAGCTGCTATATAGGTTTACATACATAATCAACAAAACTATGCACTGTGTTTCGGCTCAACTTACCAATGAATTAAGAAAATAATAAACTTACACGAGTATTTCTTGTGTAACGTGGGCCACTATTATACTGTCCATTCATACAATTTTATTATTAGGCCTGGGCCTCTATCAACCAATTCAAATAGAAGGGGCCTCTTAGTCTTCTCCACTTGTAGAGTTGCATCGAGCCTTCTCTAACCTTGGGACAGGTATAATCGAATGAGCCAAATGAGTTAGGATGATCTCAAATTGACTCATCGACCATACAGTTAGCGAACTAGCAACAAGAGTACCAGATTTTATCAGATAATGTTATACCTTTATATCATATAGATGCAGGCTAATTTATTAAATAGGTAAATTATGAATCAAATAGTTGAGAATTGTTAACAATTTGTGGCACTTTGTGTTTCTTTCTGTAGTGAAAAAGGCGCATTTAACAGAGATGAGATATATCTGGTTTGATGTTTTAAGAACCAGTAATAATATAGTGTACTAATGTAATGGCTTGAGGTGGAAAACTTGACAAGCTGGTTTATATGAACTCTTGGAAGCTGCTTGTTCGAATTTCTTGTTTGCTGCTTCATTTCCCTCTAAATTCGTCTGTGAGAAGAAACGGATCCACCATGACGAGCTACGCATTTTAGCCTGCAAAACATTGGGATTGCATCAAGTTAGCAGACGGAGAAGTATAGAGCTAACCCACATCTCTGAATTGGTGAATGTATTGGTTAATTCATGACAAGAACATGGTTCAAGTGAACTTACCGGTCGCCCAAATTTGGACAATTCCGCACCTTTAGCCTTTTGTTGACCAGGGTTACCTATAATGGATGAAGATTAAGTGTCATCAGACTGGATTTATATCTCTTAATCTCAGGGTTTTTTGTTTTCTTACTAGATGGTTAGGTTTTAGTTACCTGCAAAAAGGACAACACCATCTGAAGCAACCCTTGCAAGTTCAGGAACGGTTTTGTTCAGGTACCTGGGTGAGAGGTAATCCAAAGCATCTGAGACAATCACAAGTGAAAACGACTTTGACCGGTAAGGCAGAGAGAATTTGATGTCAGCCACACGTACAAGGCCTTTGTGTAAAAGACTTTTGCAGCTAGAGTCTGCATCCTCTACATCATACGGCTCAACACCCCATGCTTCAGTCTCTTCTTCGTTCAACAGACTCGAGACCACTGAGCATGTTTCAGGACCCACATGCAGGACTTTGCGCATGCTATCTCCATACGCATTTTTAAGAACAGGAATAGCTCTTTGAACTTCTGATGTGCAAGAATAATCACCTGTAGAGAGTTTCGAAAGTTAATATCAAGTATTGCCGGATTATCATAATTTAAGCAATATCATAAGCACATGTCTCGAAGATGAGAAACAAGAATTACCTGTGATCTTGCTAACTTCTCTGATACTTTTGAACATACCTGTAAACACAGGAAATGTCCATTAGGGTTTTCAAATCAGAATCACAAGCAAAAAAAAAAAGACATGCATCTTATTATATACTTAGTTGAAGATAGATAGATATACACACCTGGACCACTGTAAACATAACCAATGAGAAGGCATGCTCCCTGTAAAACATTTGAAAAAAAAAAAAAACAATCAGTTTTATATCCTACGAAGCGAATTTTATTATTAGAGATTACACTGAAGTACAAACCATCATCATCATACCACGAGAACAAGGCAAACAGATAACAGAGGAGACGAACGAGATTTTGAATGCAAAGCTCCTACAAACGGAAAGCTTCCACTATCCCCTACACGCCTCGTTACTTGCCTTTTTGACATGGCTTAGATCCCTCAAATCCTTTTTTTTTTTTTTTTTTTCAGACCTTCAAACCAATATATAGACATATTAGAATTGATTCATCCACACTCTATGTTCTTTTATGCTCTCTAATACACGCCACTCCTGGATTTAACCATTACCGACACAAATTCAAGACACACAGATTTCAGAAATTTGATTCCGCGTTAGCTACTTCCAATTTTTTTTTTTACCAGATATGGAATCAATTTTTAAAAATAAGATCCACGAAAGATAGAACAAAACAGATTTGGCGAACAAAGTTCATTGTATCATTACAGTAACATAATAGCAAGAACTCACCAAGCTCAACATGAAATCCGCAAAAAACAAATCAATACCAATTGATAGATCCATCAAACACGCTAACTAGAACCCCCCCCCCCCCCCCCCAAAAAAAAAAATAAAAGTATGACATACCTTGAATCAACGATTTCAAATAAACGATGTTCGGATCTAAAGATATCAGATCCGCAAAATTGCTTCTTCTGTTCTGTGTCAGTAGCTCCACTAAAAATTTTACTAAAGAAGGGCTTCGTCCCCTAGTGTTTTGTTATTATCGAGTGCGTTACTACCAAAACGTCGCCGTCTTGGTTTATGCGCATCTAACTAACAAATTAGACTTCTTGCCGTTTTGCCGACACTTCTCAGCTTCAAATTATAGACTAATCTGTTTTAGCCCCAAAAAAAAAAATTAAAAGTAAATAAGCTTTTCTAGCTATAATGCCCAACCAGTAAAAGAAAAGCCTCACAACGGCCCACTGACTGCGTATAGAAATCTCTTATAGGCCCACTACTGATGATAGTTTACATACAACGTGGCAATTATGAACGTTGGAGCAGTTTTCCAATTCTCCCAGACGCGCTTTTCCGTTTTTGGACAATATCACTTTTTTCCTTTAGGAATTGTAAATAGGTATCTCTCTCACTTAACAACCGTCCGATCAATCTCAAACCTAATCTAACGATGAATAACACATTAGATGAACATTCTGGAAACATAACTCTGACTCTCTCAACCTTTATATAAACCAAGACTTGGATGCTCTTTTTCACAAAACTCTAAAAACCTAAAAACCTAAGCTCTAAAAACTTTTCGTCTCTTTCTTCTTGATAAGCTAAAAGCTTTGTGATAACAATGGCTGGTAAGGGAGAAGGTCCTGCGATCGGTATCGATCTTGGTACCACCTACTCTTGTGTTGGAGTGTGGCAACACGACCGTGTTGAGATCATTGCTAATGATCAAGGTAACCGAACCACGCCGTCTTACGTCGCTTTCACCGACACCGAGAGGTTGATCGGAGATGCTGCTAAGAACCAGGTCGCCATGAACCCTGTTAACACTGTCTTCGGTATGTTTACTCTCTGATCTTATTACATACTCTGCTTTTCATTCTCTCGGTGTTTCGTGTTTGAGTTAAATTACGAATTTTTAGGGTTTGCATAGGATGACTTTTAGGGTTTGAGTTAATTTACTTCTTTGCGTTGTACCATTATTACTATTCCTGTGGATTTGTTGAAGTTATGATTTTTATCTTCTCTGACCAAAGAATTTTAGTTTAAGTTTGATGATTTGGTCCGTAATGTCCACTTTGATTTTGATTTTTATGTTCGGTCTATTGATTTTTGTTTTGTTTAATTTTGACAGATGCAAAGAGGTTGATTGGTCGTAGATTCAGTGACGCATCTGTCCAAAGCGACAGGAAGTTGTGGCCTTTCACTGTCATCTCTTCTGGAACTGCTGAGAAACCAATGATCGTAGTCAACTACAAGGGTGAAGAGAAACAGTTCGCCGCTGAGGAGATCTCTTCCATGGTTCTCATTAAGATGCGTGAGATTAGTGAAGCTTACCTTGGCACCACTATCAAGAACGCTGTGGTCACCGTTCCTGCTTACTTCAATGACTCTCAGCGTCAAGCCACAAAGGATGCTGGTGTCATCGCTGGTTTGAATGTTCTGCGAATCATCAACGAGCCCACTGCTGCTGCCATTGCCTACGGTCTTGACAAGAAGGCCACCAGTATTGGAGAGAAGAACGTTCTGATCTTTGATCTTGGTGGTGGCACTTTCGATGTCTCTCTTCTTACAATTGAAGAAGGTATCTTTGAGGTCAAGGCTACTGCTGGAGATACTCATCTTGGTGGTGAAGATTTCGATAACAGAATGGTTAACCACTTTGTTCAAGAGTTTAAGAGGAAGAGCAAGCAGGACATCACTGGCCTCGCAAGACCCCTTAGGAGGCTGAGAACAGCTTGCGAGAGAGCAAAGAGAACTCTTTCTTCCACGGCGCAAACGACCATCGAGATTGACTCTCTCTATGGAGGAGCTGACCTCTTTGCTCCAATCACCCGTGCTAGATTCGAAGAGCTTAACATGGATCTTTTCAGGAAGTGTATGGAGCCTGTTGAGAAGTGTCTCCGTGATGCTAAGATGGACAAGAACTCAGTCCATGAAGTTGTTCTTGTCGGTGGTTCCACCCGTATCCCCAAAGTTCAACAGCTTCTCCAAGATTTCTTCAATGGTAAAGAGCTCTGCAAGTCTATCAACCCTGATGAGGCTGTTGCATACGGTGCAGCCGTCCAGGGAGCTATTCTAAGCGGTGAAGGAAACGAAAAGGTTCAAGACCTTCTCTTGCTTGATGTCACTCCTCTCTCCCTCGGTCTTGAAACTGCTGGTGGTGTCATGACCACTTTGATCCAGAGAAACACAACCATCCCGACCAAGAAGGAGCAGGTCTTCTCCACTTACTCAGACAATCAGCCCGGCGTGTTGATCCAGGTGTTCGAAGGTGAGAGAGCCAGAACCAAGGACAACAACCTTCTCGGTAAATTCGAGCTCTCCGGAATCCCTCCGGCTCCTCGTGGTGTCCCTCAGATCACTGTCTGCTTTGACATCGATGCTAATGGTATCCTCAACGTATCTGCTGAGGACAAGACCACCGGACAGAAGAACAAAATCACCATCACGAATGACAAGGGTCGTCTCTCCAAGGATGAGATCGAGAAGATGGTTCAAGAGGCAGAGAAGTACAAGTCTGAGGACGAGGAGCACAAGAAGAAGGTTGAAGCCAAGAATGCTCTTGAGAACTACGCTTACAACATGAGGAACACCATCCAGGACGAGAAGATTGGTGAGAAGCTTCCCGCAGCAGACAAGAAGAAGATCGAGGACTCCATTGAGCAGGCGATTCAGTGGCTCGAGGGTAACCAGTTGGCTGAAACTGACGAGTTTGAAGACAAGATGAAGGAATTGGAGAGTATCTGCAACCCAATCATCGCCAAGATGTACCAAGGAGCTGGTGGTGAAGCCGGTGGTCCAGGTCCCCATGGTATGGACGAAGATGCTCCTCCTGCTCCAGGGGGTGCTGGCCCTAAGATCGAGGAGGTCGACTAATCTGTTGGATCTTGACATGTCTCTCCCTTTCTGCCTATCTTTACTTTGGATCGTTAAGACTTTATCTGTTGTTTTGTTGTGTTTTTTGGTTTGTATTTTTTTGGACAATGGCTGGTTTGCCCAGCTACGATGACGGATACAAGTTTTCTATAGAACACTTGTTCATTTTTGCTCATTAGTAAAAAATGTCTGCTATTGGATATAAAAACGTCGTGAATATAGAACTTAAACAAGGGAGGGACTGTTACTTTAATGGTTGTACTAACAAACAGAAGATTAAACTTTTGGACTAAGGTAAACAAAGAAAAGCAGCTACGAATATTTGACTACGAGTTACACAACTTATACATAAACCTTAGGAATTTAAAGTTCACGAAGATGTAGTTGCAGTTTTTTCAAACAAGTATCTCTAAATGGGTGAACTAATTAAATTAATTAAGATTCATGTTCGACATCAGATCATTCAAATCGGATGAGCAAATCTTCCAAGAGTCAGAAACATATGTGTATGAACGCCAAGACTGTGAATCTTCTCATGGTGTTTGATGGACTGCCGACCAGGCCAAGACTCAATCTTCTGGAAGTAATCGACACTACACCATCAATGCCTTCAGTCAAAATCAGTTTGTTGTCTGACATGTAGAACGCAATCCCATCTGGATATATATTCACAAGTATTACTGAAATGTTGAATCTCTGATGGACAACATCACTAAATTTTAAGACACAGAATCAAGGTCTCATGCTAGAGTAATACCTTCAAAGCTTTCTTCATGTCGAGGAAGATCAAAACATCAACATTCCTCCTCATGCCTTGGCCAGAAATCATGTAAATTTGGAATCAGATAAATGTGCATATGTAATCATAAAGCAGAAACAACAAAATCTAACCACTAATCACTTTAAGCCACAAGAGAAGTGAACATGCATTCTATTCATGCGCTTTAAGCCTGATGCTAAGATGAATTCCAAATTCTTCCTATAAGTTCCATGTACACACACTGCCGTTACAGAAATTTCTAATTAACACGAGCAACTAACTATGCGAGCCATATACATACATAACAAAAGAAATCACAAGTATGTGTCCTACTAGTACCTGGAGCTTCTTCTGGTGACAGTATTGGTTTAAGTAACTTTTCAGACTCTACCGTCTGCGCACAGAGACAATTGGAAAGGTCTCAGCTTTCAACACAAAAGATGAAGAAGACACACTAGTTTCATCTCTTTCGAGGTATTTGATATTTTTTTTGTTCTTCAAATCTTTTGTTCTTCAAATCTATTGTTGTTCTTCTGACTACTTGATAACAACCACCAGAGTGCTTCGTTCTCAATCATAAATTGAAGTGTTACACTGAACCAAAAAAAAAAAAAATGGTCCTTCGGTATTCTTTATTGACTCCTCTGTTTCTTCTTCCCTTCTTTTTGAGATTTAGCTTTCTCGGTCAAATCTTGCACTCCCCTTCTCTTATACATCTTAAAACTAATTTCTCTCTCAACTGCCATATTCCTCACCTTCTCTGTAATCTCTGCAGCGAATTCTCTATTATACAGTTTCTTCAACCCCTTCATAAGTTTACCAAATGTGTCTGGTTGCGGCATGAAGTCCATCTCCATCATTTCAAGACAATAAGAGCACGCCTCCTTCTCATAACCTTTTGAGAACAAGGCATGGATCCATATTGTCCAAGACGATACAGTCAGCTCGCAAGACCCATTACTTGTGATGCAACTCCAAACATCTTTCGCCGTTTCCAGCTTCTCGTCTCTTAAAAGGGTATTTAGCAATGACTTCAGAGATCCGTATTGAGAAACGGATAACAATCCTCGAGATACCATTTCTTTGAAGTGATCAGAGGCTTCGAGTAAAACACCTTGGCTTGTTAAACCATCGATCATAATAACAAACGAATCTGCTCCAGGACTCAACCCGTTTGTTTCCATTTCGTTCCATAATCGAAGAGCTTCCTGAACTTCTCCTAGTTTACAAGCCAATCTGATGACGATATTGTAAACGCCAAGATCAGCATAATACCCTATCTGCTTCATCTTCTCCATCAGCTCCAAACACTCTTCAAATCTTTCTTTCTTCTCATGAATCGCCATGATATGCATATAGTTGAGTTGGGACGGGATGAGCCCTTTCTTAATCATATCGTCTAACACAATATAACACTTGTCGATTCTTCCACATTTGCAAAACCCATTAACTAACGCAGTGTAAGTCACAACATCAGCGTCACATTCATACCTCTCCATCTCACCAAATACCTTCATCGCCTCCTCCATTCTATCCACCTTACACAATGCTTGGATCAAAACAGTGTAACAGTTCACATTCGGTTC
Source organism: Camelina sativa (assembly GCF_030686135.1). Lineage (NCBI taxonomy): Eukaryota > Viridiplantae > Streptophyta > Magnoliopsida > Brassicales > Brassicaceae > Camelina > Camelina sativa. The sequence goes on from NC_141897.1 coordinate 22,820,543, forward strand.
AAATCCTCTTCTTCTCATATCTTTCAAAAGATCATAAGCATCTGCTACTTTACCAGCATTAGCATACCCACTTAGCAAATTGGTGTAATCAACAACGTCAGGCTCAAAACCAGCTTCCTTCATCTGAACCAAAACATGTTTAGCTTCCATCATCTTCCCTTCCCTACACCAACCATACAACAACGTAGTAAAATATCTCAAATTCGACGGAAACCGCAATCTCATATCCTCGAAAAGCTTCGCAGCATCTTTAACACTACCGTTCTTACACAAAGCATCAAGCAAACACCCGAATACATACTCATCATGATCTAAACCAAACTTAGGCATTTCGTCGAGCACCTCAATAGCTTTCTTAACCATATCCGCAGACGGAAACCTCTGAACCAAAACCACAAACAATTCAGGTCCAATCAATTGAGGATTCTCCTTCCTCATCTCTTCGATTAAACCCCAAACCGCTCCAAATTGACGCATTTTACTTAAAACTCTCACCATCGATTTATAAACTTCGATAGTGTGAGAGTAACCAGGCTGCTTAGCCGCCCAGACGAAGAATCTGTAACCTAGATTCCCGGCATCACCACAACGACTCAGAACCCGTTCGATTAACCCGGGTCGGAGTTGAATACCGGATTCGTTAAGCGCGAGTTCCAACTTCGGAACCCTAGAATGAAATTTCCTAAGAATCCTGTATGATTTCTCGACATCACTCGCGAATTCATCGTACTTGGAGTTCTTCGTACGCTCGTTGCGGCTCTTCTCGAGACAGACTAAACCGATCCCGTTGCTTCTCCGGAAATTATCTTCGAGAGCTTTAGAAACGTGAAAACTTCTGCGATTCAAGTCAAAGCGAGACTGGATTTGAGAAGAAGGTAAGAAAAATTGGCGTTTGCTGAGAAGAAACTCGACTATCGGAGAGAATCTATGCATCTCGTAAACGGTAACAGCATTTTTATGAATTTGTCCATCGGCTTCACGCATTTTCTTGTCCGCCCACAACTAAACAAAACGTCGTCGTTTACTGAAAGGAAACAAATTCGGACCTGGGCCAGATGTCTGATGGGCTTTATTCAGCGCTTGTTAGGCCTGTTGAAGCAGTTGGCGCCACTAAGCTGAGATATCTAAATCAAATTAATCCAACGATCATTATTAATCAAATTAATGCATTATTATTATCATTGAACAACTTAAACCAAAGATCTCTCTTCTTCTTCATTTTGTTTGGGTCAAAGATCACTTCTACTTATGGATGGTCATTAATTATGCTATGCAAACACCGAAGCACAGGCTCCAAGCCACCCCAACAAAACCCGGCCATAAATATGGATTTGTTATAATTAAACGAGAAAGAGAAGGATCGGTCCATGATTACGTGGGGTCATAACTGTACTTGACATTAAAAAGCTTTAAGTTCTCGAAGCAAGGTTTGACTAGCCTTTCGGCGCGACAATTTAATGAAAAGTTAATCTATTGCCCTTAATTAAGCCAATGATGTCATGATGACTAAGTAGTTACTATCCACTAACATATCCAAATCAGCACAAGTCCAAGCCAATCCCGTTACAAATTACAGAGTCTCTTAACAAAAAACAAAACAACACTTAATAGTTAATACGATTATAGAAAATAAGAAACTGTAACCAATAAAACTTGTGATTTTGTTAATATTATATGTACCCAAAGATAACCAAACATCTACATATGATCAAAGCATCTAAATAATTAGATCTCCTATTTTTTTGTATCTTTAGCTTTTGATATTCAAAGTGAAAAATTGGAAAAAAAAAAAAAAGACTAATAATGTGATTTAATTAAATTAGTAATCAGGCATAGAGTGACTAATCTTTCCTTCTTCTTCCTCCATCTTCTGCTCAGTGATCTTCAACCATATACAAACCCCAGTGAAGCTAATCACTAAGCTCGCGATTCCACTCCCAAGCCCAATCCCAACGATCGCCATTATCGACAATCCTCTGCTCTTCATCTCCTCCAACGGATACCCAAACAATTTCTTGTTCCCTGTAAACGAGCTCTCGTTAAATCTCGGCAAGTTCCCGTTTCTCATCGCCAGATTCGCCGGAATCTGACCGAATAATTTGTTATCAGAGACATCGAACGCTGATAACCTCGCGAGGCTCCCCAACTGCGACGGGATTTGGCCGGAGAGTTTGTTACCGTGAAGATCGATGACGTTTAAGTAAGCGCAGAGAGCTAGCTGCGGCGAGATTTCACCGGAGAGACGATTAGAGGAGAGGTTAAGAACAGCGAGGTTAACGAGGTACTGTAACTGCGGCGGGATCTCGCCGGAGATCTGGTTTGAAGACAGATCTAGGGATTGGAGATTCGTGCAATTAGAGAGGTACGGAGAGATTGAGCCACGGAGAGAGAGGTTCGTTAGTGAGAGTTTGTAAACCCTGCCGTTGTTGCAAGTGACTCCGTGGAGGGGAGAGGCGAAGCCGGTGCAAGGGTTTGAGAAGAAGGATTTTGTCCAGTTACGGAGGTTATTCGCCGGATCTTCTAAGCTCTGACGTAGATTCGTTAAGCACGACTCGTCGTTTGGGTCACCGGAGACCAAACGCCGTGCCGTTTCGAAACTTAGAAGGAGGAGGAGGAGGAAGAGTAACCGGTTACTAAACCGGTGATTAACCGGCATTGGAGATATTTTTTTTGTTTCAAAAAGGCTGAAGAAGAGCGAAGCTTTCACGTGACGATGAGTATTATTATTAGTATGAACAAAAATTATAAACTTGCCTTGTGACTTGTGAGTGATCTTCTTCGTCTTTCGGCCGGGTATTAATGCGCACGTTAGTTGTGTTCTTGGGCTCTGCGCATTATAGAGATTTGGTAGATTAGTATGTCTATGTCACTATCTTGATTCTTGGGGATTAAAATTTGATTTTAACAAAAGTAGGTGCTTTATATTATTTACGATACAATAGTCACTTTCATAATTTGCGTTTTAATCGTTTTTCAGCCTTAAAATACTTTATATGGTAAGACCAAGGTTTCATGCTTATTCATGTCACACCGCATTTGCGATTTTTCTTATAATTGTTTGACTATAATATGACATTAAGGTATTTAATCCAGTAGTATTATAATCGTATAATTCGTATCGTCAAGATATTATTCTTTCTTTTTACTTTTCCCCGACAAAATAATATTATCAGAAAGAATAGCTAAGAAAGAAGACTCATATCACAATCACAAACAAGTACGTACAGATATGTTTGTTTATATTGTTAAAAAATGTGCTAATATATCCAACGTGCCAGAGTTCAAATAATAACAAACCCATTTTCTATGCACTAACCAAAAAGACAAAATTTTATGCCAATACAAAAACAAACATTTGTCTTGTCTTACATAAGAAAAGACTTGTGTGGTTTGGTTTCAATGAATTGTCGACATCTTCCAAACTAAAAGAGCGGAGAACACTGGACTTGGGGACATATATTGTATTTGTGTTGATACTTTATCCAAAATTTAAGAAATATAGACAGACACTATTTCATACCTATACAGTGATTTGAAGTATTTAGGACAAACAAATTAGAGAGAGTTATGATCAAATATGTTTCAAGCAACAGCGGTTTTGCGGCAGACATTGATAACATCATCGAGAGATGGATGATCTCCAGTGCCTTCGTCTTTTCGACCGTACAACAGTTTCTTGCCTCTGAATACAAACGTACCTCCCTGATAGAAGAAGAGACAACTAATGATCAAACCAAAAAAAACAAACAACTTCATCTATAAATTTTTTTTTCCTACTGAAGAACTAAACAAACAAAAAAAAAGAACCTGTTGCAACACACTGCTTCTGTCTTCAGGAGTGGCTTCTATGGTGTAATTCTTTGTAGCTTCACGAATCTCTTTAAATCTTGAGAAGACCTTTTTCTGCAATAAGATAAGTTTCTAATATGTTTCACTATGAAACAATATATATACACAATCAAAACGGTAAAAAAAATGTCAGAGGCGGTTCATACACTAGCTGGATTGAAGAAAGTGCGGCCTAAACCGTAGTATAATCCAAGAACATCGTATGCCTGCACATTTAAGAAAAGCCATCCCAAATTTTCAATCACCATCATATCATAATTAAAGACATCTAGAAAAACAAGGTATGTACGTTTAATTTACCTTGCGTTCAGGATCCGCATAGAGACATTCCATGGGAAAAGGTAACTAAAACAATGAAAAACATTACTATTAATTAGACTCTCACTAGAGACCGTCGGCTTTGTGGGCATCCGCAAATCTCGGTCACCGACACACCTTGAAGTCTCCTCGACAACCTGAAGACGCTAAGACCCGACTCGACCAAGAACCTCCGAACAGCTAGCTTCTCCGGCGAAAGGATGGAGAAAGCGGACGGTCACAATCCAAATCACAGATCCGATTCCCCGAAACTGCAAGGAAAGACGCCCAGAGCAGCTACGAACCACCACAATCACTGAAAGGCGAGCCGAGATCTCGTCTTCCACCACACCGGCACGGCACTTCAGTGGACTGCTCCTTAGCACGCCGGAGAGGAAGAGAAACGGGTCACCTACTGCTACTACTATGACGAGACGACAAAGAAAGAAGAAAGCAGAGCCCTCTCACACCGCCGGCGAAAGCCTAGGGCGGCAGAGAGGCAAAACGGAATCAATCGGCGGCGGCTGTAGATCTAGGGTTTTTAGATTGCTTTGGACTTTTTTTGTAATTTCTCTTAATCTTTTTGTAAAAATGATTAGAGTTTCTCTCAACTTCCGGTGTCTTTCCGACCAAGTAGCGAGATAACAAAGCAGCTGAGATATGGCCAATCCGGATACGCACCCGGAGGTGATGATATGTTACTATGTGCTTCAATCTCTTATCTTGAATCGTTTAGCATTCTGGTCTAGTATGATTAGTATGGAAAAGCTTTAGCTCTTGCTGGTTGTGTTTGTCTCTTGGTCGGTTCAGTCGGATGTATTGTCCGTTTTAGGTTTATGACCGAAACATTGAAAGCCGGGAATTCCTAACTTTTCTGTTGATGCGCCTCTGGGTGTTGATGCTATTGGGTCAAGTTCTACACGCTGATCATGAGGAGCTCATAGCTTGGTTTTGATTTGCTCTTCAGGATTAGTTTTGGCTTTCTCTGTGTTAGTATTTGTTTTCGTGTCATTAGGTCAATTTAGGTGGTTTAAGAGATGATTTCACTCTGAGTTGTGGTGTGTTATCTATCTCATTGTGGTTAAAAAATGTAATGGTTCTCGATTAGGTAGCGTTGGATCCGTCTAGTGTTCCAGGGTTGTACTTGATCAACCATTGCATTTGTTTTGTGGTCCAAATCTTTAGAGGTGAATGTAATGCGTTTTTGGTTTGGTTGTAATACTTTTGGTTAATGGAAAGTTGTTGTTGAGAAAAAGAAAAAAAAAAATAGATTCTCACTATCTCGGTTGAGCAATAACGTATTGGCAAGCGGTGTCTTGAGTTTTTCAAAATTTCAGAAGTATCCTTTCCCTGTTATCATCTTTAATCTTTCTAATCTTTTGTGTATTCAACCACAGGAGAAACTCCTACTTCTAAGTTGGGAACTTTGCTATTATTATGGTATTTCTGATCTAATGCTATGAGCCTCCAAAAGTACAGTATATAAAGCAATGAAAAATACTTGAACGGAGGATGAAATCTAGCTAACTTTTCCCTGTTCGGTATCTCATGATCACTCACCCACTTCTCATTTGAAGGTTTACAAAGACCAAGCAAGAAACAATTAGTTTTAATGAATTGTAGCACAAAAGACTTGGTTTAGTCCCATCCTCGACTCATGAATTTGGAGGCACATATCAGCAGATATGCAAAGCCAACATAACGTAGATACCAAGATAGCATATATCCATGAGCTTACTGAGTTGGGATTATATATATTTTAAAGAAAAAGGAGAAAGATTTATAGTATACCCGAGTAGCAAGTATACGAGCCTTATCAGGAGTTCCAACATCAACAGCTATCAATCTAACACCAGCTGCATCAAATCTCGGTTTCGCTTCTTTCAAAGCAGTAGCAAGTTCCCAACTTCCATATTAAAAATAAAAAAAAAGAAACCAAATTCAATTATCAGTTCAATTTACCAGCAACAAAACAATACTCGATTTTCAGAAAATTCGTAAATCAAATCAATTTACCAGCAAACGCATCCGAAATGCCTCAAAAGCACAACAGCAGCGATTCCCTGAATATACAAAACACACACAATTCATCAAACGCTAATATCTGAAAAAGAATTTAAAAGAAGTCTTCTTTACATCGATTCGATTCTAACATACATCGTTCTGTTCCCAGAGATCACTAAATTGCACACGCTGGCCAGAAGCAGTGAAGATGGAGACATCGCCGAGAATCTCACCGATATCTTCTCTGTAATCTATGACTGAATCGGTGGCTCCAGTGGCTGCTCTCGCGGAAACCAAGCGGGGTCTAAAGATCGGCAAAACGGAAGTGTAAATGGATTTTAATTTGGTAAGAGGAACAGAAGCAATCGAATTCGAAGATGATGGTAACTGAAAGAAGGGTTTCGAGCATATATGAGAAACAGAGGAAGAAATGAGCGGCATAGAGCTTGGAGATCGTAGAGAGAGCATCGCCATTGGTGATGTTATTGAAACCAAAATCATAAATTTGGCTTATGGCACAAAGTGAAGGTCTGAAGGGAGGAGAGGAGAGGAAAGAATTATTAGAACAACACACCTGGCGAAGAAAGGACCGAGAACTAATCCAACGTCGTTTTAATAATGAGCCCATCTTTATATTTAAGGCCCAATTCAAAAATCCAAGTCCATTAAAACAAAATACGAAAACTGCAAATGTTTTCGATTTTCTCACTTTCCCCCCCAAATTGTTCGTCGTCCGTTCTCTCTCCAACGGTGTGTGATCCGCCATGAGTCCACGGCGGAGAGTTGTCAAGGAGGATCGTCTAACAATATCTCGGCGCAGTAAGCGAACGAAGATCTCGCCGAATGGAGTAGAAGAAAACACAGCCCAGATCCCAATTGAACTTGTTTTCGAGATACTCTTGAGACTGCCGGCGAAATCTCTAGCGGCTTGTCGTTGCGTGTCGAAGCTTTGGTGCTCCGTGATCAGCCGTCAGGATTTCGCGGAGTTGTTCTTGGCCAGATCTGTGCATCGCCCGCAGCTCTTGTTCACCTGCGAAAAAGATGGTAAGCTCTGCTTCTTCTCGTCACCACAACTTCAAAATCCGGATGAGAACTCGTCCGCCGGTTCTCTTGCGAGTTTCTCCTCTTCTTCTCTCGTCTCTCGTCCTATCAATGGCTTGGTATGTCTTGAGCGATTCGTTACGGAAACGAATGAAACGGTGAGAGTGATATGTAGTCCTAGCACGGGACAGTGCTTAAACTTGCCCAAACCGACGGCGTGGAGTGGGCTTCTTGTTACAAGCTTTTTCGTGTATGAACCGATTGAGAAACAGTTCAAGGTATTGTTGTCTTATCCAATTGATGAGCATCTAGTTCTAACTCTAGGAACTGGAGAATTGTCTTGGAGAAAGATTGAATGTTCCAAGCCTCATTATATTCCTAGGTTGTCTGAGATATGCATCAATGGTGTTTTGTATTATCCAGCTACCGATTCCTCTTCATGGAAGTACGTAATCGTTTGCTTTGATGTTAGCTCCGAGAAGTTTAGGTTTATTACAGCCATGGAAGATTTCATTGAAGCCGCGCATGACGGAGTTCTGATCAACTACAATGGTAAATTAGCTTCACTTGTTTCTGAAAAGGATTGGGTTGTTGATGGAAGAAGTAAAAGCATTGAGTTGTGGGTTCTACAAGATGTGGAAAAGCAGGAATGTATTAAGCATACCTACTTGTTGCCCTCTTGGTGGCAGGATATTGTTGGAACTGCTACTTGTAAATTTGTTGGATTGACCCCTTCAAACGAGATTATGTTGTCGCCGTGCTATCAAACTGTGCATTTCTACGTCTTCTACTTCAATATCGAGAAACAAACGATGAGAATAGCTGCAATACGAGGAATGGAAGCGCTTCAGGGTCACAGAGTCCTCACCTTTTTAGACCATGTAGAAAACGTTAAGCCTATCCTTATGTTTTAGTTTGGACTTTGGTTTTTTTGAGATATTTGTAACAGAGCTAGTCCGTGCTCTTGGATCTTATTACTGTTCTTATCTTTTTGGATGTATGTTAATGTTAAAGATTCAACAACTTCGGAAGTTTCTGGATGTATGGGATGATCATATTACTCTTCTTCTTATCTTTTTGGGTGTATGTTAGGTTCTGAACCCAAAAAATAGCATTGATTCACAAATAATCTGCTAAACAAGATACTCCCCACGCTATATAGTCAAAACAGAGGTACATTATCTTTGGTTTGAGTTACATTATCTTTGGTGGGTTCAACATATGGTTGTCAATAAATGTAGGTTGGCAAACATGTCCGAAATTTTGTAGATGTACACAACACCATAAATTATAGGATCGTCAATAAGAATGAGTCTGACACAGATTCCACTTCGATTCAGTGACAACTAACCTCACAAACTTATCAGTAATAAACAAACCAAAAATCTAGCTTTAATGAGTAAAAAAAAAAAGTACAACAATATCACAAGTTTGCTAAATTTGTTCACTCACTAAACTGACAAACAGGGAGATAATAAGTATCAAGCTGCCAATACTTTTGCTTGACACCTTCCCAAACTTCATCCCCAAGGCAATCCTTAACCGGCAATGGAATCAACTGAGTGCTAAACCCTAAATTCTCAATCTCCAAAGTCACCAAATTGCAATATACAACATGAAAAAACGCATTACTCCCACAAAACCCATTGAAATACGAATAAACACCCTCGGGCTTCAACAACTTGGGAAGATTCTGATGAAACTCTCTCAAATCTTCATAATACTCTCCATAAGTATCAAAAAAGATCCCATCAAAACGATCATCAAGCTTATCAAGAACATCTTGCCACCTTCCAAAAACAATCTTCACATTCTCTTTCTCTTCCCAGCCAGATTCAATCATACGCTTATACACCTCAGGATGAGCTTCGATGATCGTGTGCTTACTCGGACCATACTGTTGTATCGCAGTATCGACAAGTCCCATACCGAAACCAACGTTAAGAATGTGACCACCGTTGATACAAATCGCTTTAGCGTGAGCTTCCATTAATGGTTTTTCCCAAGCCATCATCACACCTTTGCTTTCACTATCCATGATCTTGTCTTCACTGAAACTAACTCGATCTTGAAGATACTCTTGGTTAGAGTACTCGTTCTTGGTTTGGTTTCTTGCGATTGTTCCTAAGATAAGCTCTGATTGGATCCCCGTTTTGAGAAGAAGATCGAAGGCTTCTTGGTGTCCTTCTTCCATGGCGAAGTCTCCTGCTGAGAGACTCGATGGAGTTAAAGCGTTCCACGGAGCTCCGGATTCGAGTAACGCCGTTACTATCTCTGCGTTTCCGATTTTAGCGGCGTGCATTAACGGAGTCAGACCTTCGTTGTCAAAATGCGTAACGTCGGCTCCGGAGTTTATTAAAGTTTGGACCTTTATCAAGTCGCCGGATTTAGCAGCTAAACATAACTGATCTGCTTCTTCCATGGGCTTCGATTGTGTGAAGCCGTCTGAACAAAACAAAGCAAAACTTTAATTAGAAATTGAAATACAAAATTTGTAAGCATAAATTAGGATCTATATGATAATCAATCATCAATGAACAATCAGAAAAAAAGAATCTTAAAACAAAACCGAATTCACAATTTAGTATTTATAGGCTCAGACACGCACAAAAAGAAGCATCATGAAACAATTACAAGAGTTTTTTTAGGTCTCTCAAGTAAGTTTCAGCATCGAGAAATGTTGTTGTCATCACCGCCTCAATAATTTAAAAAAAAAAAAAAAAGTTTGGATATCTAAGAGATTAATAAACAGGTATGTGGAAGATGATGAAACGAAATTAAAAATTTACAAGAAATAGACATTGAGAAGATGAAGTTGTGGGTTACTTTGCCTTTTCTGATGCAGCAGAGTGGTGGACTCGAGGGAGAGAGAATGCGAAATAAATAGTGGTGTCTTCTATTTGGCAGTTTATTATATATATATGTGTCGGCGAAATTACAGTTAGGGTTTGATTGGACCTTTATGGGCTTATATCTGATTTAAGTCGGTGTGCTTTTAATGGGCTTTTTTTGTGGACAAATCAAAAGTATCATACGGAAAATGAAAATGATGAATCCTTGACTCCATTATACTTACTAGATTAAGACCAGATTTTGCCTCTCCCACACAACCGATAAAATTGGAATGATACATAGAATGATAGGAACTCCATCTTTAAAGATAGCAATGTTACGTCACTTCCATCTTTTCTCATAGTTTAAAGATAGCAATGTTACGTCAAATGCAGGAACTTGTTCCAAACTATTTTACCAAAGGAACTTATTTCGTGACTTCAGGGACACTAAAGTTCAGGTTTGAGTATTAAGTTTTATGCCATCATATTAAATCTGAATCACAACTTCCAGACTTAATCGAGTAAGTAATCATAGTCTTGTCAATAACACACATGACTAAATGAGGCATATGGACGGTGGACCAGTAAACAATTTTGACAAATGTCCTTCAAAGTCCATTGCAAGGGAGTGAGTTAGGCCCTCACTTACTGAAAATTCCAAATTCTTATATGTTATTGACTTGCCATTACGATGGAATCAGATGAACCGACTCGTGAGCCGCTTCACTTCTTCCATCTGCAATGGATCATTAGCCAAACCCACGAGACATGTCTTCTTGTCTAAGGTAAGTTCATAAATCTTCCACTTATTCCCATAAGTTGCCTAGTTCTGTATTTACGGTAGTTGTTTCTATTTTATTAAGATTGTCTATTGGAAAAACAAACCAAAACTCGCCTTTATAGGTACAGCTAACAACAAACCTAAAACTAAACTGATAAAAAAAATTTGGAAAAAAAAACAAAAAATAGATATTAGAGAAGAGAGCTCATATTCTATGGGTGTATAATGAGTCTATCATGCCCAGAAACCGAGCAGATCAGAATTTTTAATTCTTATTGTTTATAATCACCGCTCTCTTCTCTTCTCCGATCAAAATTTTGACAAAATCAAATCACAAAACCAAAAAAATATATATATATATAGGGACGAACTGAAAGAAAAATATTTCTGAAGGAGGCGTAGAGTTATGTTATGTATGGCTGGGTGAGTGTTTTACACAGAAGTGATTAGTGTCTACTATATATATATATTTACCCAATGTGAGCTAGGGTTTCATTGGGCCAATCATGGGCTTATAATTGTATGAACTTGTACATAAATAGGCCTGCATTTATGGGCCTTCGTAAGTTCAGTGTTGTACTATGGATTCGCTCACGCTAATTTTTTCTTCTCTAGTCTTTGTCATGATTTTTCTTTTTCACCAAGGAACTCTAGAATAAAAGAGACACTTTGATTGAATGGAATGAAGATGTTGTAAGCAAAAGTATAGAACATGTGCAAGATGGGTTTCTGCACAGGACCATATAAATTATTAAAATTAAAACCATATACTGTATATCATTATTGGTTCATATTTAGGTGAAAATAAACTAAAGTATATACACGATTTGCAGCATGACTTCTCGTGAAGCAAAATTGTTTGTAGAAAGTTAGGTTTTTATATTGGTTACGTGCAGGTGCAGGAGACACCTAATTGTATTAAAACGGTATATACACGATTTGCAGCATGACTTCAAGCAAAATATTAGGAAAAGCAGCTTTCAAATTTGCTAAAGATAATTTTTAAGAGGTATAAAACTATTTTTCTTACTATAAATTATAAACTAACATATGGTCTCTGACCTAACACGACTTTGTATTCAGTTACATAATTACGTAGTATTTATCCAACTTTGAATTAATGTACTAAACGGGAAAGAAAGAGAGATATATATTAGGTTTCTTGTAGAAAGTAATCTTTTGCTTCTTTTTTTTAACGAATTTAAGACATCTTTGTAATCTTTGTGTCTTTTCTCTTACATCTTATATTATCAAACACTTGTCTTGATTTGATGATCCATATTAAAATAATTCTTATTAGCATTTGTTATATATATATGCAGGCTCGGCCCATCACCAATTCTAATGAAACATTTGTATTGGGTCTCAAAATTTCGAAACTCATTTTGGAGATTTTTTAAAAAACTAATAAAGCCTCAAAACCTCCTAATTTTGTAAAAAGGCCTCCTAATTTGAAAAATGTCCAATAATAGACTCCCAAAAAATTCCAAAATTAGTTAAAAGACCTCATAATTTAAAAATATCCTATAATTAATAAAATAGGTTTTAAATCAGAAAAAGTCTCCATAATTAACAAAAAATCCCAAAATTTTAGAAGTTAATACATAAATTTTTTTGACAACCTCATATAGTTAACAAAACAAATATCAGCTTTTAGTATTTTATTATTTTTAAAAAAGAAAAAATCCTATTTTTTTTTCTTTATTGGGCTTCCGATTTCACCTGACCGGCATTGTATATATGCAATCAACCACACATAAGCTATTAATCCATTGAACCGATACTAAGAATAGAACACGTTGAAGTGATGCTGTGTGGTGTGGCTACAGTTCACTCTTTCATTTCAGCATAACAGGCATATATATTCACTATTTTAAAATTCATCAAATAAATGCTTGCACGACAAATGTTTTGTTGAAGTCTACTAATACGAACTCTTATCAGCACTTTGTGGCAAGGTAAATCAAACGTCCATGCAAAAAAAAAAAAAAAAAAAAAAAAAACTGGTTTAATGAGTATACAAAGATTTATCATATGAAATCTGAAAGTATATGTAAAATTTTAGAAGAAACTTTTGTATACCAGAACAAAAAAAGTATGCAGATTTTTTTTATTTTTTTAACATGCATGTAGCTTAAATACATGACGATGAGTTCAGATTTCAAAGATAGCGCCTAATTAATCAAGACATGGCCGATGAAGTCACAAACCATCGCTATCTTTGATCTCCTAACTTTGTAAGGAAATAAAGAAAACAATCCACATGTTAACATTTGTATACATTAAGCCTTCTAGCAAAAAATAAAATTCGTATACATTGCGCATAATAAAGCATGTGAATCGCTATGGCTAGTAAAAATGAAACATATGCATTGCACTCAAAGCTTTAATAAAGCTTATAGGATAGGGATGGCGACGCTGTCTCAAAGGCTCAAACTATTTTAAAAATTGCTATATGACAAATTTGATATTGTAATATTAATTAAATATCCTAACTAAACATTCAAAATCGATATCCAGGATTAAAAATTAAGACAAGATATTATGCGTGCATTGTTTTGGACGTGTTAAAAACTATATAAAAAAAAAACCAATCAAAATTGACAAAAGATCACATAGTTTGGTATTTGATCCGGATAGCAACACGCAATTGAATTTGAACCACTTACATAATTTCATATTACAATTAGTGACATATTTCTAATTTATAACACTTTTGTTGTTCTTTTATAAAGCTGAGGTGAATTAAGTGATATATGTGGTTATTTAACTATCGATGTTATATTTCATTTATAAAATAAATTTTAGTTAAAAGAGAAATATTTGTATAACATATAATGATTCCCCTCATAAATTATACCACATGATTTACTACTCGACATTTATTTACAAAAGAAAAAGAGAAGATCACTCCTAGTAGTATATATTTAATATATGTTTCTTCGTTAGGTCTAAAACGATGCATATCATAATCTTATATTACGTGATCTCTCATCATCGAATGATTTCGGTTGACCGTTACAACGGTACTATTAACACACGACCACGTAGCACACGCTGAGTTCTGTTGGATTTGACGCATGGCCAAAGCTTGTCGTAAGTTCAAGAGCTTCTCGTGGAGAGCATGGTGTTCTAACCGTAGACGATCGTTTTCCATCTTTACACGTTCGCAATGGTACAAAACGTACAGGCGCCGGTTATGCAGTTCTCTGTTCTCGAATTTGAGCTGGTTAAGCTTGCTTCTCACATCTTCTAGGTGTTTTTGTTTCTTGATCCTCGACCGTTGAGCTGATTTTCGGTTTGATAATTTTCGTTTCTTTCGCCGTTCGTCTTTAACCGAAGAGACAACGTTCGAACCAGTAGGGTTCTTCAAGGGTTGTTGATCTTTCAAACCCGGACTGGAATAGCGTTGGTTCTGAATTGGACTTGGATTTGTTTTATCTAAACCGGGATTTACTTCCATGGGACTAACCGGTGAACTGAAGATGGAGAAAATATCGGATTCGTCCCACGGAGTGACACTACAAGAAAACATGCAGTTTGAGACTACAGTTTGTGACTCTTTTTTTGGTCACAAATAATTGTAACGTTTTTGGGACGAATTTATAACTAATAGAAGACTACATAAACAATGGTTGCAAAACAGTCCCAAAATTACGACAAACAGTTGTAGTCTCCAAATCGTCTCATATTTGTGACTATTATAAGACTATTATAAGACTATATCATTGAAATCCTAAAATAATCGTAAATTGTGACGAATTAGAGACGCTTTTTATGATCGGGAGTTTCAGTAACAAAAGTAGTCCCAAATTTGCTACTTATTTGTGACTTTAGGTATTTTCTTTATATCAATTTTTTACTCATTAATTTAAGAAATATTTTTTATAATTCTACGAGTGATTGTCGAATCATATATTTTTTCTTTTCCTTTTTGGAGGCTTTAATTTTTTTTTGTTTGTCTCACAAAATAGTGTCGCAAAACGGTCACATTTTGAGACTATTTTGTTAATTATTTGTGACTATTTTGTGATTACATTGCTACTAACACCTGAGATTGTGACGAATTTGCTTCTTTTTACTAACTTCTAATAATTGTTTATGTATATTCAACAATAATGAATTATAAAATTTGTGAATGTATTTATTTCTACATTGGTATGAATCACTCTAGACAATGAATCATCATTATATCAAAAAGAAATATAATTTCAAATGTTTAGGAAAAAATATTTGCAACTTACATAACATGTATAAGTATTACATGTGATTTCTATATCTTGTTTGTGATTGTTTTGTAATTTCTAACTTTACTTACTATATCAAGTTTTTACTTATTACACTCATAGATAGTAGTTATAATTCTTAATATGAGTGCTTGTAAAATCATTTGCAAAATTTTGTGGCCCTTAAACTTAAAATTTGATATGTATAAGTTTGTGATTCATAGAATAAGGTCACAGTTACACTTTGCGACTATTGTACTAATACGGTCACATATTTGCGACTAGTTTGCCACCACTTTGCTACTAACACATGAGATTGTGAGGAATTTGCTACTTTTTACCAAGGCCTAACGAATTTATTTATACATTCAACAATAAAGAATTGAAAAATATGTTAAGTTATTTGTTTCTACATAGATATGAACTATTTTAGACACTGAATCATTCTAATACCCAAAACACTTTAATTTCCAATGTTTAGAAAATATATTTGCAACTTACATATATAACATGTATAAGTGTTACATGTGATTTTTATGTAATATTTGTGATTTTTATGTAATTGCTAATTACATTGAGAATTCTAATCTGAGTTGTAAAATCATTTGTAAATCTTTGTGGCCCTTCAACTTAAAATTTTATATGTATAATAAGTTTGGACTATAAGTGCTTTTGAATGCTTATTACCAATTTTTGCTAGTCATTTTTTATTTTAATCATAATTATAAAACTCGAATAATGTAACTCTTATATATATATATATATATATATATATATATATATATATATATATATATATATATATATATATAAAACAGAAATCCATCACTTAAAAAAAGCCAAAATGTTTTCTTTATAAATCTAATTGAAATCTAATAGATTAAAATTTAAATCTAAATCAATTCTAATACTTTATAAATCCATACCCCCAATATCTAAATTATAACATAAAATGAAAGCAAATTACCAAAATTTATCAAAGAAAAAAGGGGAAAATTTCTCATTGGCTATTCTTAAATGGCAAGGATTGTCATTAGTTTATTATCCACCATTGATGAAGTCAATCCAACGGACAGAAATCATCTTCTTTTCTCCTTCCCTTCTACTCATCGTGTCTTCCCCTTTCTTTCTAAAGAAAATCAATTTTTGTTTTTCTCTCTTTTCCTCATCTTCTCTCTTTGTCGCCTTCTCCTCTGAAGATACCAAAGGAGCAGAGTTAAACGTGGTTTCTGTACCGGCCGTCGGATCTAATACAGCAACCGCGTCAGTGTAGACAATGGAAACAAGTTTGTCTCTTTTTCTCTCTCCGTTCTTAATCTGTTTCTGAACCCATCGTTGCTGAGAATAGATCTGGAGAAATTCTATGTGTTTTAATTATTTATTTGATTTGTATTTTAGGTCTCAACCACAGATCTGAAGAATCAGTGTCAACAACGACTTCAGAGGTGTTGAATCTGAAGACCCTATTGTCAACGACGACGTCAGAGGTGGTGGATCTGAAGATCCTAGTGTCAACGATGTCGGAGATGATGGTGGTTGCTCGCACCGTTTACCACCACCACTACATTTCGAATTTTCTGCCAGTTCACCATCAATACATCTCGATTTCTCCACAGTCGCATCTCTGGCACTCCGGCCGCCGCCACCGTTTTGTTCTCCGTCGCTGTAATAACACATCTCCGGCAGATGCCAATCTATAGATATAGTTGTATAGATATATTGTATATATATAATGAATTTACGAAAGAAATAAAAACTACTTTTAATTTCATTTTCTTGTATAAATTTTTTATATTTTTTTTTACTTTTTTTTATGTAGTTTGTCGCAAAAGGGTCAGGAATATATGACTACATATTGATCTTAATGTAGTCGCAAATTTAAGACATAAAATGAGGTCACATAGTGGTCAGTATTTTGTGACTATATCGGGACCAATAAATTTTGCGACCAAATTTTAACGACCATTCAAAATAGTCACAAAATAGTCATATATAGTGCATTTGTGACCATTTTAGGATGATTTTTGGAGTCCCAAACAGCTTGTTTTCTTGTAGTGTGAATCCAGTTTCCCAAGCCGGTACTTGATTGGAAAGAACCGGTTCAGATGAAAGAACCGGAGAAATAGTAGACATAGTAATGGTTCTCAAAGTTAAAACCGGAAGGAAAAAATTATTATTATCTCAAATAATTACAAGTGAGAGAGCCAGAGAGGGTAGAAGGGGAAAAGGGAAGAATTGCATTGTAGGAGGTCGATATTTATATGGACGGACGGACTCATAACCGGAGGTTAGTTTCGCCATTATCTTATGAAAGTTCTTGTTTTCAGTGTTTGCTTATTTTAATTTTACATTGTTCCAGAAAATAAAATAAAAAGAGAGATAGAGTAAGAAAATGTGTCATTATGGGATTAGAGGTAAGCTGAGCCGACGGTCTTTATCATTTTCGGTCATTACGTATGTAATACTTTATTCCGAATATTCGGTTCCAAAATACTTGAAAAAAGTCGTAGACCAAACAAGACTGAAAAAAAAACCTTGTAAAGTTGCAAATACTTAGTTAGTTATGTGATTTATTTGACAATTAGTGACGTATTGATGTGTGCTTTGACATATATAACATACACTACAAAATATGAAAAAAATGATCGACCCATCTGCCAGTAATAATAGATTTTTGTGAGCGGATAAAACAAGTTTTGCTTTTGGTTTAGATAACAGCTTTTTCATAGTGGAAATACATTTTTATCTTCTAGATTGTTTAAATGCCAATAAAACATTGAATTGAAAAATACCGAAGATTTAAATTTTGTTTGTCATCTTTAACTTAACTGAAGGAAAAATATATGGTTAGCCGAATAATTTGATTTGATATAGAAGGGAATGAACGATTCCAAAATTGTGTTCATAGTGGTTAATGTGCGGAGTTGTAGTTGAAATTTGAAAACCATATATTAACTTAATTAGTTCCTTATTAAATTGATGTTGAGCTGCTAATCTATATTATCGCTCGCTTTCTTTTTTCTATTCATAGCCCAATTCAATTACTTCTTTAGAAATTGACAGCCATGTGGTTTGTTCCTACTTTATGCATTAATAATTACCTAAAGTTTATTTTATCACTTTTAAAAGTTTTTGACGGACGATATATATTGGTTCTTGACTTCTATATAGATAAATCAAAAGAAAATAAAAATTTAACATGTTTTAATCTTTAGTCCAGCAGAATGAAAAAAAATATGTAACATGCATGAAGCATGAAAATTATATGTTTCCGTTCATATATACTTTGAAACCGGTCCGTGAGATCACAGTATATATATAGTGGATTTGTTAATTATGGTACATTGGTACATATTTTACGTTATTATTATAAGGTATTACGACTTTTGATTAAAAAAAAATCAACTATATATATTATAACTAACTAAAGGCGTGATTTTGGAATAACAAACCAAAATTTTCTTTGAATAAAAAAAGAAGAATATTATTGAAGGTAGTTTTCTTAAGGGCAAAGATCGCGTTCAAAGCTGCCCTACGTACCCGTAAACTGCAAAATTTTCAGAAAAAAAAAAGCATGACAGAAGTTTTTCTACTTTATAGGCATCTTCATGTGCACATAGTCATAAATTTAAAAATCTTTGATCAAAAAAAAAAAAAAAAAGTCATAAACTTAAAAATATGTACAATATATATCTTTTCACTGCTATTAACTATTAAGTAATCAAAATTAATACTTATTATTATTTGAAATGGTCACAAACTTACAAATTAAAAAGTTAACAACTAAATTAGACCCTTAGCTTATTGACTCGCCTTCGACGGTTAGACCAGTAGTGTATATGCTCGTGAGTACATTACAGGGAAAGATAACAAGAATTTGAAAAGAAGAATAGAAAAAAAGCCCAGAAGATAGGCCCATGTTTGATGGATCGGAAGCCTATAATATATAGTCCACTGATATTGTCTGATAATGAAATCTCTTGATCTTAACAAACAACATTACAAAAACAAAAGTCAACTGAAAGGAACTGAATAAGGCTTATAACCATATATGATGGTGCCCGTACGTGTGTGGATAGAACTACATAATCTACATGTTTATGTTTGAAACGAATCTTGCTTGCGGAACCCTTTTTCCCTCTTTTATTGACCAGACTTTTTTTGTTTTGTTTTGTTTTGTTTTGAAGAATGTGTTGTGGCATGCCGCATGCGGGGAAGTGTTATTTTCATTATGATGGACGCTTCTTAATTATTTGTATCAACCATTTTCTTAGAAAAGTGAACATGATTTCAGATAACTGTAGCTGATGATCGATTTCGATCATTCGTACTACATATCAAAATTATTTCACAATGTAAAAATATACATGGATGCAAACGTCAAAACACAAGCAGTAGTTTATCTGTCTCTTTGCTCTTATTATAACTTTGATTACAAGGTATGCCACAAGCCGCATATATAAAGCTTAGGACCATTCACACTTCACAATATAGATACATAAAACCATAAATTAAACATAACGACAAATTAGTAAACAGTATAAAAAGAGACATAGAATCCCCACTTATATTCACTTAACCAGATAAATTCAACAAAAAGAGAGAAAAATGTACCACAAGAAAATATGTAAATTAAAACCAAACTTCTTGCAGTTAACTTCACGTGAGAATATTGGGTGATTCTCAGTATACAGGTACATACGCCACCAACTTCTTTTCAACATTAGGATAAAGTTTATTATATGACCAGGATATATTCATGTAAATAGAAAATAAGGTAAAAATATAGGTGAGTACTCCCCCATATTGATCAATTTCACAAAAACAGACTACTGATTACTTATAAGTTATAACCAATCAAGAACAGACTACTGATTACAAAACAGACTCTCATTGGAAATTATTTCTCTAGTCTACTTTTAATTTTTATTAGACACAAATTTAAATTATAATATACATGTGCGTGTTCGGTATGGTAATGGTTTCATGACGTTCACTTACTCAAACTCAAAAAGATTATATGGCTCACGTTGTTGCAGAACTTTTTATCTCATCTCATGTTTTCTCTATAAATACGCCTCAATTATATATAACTTTGCTTAACTCTCATATATCTTCCTCTTCATCTTAATTTAGTACCGCTATCAATATATATATTTGATCTCTCCTGCTCCTCCTTCATAGTACGTATAACAAGAAATATTGTATAATACTTAGTCATACAAAGAAAATGGTTAAGTTCAATACTTTCTTCATCATGACTCTTCTTATCTGTTCCACGCTTACATACGCGTCAGCCAGGCTCAATCCAACCTCCGTTTATCCGGAAGAAATCTCCCTCAAGGTCTAACCTCATTCTCATGCATGGTGTACATATATGTGTTGTTAATTAGTATATATAATGAAATTATTAAGAAAATAACTGAAATTTTTTTTAAGTTCTGAGGAATTGATACGAGTTTCAGGCTTTCAGCTCAATATTTTATATAATTATCAAGATAGAAAAACATTATCGAGACTAACATTTTCGTCACGTGCGTATATTTTTATGTTATGAGCAGAAATTAGAACAAGGAGAGGAAAACTGTGAAGGTGTTGGAGAAGAAGAGTGCGTCTTGATACGAAGAACTTTAGTTGCTCACACTGATTACATCTACACTCAAAACCACAGTCCTTAAATATGATTACTTTGCTTCTGAACATATTGTTTGGATTATAATAATGATCAGTCCATATATATCCATATACATATCTATCTTCTTACTATTGCAATTTATACGTTCTTAATGAAATTACATCACATATATACACTTGATTGTATCTTTGTCATGCGTAAAAAGTAAATCAGTTATATTGAACTAAGTTTTTTTGTTTCTTCGTTCATAAATCATAACAAAAGATTCGATAATTAGTTTAAGAGTCGTCTTGCAGACCACACAAGCAAATTAGTCTCATCTCATAGGTCATTTTATTCCTATTTTGTTTTCAGTCTTAATTAAAGAAGCTGACTTTTTTTTTTTTTTTTTTTGCGAAAATTAAATCCCCTCATAGGTGATAGCACCAGTTTCTCATACCTCACACACACACACACGCATTTATAAAGATAATAAACGCATACCACCAGCTATATAATGACATAGCTGCATCTATAAATGTAAAATAGAGACATATATGCTCTGGGATTATGTGTGGATGTTAAAAATATAACTATGAACTTCGCATTAACTCCCCAGATCAATGACATAGACATAGACATAGACACAATTTATTCAGCCATGAATTACTCAACTTTAAAAAAGAACTTGTTTTCTCAAAACATATGTTGAAGTTAAAACTTTTGTAATACATAATTGTTTTAGAGAATTTCAAAGTACAAATACTATAAAGTCATGTATAGATTTTTGGAAAGTGGTCAAAATCAGATCACAAGTTTTTTTATAAAATGGAGAAAAACTTGAAAAAGAAAAAAACAATTATGTATTTTGGTCCCCGTCTCTTCTCTTTTTCCCTCGTCTGAAAGTAAAGGGCGTTGACAAAAGAAAGAAGGCTCTTTGATGGGCTAAAATGTTGGGCCAAGCCCATAATATAAGTAGTTGGCATTTCCATAAACTCAAATCTGGAAACCCTTACTTATAAAGATTCGTCGCGAACGGCGGCTGACCGGAAGATCAGCTTAAGCGACGGCGACTTCTATCGTTCTTTTGCACGATGTTTCGTAGGAACCGGTTTCTGTCTTTACCGATGGTGATCGGAGCAGTTGTGTAAGTATTCATTTTTTATCTTTACTGATAATCTAAAATCTTGACTGAAGAAGATCTGGTTTTGCTTATTCGCTTTGTAGATTACTCAGTTTCGACTAAGTTACTTATTAGAATCGATCTGAGCATATATATATATTCTACACATTGGTAGAATTCGAGATAATTTTTGAGGATCGGACTTCAATTTAAGCATATTAGATAAGGATCTGTGTGAAATTGGCTTAATCAAATTCCAAATTGTCAGATCTCCTGAAATTTGTTAACCTGAGCAAAGTCATTAATTAACAATTGTGAATCAGCAATCTGAATAGAGAGGTTTTGTTTGTTTGTTGCGTTGTAGGATTGGAGTGGTTTCAGGGAAAGCAATATTTGGGCCTCCGCTTGATCAATACTGGAAGGAGAAGCTTGAAGGAGAAGAAGCTGTTGTTGCTGCAAAGGAAGCCGCCACTGAAAAGAGCTCTGATTCTTCATAATCTCCCTAAAATATTTTTGGGATGTTTAATGTAAATCTCCGACCTTAACTAAGAAGAGCTTGGACAAATGTTTGCAAGGAAGCACAATGTTTGTTTACTGTAGGAGGCGATGCGATTCATACAAACAATATGTAACAATGTAGTAAGTGCCTTGTATTTCACGTTTTTGCAAACTCAAGGAGAATAATAAAACCCTAAGAAGCACATCCTTCCTTAATCTTCTTCCTCGGAGCAAGTCTAACTCTAGGATCTTAAAGATAATATAAGCACCATTCTAATTTGAACAATAGAATCCTAAAAATGGTGTAAACACCATTCTAACGTGGAGAATGTCAAGTTAATAAAATATTAACTGATTTCAAAGTTTATTTCTTCTGACAGGACATAAGTTGTATAAACCACTAGAAAGGTAAACTACAACTGGAGTGGCCTCTGTTTGTGTGTGTGGTCGGGCCACGTTTTGTGTAACCCACATAAACATCTTTGCATTTATGAATGTAAACAGATTTGTTTTACCTTTCTTGTTCCAGCTGAAATCACAAATAAATGAGTTGTAAAAACATTTTTCAATCTTTATATTTTGTGTAGAGTCTGTAGACGAAATAAAAAGAAAAAACCACCTGAAATGGAAGACCGACACGTGGACAGCTTGATTCTTACGATTTTAAAGAGGCGAGCTCAGACCTCAGAGTCCACCCATCTTGCCACGTGGCTTTATAATGTTACATGTGGCAAATCTTGTGTTGGTTGCTAATACACCTCATCATCTTACAAAATTTATATCTTTTTTTTTAATATTTTTATTTTTAATATCTTTCTTTTTTTCATGAGTCTATCTTAATTTTCGTTATGGGTAAATTAGGTGAGTGACCAAAATAAAAAAAAATCATAGAAGAATATAGCATCATATTTAAAAAAATTAGAAAATCAGGATAAAGGTAAAATAAAATTACCAGTTTAGTCTTTTATGTAGAGTAGAGGGTGGTGGCTGTTGGCCGGCGGCTGAAGGTAGTGACCAGAATTCAGCGGCGGTCAGAGGTGGTGGCCTGAATCCGACGGACGCAGATAGTGGCCAGAACCCAACGGGCTGGAGATGATGGTTGGAACCCGGTGGTTGGAGGTAGTAACTGAAGGTTGGGAAGTAGTGGTGGTGAGAAGAAAATAAAAAAAAAAAAGCAAAAACTGTTATTAATACATATACAGAATATAATTAATTGATGGTTAGTATAGTTAGTTTGTTAATTATAATTTTTTTTGGGTGATTTTTCAATAAATTTCAAGCTGAGATTAATCTTTAATCTAACAACCGAAAGGACAGAATTCTCAAGTAATAATTTTGATTCAGAAAGGGATAAAAACAGCTTAATTGTCTCAGATTTTTGTTTTGTAAAATAATAATTTTAATATATGGTTTAGATTTTATTCTGAACCGAAGGAATCGGCGACTTCTTCTTTATTTATCTTTTTTAACTTTAATGTTTGATTACTCCTATAATTATATTTTTAACCTCGTTTACATCGTGGAAGTATATATATAACAAACAAATTTTGATACATTGCTCCTCTTCTTTTTCTTTTTTTTTTTGGTAAAAATTTTTGCTCCTCTTCTTCTTCCTCAACTAATTAAAAACTTGTTTATGAGTATGCACATATATATATATAGGTCGGATTTGTGAGAGCTGGTTAATAAGATGATGGAGATAGCTTATCAGCCTCGGATTGATTCCGAGATCGAATCACTAGTCGAGAGAATCAATCCTCCCAGGTAAACGAGGTTATTGTACTTTTTTTTTAAAACGAGGTTATTATACTTATTGTTCATTTTTTTGTTACGAGTTTTTTGTAATCTTAATATTTGCTGGTTTTGTACACTAATTAGGGTTTGCGTAGACAACGACTCGGACCCAGAGTGCACACTTGTTAAGGTATATTTTAATACTAAAGCTCTTGATAATTTGCTTTCTCATAGATAATGATGACTAATTAGCGATAATTAATCATGTGGTTGAAATATGTAGGTAGATAGCGCGAACAAGTACGGGATATTACTGGACGTGGTTCAAGTTCTGGCTGATCTCGATCTCGTTATCTCCAAATCTTACATCTCATCCGACGGTGAATGGTTCATGGATGGTAAGTCGTCATCATCATCAATTTCACATGTCATCATTGGAGGACCACATATATATTATCACATCTGAAAATTTATCTTTGTTAGTGTTTCACGTGACGGACCAACTCGGGAATAAGCTCACAGACCGAAGCCTTATTCTCTACATTCAACAGGTGTGACATCTAAAAAAAATCATTAGTAAAATACACCTACCTAATCATTAGTAAATTACACCTAAAAAATCACTGACTTGATTTAATTTTGACCAACTCTTTAGAAAAAACAGCCTCGTGTAAAGTTTTTTTTTGTTTGCTGTTGTTGGACGTATCTAATTACCTCATCAACACAACCAATATAAGTGTGTGTGTTTTTGTTGTTTTCAGGCAATATGTTCTAGTAGAACGGGAGGTATAACAAAGGAGATGCAGAGTCATCTAAAACGTGAGGTGCAACAACGCCACGTGTGTACAGAGCATACGGCGTTTGAGATAACCGGAATAAACAGACCGGGTCTACTGTCCGAAATCTCTGCCGTACTTTCCGATATTGGATGTCACGTGACAGCCGCTGTTGCATGGACCCACCACGAGCGAGCGGCCATGGTGATTTATCTAGACGATGGGTTTAACGGTGGACCTATTATTGACCCGATAAGAAAGGCCCAAGTAAAAGATCATCTGGATACCGTCATGGAGGCCCATCATATAGTCGGCGATGAGTCTCGCGTCGTCGTGAGGATCGTCGAGGCTAAAGGAGCTCCGGTCGAGTGGGATCACACTGAGAGACGACTTCATGAGCTAATGTACGCCGAAGGAGACTATGAGAACTGCTCCGATTGCGATTGCTTCAGTGGTGACAGGTGCGTTCGCGTTTATACCAAGTACTAATCACCAAAATAAGCTTCGGTTTCGATACATGATGTTACCTTGAATGTGACAGGTGCGATGCTTTGTGGAGAGGAAGGTGCGAGAGGATACACGTAGCGATCGAGGCATGTAATGGTTATTCCATGGTGAACGTTAAGTGTAGAGACAGGCCAAAACTACTTTTCGACACGGTGTGTGCTTTAAAAGAGTTACAATTCGTAGTGTTTCACGCAGTCGCCGGAGCTAAAGGGTCCACGGCGGAGCAAGAATATTTCATAAGGAAGAAGAATGGTTGCACGTTAGAAACGGAGGTGCAAAGAGAGAGACTAAGACATTGTTTGGTTGCTGCGATTTCGAGACGGGCTTCGCGAGGTTTGAAACTTGAGATTCGGACAGAGAACAAGATGGGTTTGTTGTCGGATGTGACCAGAGTTGTGAGAGAAAACGGTTTGTCGATAACGAGAGCTGAGATGAGTACTCAAGGTGATATTGCGGTTGGTTCGTTTTATGTTACCGATGTGAATGGTGGTGAAACGGATCCGAACGCGGTCGAAGCGGTTGTACGAGAACTGGGTGGAGCGGTTGTGTCAGCGGTTAAAGCGGTTGGGATGATGCCGATGAGGATGGGTTCAACGAGTGATAATAGTGTGGAGCTGCGAGACAAAACTAAGTCGTCGATTGGGAGAATGTTTTGGTCTAAATTAGAGAGGTTATCATCGTCGATAAAATCGTTGTGACGTGTTTAATTTAGTTTCTCTCGTTTTCGTGATTATCATTGTAAATAGAACAATTATTGGGTTCAGTACTAAAGTGAATCCTTTTGTTCACTTCAAGGAGTGAATTCTTTTGTTCACTTCTCCTTATTTTATTCAATAAAAATATGACATATCATAATACATTTAATAATTTATTCATTTATTTTCTTATAAAATAAAAAAACAAAATCTGTATAAATTATTATAAAATTAAAAATTTAAACCGCTTATTTATAAACTCAAACCGATATATAATTTCATTATAATTGTAAACTCTAAACCCTAACCATCTTATTTGTAAATCTAAACCAACATATAATTTCATTATAATTGTAAAATATAAACTCTAACCATCTCATTTGTAAACCCAAATCGACATATAATTTCGTTCTAATTGTAAAATCTAAACCCTAACTATTTCATTTGTAAACCCAAACCGACATATAATTTCGTTTTAATTGTAAAATCTAAACTCTAATCACTTCATTTGTAAACCCAAACCGACATATAATTTCGTTTTAATTGTAAAATCTAAACCCTAATCACTTCATTTGTAAACCCAAACCGACATATAATTTTGTTTTAATTGTAAAATCTAAACCCTAATCACCTTATTTGTAAACTCAAACCGATACATCATTTCATTCTAATTGTAAAATCTAAACCAAACCAATATTTAACTTTCTTTAAAAAAATATATACAGAATTTGTTTTTTTAATCTGTTTTGTTTTTTAATTTAATTTTGATTTTAAACAAGATAATGTATAGAAGATTTTGATTGGTTAAAAATAAAGAAATGAATAAGAAGGTTTGTAGACTATAAAATGAATATTTCGTATAATTAGTCTTGGTCTTTTAGATGTGAACTAATGAGATAGATTCATTCGACCAAGACTGACATTCTTTTGTTCTTAGAACATCCACCGTGGTGTGTCTATAGTGGTGGGGGGTTTTAAATTTTAAAATACTAAATAAACATAAAACATAAGTTTAACAAGCTGTATCCAGGTAGTTTTATGTAGTGTTTTTTATAGTTTAATATTTAAGTTAAAAGTTTTTACTTATTTTTGAACTGTAAACTTAAAAATACTAAATAAACATAAAATTAACATAAACAAGTTGAATTTATGGAATGTCTAACAAACTGCATCCAAAATCCAGTTAGTTTTTTGTAGTGTTTTTTTTGTAGTTTAGTATTTAAGTTTAAAGTTTTTGATAATTTTTTAATGTTATATTCAAAAGTTCAATGCTAACCTTTTAGTAGTATTTTGAACTTTAAACTTTAAAATACAAAATAAACATAACATAGCAGAAACAAGTCGAATTTGTGGAATATCTAACAAACTACATCCAAAATCCAATTAGTTTTCCGTGTTTATTTTTATAGTTTAGTTGAAGTTTAAAGTATTTAATTATTTTTTAATGTTATATTCAAAAGTTTAATGCCAACATTTTAGTAGTAATTGTTTTGAACTTTAATAAATAATATAACATAACGGAAACAAATCAAATTTGTGGAATGTCTAACAAAACCGCATCCAAAATCTAGTTAGTTTTTCGTAGTTTAGTATTTAAGTTACATTTTTAAAAAATATTATATTAAGAAAACTTATTTTAAAATTTTAGTATTAATTGTTTAAAACTTTAAACTTAAAAAATACTAAATATACATTAAACATAGCAGAAACAAGTTGAACTTATGGAATGTCTAACAAACTGCATCCAAAATCCAGTTAATTTTCGTTAGTGTTTTTTGTAGTTTAGTATTTAAGTTTAAAGTTTTCAATTAGTTTTTAACGGAGTAGTAAAATTTTCTTTAATAATAAAAAATAAGGAGATGAAAAGACCAAATTACCTGGTTCAGGAATTGTTGGGGAAGGGACGATAGGTTGGTTGAAGCAGACTTTCCGTATTGGGCTTTTTGACTAGTGAGTTGGAAATCCAACTAAGTGTATTAGGAATACAATATCCCACATTGGAAGTTGAGTAGGATTTTAAGTGGTATATATAAGATATGAACATCTCCACTCATTGCCAATTGGTTTTGAGTTGTAAGCCCACAATCTAATATGGTATCAAAACCTGGTCCGCACATGCTCAATCCAATCCACAATCGGTCCGGCCCAATAGTTGGCCCGCCGATTCATGCCCAATCATACCGAGATTGATGTTTAGAAGAACCATCATCTCGAGGGGGCATATTAGTGATACAATATCCCACGTTGAAAGTTGAGTAGAATCTTAAATGGTATATATAAGATATGGGTCTCTGCCAATTGGTTTTGAGTTGGAAACCCACAATCAAATAAACAGTTGTTTGTGTTGGGCTGCTTCTTTGACTCGGTGGTCTCTTTTTCTATGGACACTCTTTTAACAACACCAATCTCGTCGGGGAGCCGGCGGCGAGTTTGAAGAAAGTCGGTGAAGAGCATTGCAGTACACGCTTTTGTATGTAACCTCCGAAGAAAGAAGAAAACAAATCTTTATTATAAAGAGATTTTGCAGTTATTTTCTCTCTAAAATTCAAAAATCGAGGAAAACAACCCATGATGAGATTACGAATATGGTAAAAACAAAAGAATTCGTAATGAAAAAAGAACCCATGAGATTAAATTGAAACAAAAACAAAACGAAAGAGGAAAGATAGATATTTAACCTTTTAGAATACAGATTTGCAAGTTGCGGGCTTAGATAGAGAGATCCATGGAGTCAGGCGCAAGAAACGAAACATATTGAATTTGGATAGATCATCAAAGTAGTAGAAGAAGAAAAAGAGAGAGAGAGAGGAAACAAAGGAGTCGTCTTCTTTTTTTTTTTTTTTTTTTTTTTTTTGTTTGTTCCGATGATTGAATTTGAGAGATGAAAGACGGAGCAATCGATTTGGTGTCGTATCTCTTCTACTCTGCTCTGAGGTAGGTTATATAGACACAAACTGTATTATGTCATGTTAGGTCGGTTTGCGCTTTTCCAACGGTTAACATAAAAAAGGAAAAAAAAACTTAAAAGAAAATAATTTTTGAACGTTGGGAAGATATTAATCCTAATTTCCTTTTTTTGTATCCTTTTTTTTTTTCTTATAACTTTTAGAACTTGGATGCAACGGTTGCAAAACATCACGTCACAACGGTTGCTTAAGTTCGGTTCCGAATCAATTTGGTGGGTTTAATGAAGAATTTAAATATTGCGGTTTGGTTTTTAACTAATTTGAATTTGAAGAACTTGGACAATATTAGTTGGTTTACACTTTACAGTAAAAAAAAAAAAAAAAGAAGATTAAAAAAAAGGTCAAGGCAAGGGTATTATCGGAAAACTAAAATTTTGAAAGAAATTGAGAGAGCTTTTTTATAAAACCCTAACTAATTGCGACGGACGCCGATAGAGCAGAGCAGAGCCGAGCAGCCATTAGAATTAAGAACACACTCTCTCGATTCCGAGCCCTACCTACCTCTATTTGTAAATCCTAGTGTTGGATTTTTTGGGTTTCGCTTTGGATTTGACAACAAATATGGCGGATGTGGATGTGGATTTGGATATGGAGCAGCAGAAGAAGAGTAGAAAAAGAGAAAGAGATGAAGCGAAGAAGAAGATACTAAAGAAGCTAGCAATTAAGCAAGAGAAGGAATCAATCTTAATCCACGACGAACCCAATAAGAAGAAGAAGCTTAAGCAGCGTGGAGATGACGAAGAGAAGGAAGCAGCGGTGACAGCTGTTAGCAATGATGAAGAGCCCAAGAAGAAGAAGAAGAAAAAGAACAAGGATGTGAATATTGTGAAGTCAAAAGAAGAAGAAGACAATAGCCTAGAGGAAGAAGAAGAAGACAATAGCCTAGAGGAAGAAGAAGAAGAAGAAGAAGAAGAGAAAGGGGAGGAAACTAGTGGGGATGGAATGATGTCTAGTAAAACGTTCGAGTCATTGGGGTTATCTGATAAAACTCTTAAATCTATCAAAGAGTTTGGTTTCAAATTCTTGACTGAGGTTACAACCACTTTGTAAATTGAATATGATGTTTATTTATTTATTATTTTTTTTTTTTTAAGAACAATGATGATGATGATGATGATTCAAATTTGTTTATTTTTTTGCAGATACAAGCTAAAGCAATTCCACGATTGATGGAGGGGAAAGATGTGCTTGGAGCTGCCAGGACTGGTTCTGGTAAAACCTTAGCTTTTCTTATTCCTGCTATCGAGCTTCTTTACAATGTCAGCTTTTCTCCTCGCAACGGTACTGGTGTTATCATCATTTGCCCAACCAGAGAGCTTGCTATTCAGGTCCTTAATTTCTCTCTCACTCCTTTTCTTCCTATATCATTTTACCCCATTGTGATGAATGATGATGATACTCATCTTACACATCATTTATGTTTCAGTCTTTTCTCGTAGCCAAAGACCTTCTCAAGTATCATTCACAGACTGTGGGAAAGGTTATTGGCGGTGAGAACAGAAAGAAAGAAACTGAGATTCTTGTCAAAGGTGTTAATTTGTTAGTTGCTACCCCTGGAAGACTTCTCGACCACCTTCAAAACACAAATGGTTTTGTATTCAAGAACTTGAAGGTTGTTTATAACCACAAATTCTGATTTCTATTTTCTGTTTCTACTGGTATCGTCATTGGTTTTGCTTTATTGCAATTTCTTATTCTGTGTTACATTGCAGTATCTTGTAATGGATGAGGCTGATAGGATCTTGGAACAGAACTTTGAAGAAGACCTGAAAAAGATTATCAAGCTTTTACCAAAGGTAGCTTGCATAGTGAGAAAGTCCAATAGGTAGACATTGTTTTAAGTTAATCCTAGAGATATATAAACCATCTTTTGTATTGCTGCAGACAAGGCAGACGTCCCTGTTTTCCGCCACACAGACTTCCCAGGTTTGTTTACCAATCAATATAGTTTTGTCACTTATTTCTTACTAGTGTCAGTTTAATCAACTTCGTGGAATTCAATTAAACTATCAGGTTGAGGATCTTGCTCTGGTGTCACTTAAAGAACCTTTTGTTTATATCGATGTGGATGAAGGACGAAAAGAGGTAAAAATCAGCACAACCTATATTATTATCTTTACTCACATTTTACTTTATTGCCGACACAAGCCTTTTTCATTTTGTGGAAACTGGAAACTGTAGGTTACTAATGAAGGCTTGGAGCAAGGTTATTGCGTTGTGCCAACTGCTAAGCGATTAATTTTTTTAGTGAGTTTCTTGAAGAGGTTCCTTGGGAAAAAGAAAATCATGGTGTTTTTCTCTACATGCAAATCGACAAAGTTCCATGCGGAACTCTGTCGATATATCAAAATAGATTGCCTTGAAATCCGTAGAGGGATGGACCAGACCAAACGAAGCTCAATATTTTTCCAATTTAATAAAGCGGAAACGGGTATTCTGTTGTGTACTGATGTTGCTTCCCGTGGTCTTGATATTCCCCATGTGGTATGCTTCCTCCACATTCTGAACTTAGAAAATGTCTGAATTGGTTGATCTTTAATCAAATCTCTGTGCCTGATTATTGTGTGCTTGTATAGGACTGGATTGTGCAGTATGATCCACCTGAAGACGCTAAGGTATGTTGCTTAGTTTTTTGGCAAATCCGTTGTGAGAATTAGTGTTAAGAAATCACTCATTGTCTGAAATGTTACTCTCTTATTATCTAGACGTATATTCATAGAGTTGGTAGAACCGCTCGTGGTGAAGGAGCAAAAGGAAAGGCTCTGCTTGTCCTAACCCCAAATGAGTTGCAGTTTATTCAGCATCTCAAGGTAATTGTTTTCATTCAATAAAATTATTCAAATTTTAGAAATTTTGAATAGAGAATCAACATATTGTTTTTTGCAGGCGGAAAAAATTCCCATTGAGGAACATGAATTTGAAGAAGATAAACTGCTCAATGTGAAATCTTTTTTGGTAAAATATTTTTGCTCTTTCTTAAAAGGTTTACTACACTGACGAGACAAAGTTGAGAGATTTATTTAAAATGTTATTGCAGGAGAACTTGATAAATGATAACGATGCATTGAAGGAGTCAGCAAAAGAAGCATACAAGACTTACATTGCAGGATATGATTCTCAAAAGATGAAAAATGTATTTGATGTTCACCGACTCGATATCAAAGTAATGAAATCCGCAGCATAATACCCAACATAAGGAAATGTCATGAAATCGGGAATACAATCTGTTTCTGTTTTCTGCCTTAAACGTTAACTAGAAATCTTTGTTTTCTTGTGCAGGATGTTGCGGCTACGTTCGGTTTCTCGGATCCTCCCAACGTTGCTCTGAAGATAGATCGAGGAGGGTACAAGAGTAAGAGAGAACCGGTTAATAAGTTTAACAGAGGTCGCGGCGGTAGAGCCGGCGGTAAAAAATATGAGAGGTATTAAAATTTAAAAATACAGACTAAAATTATAGTTGCAGAAGAACCAAGACTACGTCGTAGTTAGTATAACTGGCACAAGCTTTTTACGATTGTTGTATCTTTTTCTTGGTTACATTACGATTGTTTTATCTGGAACCAGACAAAGAAAGTCCAGTTTTGTTACTGTTGTCCTGCGTTACTCAGAAATTTTGTTCATTTTTATCTTGCAATCAGACACAATTTGTCTTCTATATAAAAATGCCAGTTTCTATTATGGGCCTTCATATATGGGGTTGAAGAATATTTACAGCAATAGGATCGTATATTTGGAAGATGACTCAGACTTGATGGGTTATAATATTACGAAAAAGATTCAAGAACACTGGATGACATTCTCATCACATCACAATTTATCGACGTTAAGCCAGTCGTTTGATTCTTTCTTCACTTTCACCTCTTCTAGCTGAACCCAATCTGGTGAATTTTTGTTTGAAGAATCAGAACCAGAGTTGGTAACTTTCTTGTAACTCACCTTGACGTCTCCTTCGTCTTCTTCTTCTTCTAAATCACTGAATGATACATCTTCGTCGTCTTCACCAAGAGGATGATTTGTGTTTGCTCTTCCTTCAATGGCGCTGACAGATGAAGTCTCTTCATCGTTCAACCAATCATCTGCATCGTCTTCTTCCTCGTCATCCACTTGCACATTGATTAATTTAGATGAAGAAGCAGTCTCTTCAATGAGAGATTTGTCAACAATTTGTATCTCCTTGCTCTCAATTGGGTGCTTGTCTGTTTCAAAGTGGGATGACTCGGTTGTACTTACGATTCTGACAGTTGCTGTTTCTGGTAAAGGTTCATAAGGCACAGCAAGAGTTTCCACAATGCCTGCATTAGCCTCAGAACTCCCTGCTTCCATAGGTAATATGTTTATTTTCTGTAGTTCGTGGGATAACATTGCTCTTGCTTCGAGTACCTTTTCATATGCAAAGGCAAATAAAAAATTAGTGACAGGAACAATAAATTACCTAACTTTATCCCAGGAAACCTGATTGACTGTACTATTCAATATAATGAGGATCACTGTTTTGACACAAATTCGATTACCATTATTATATTATCAAGAAGAGCAATGGAGTTGAGAATCCACATTACCTGAGGAGTAGACAGAAGCAAGGCATCGTCTTTACTGAGTTGAGGATGCACAAGAACAAAGTAAATCCTCCAGAAGCAATTCTCACTCATATATTCAGGGCAAAGCTCAATTCTCAAAGAAGCCAAGCTCGGTGCAAACCTCTCCACGGCCAAGGCATGCTCATGTTGAGCATCGGTCATCTCAAAGTCTGCAATAACTTGACATCAATTTAATTCCAAAAAGAGAAAACAAACAAACCAATACCAATCATGAAATCATATAAACTGAAACAAACTCACACTATTCTTTTAGTTTTATTAGCTCAGAGACTGAGTAAGAAAGATTAAACAGAAACTTACCATTAAAGCTATCATCTTCCTCATCAGGTATAGGAAAATCCAACCAAGTCTCAGGATGCATCGCAAGATCCTTGACAAAAGCAACTAATTCCTCTGTGACTCCAAGATCCTTGTCGTAATCCTTCAAATCCACATCTTCTGAGCTCAATTGTAAAAAATTCGAAGCAATCTTAGTGAACTCAGAAACAGGTAAGTTTCCAGAGAGCTTAGAAATCCCAGTCCTCAACTCAGAAACAGGTAAGTTCCCAGAGAGTTTCGAAATCCCAGTCCTGAATCTCCCACCAATCTCCGCGAAATCGTTCCTAATCCCAGCAATCAGATCCTCATCCTCATCTCCACCTTTCCTCGCGTGATCTGTTCTCTCCTTAAGATCCGGAGACGAAGGCGGTGGTGGAGAGAGGAACGAAGCTACTCCCCAAAACTGGCTTCTCAAGGTCTTGGTTAGTTCGGTGATGTCTTCCTTAACGCCTCGAGGAGACTGTGAATCCGATATCGATTTATTCGTTCCGGTCTCGTCACCACCACCAACTCGTTGCTTCTGATTATCTTCATCGTCCTCATCTAGTTTGAGTGAGTTCGCAATGGATCTAGCTAACCAAGCCATATCTCTTTATCTTCACAACAAGCTGCGATCGTGATCTTTTTTTTAACAGCTCCGAACCAAAAGCAAAAGCTTGAGAAATAGAGAGATAATGGATGAGAGAGGTCCGTCTTAATCAATCTTAACTTCTTAAGCTAATCTTAATAATATCTAAATTTAAATCTTTTATTAATATCTCAAACGATTTCGTCGTTTGGGCGTGTAATTCCAATTTAGATCCAACGAAGATTCACCGTCTTAAGTATTACTGGATCTATATAAAAGCCCATATTAAGAGGCCCATCGTAAGTTATCTCAGAAGCTTCCATTAACGCCAATTATTTTTGGTCAAAAAAACACAATATCTTTTCCAAGATTGGTAAACTGGTTAGATTATATTTCCAGACAAGAGCTCTCACATCAGTGACATCACACGCGTTGAGATACAATGTTTCACACAGATATGTTCAGAGTCTCATATCCAATTAAATAAAAAACAGACAGTTATGTAAGAACAGAGAGATAAACGTGTCTTATTGGACAAACAAACAGTTGTAACGAGTCACAAGTCAAATCATCCCTTTCTTATCAATCGTTCATTTTGCACAGTGAATCAAATCATACCACTGCATGTTCATAGAAAGACTTTTTTTTTCTTTTTCTTTGTGTGCCCCTCCACAAATCTGAGACCCACCTACTGTTCTACCAATGATCACTTGATTTATTTCCTCAATCAAGATTTGGTCTTTTCTTACATTTCTTTTTTTTGTGCAACATAACCATTATGGTATTTAAGAGTGTCATCAAATTCATATGCCAAGAAAAAGGATTCAGAGACTAAGAGTTTGAATACTAATTGCGGTCAGGGCGGCCAAATTCATCTGCGGTCTAGACTGTTTTATTTTTAAGACGGACTACAGACCGCTGCGGACTAACTCTATTTGCATGTAAAAGCGGTCCGCAGTTGGTCCGTTGCGGTCTTGTCTCTACTTTATTTGAACTGCACCACTGGGTACTACATTTACTTAATGGTAAATAAAAAGCAGTCCAGTCCTCAAATGGATTTATCCGCCCCAACCGCTGCAACCATTCACACCCTAATACTTTTTCAATTAAGACTCAAAAGAAGTACAACAAGAGGCCAAAAAAAATGATTCCTTTCTTCAAATCTATTTTTCTACTAAATATTGAACCAATTTCACAACAAAAACATCTATACATTTTGCTTCATCTTAACGATTATTCCATTAACTGACCAAACTCGTTTCAACCTCCTAAAGCTTCTCCTGCGAATGTTTACCACCAGATCAAATAGCTTGAAATCTTCATCTATATACATCAACTACATGGGCCAAATCTTGCGTTGATCATTGACTCGAGAGGGTGAAAACTTGATTTATTGGATTGTTCTTGTGAGTTTACATTTGGAGATAAACATTGTGTCTGAAAAGTGTAGACTACATAGCTTCAATAACTCAGCGGAACGTTGCTTCAAAGCTGGATCACATCCACTTTGGATCACAAGCAGAAGCTTTGCAGCCAAACCAACTTCAACAGCAAGAGACGAACATTCTTCAGAAGCTAATTTGCAAACTGACCAAAGGATCGAAATCGCGTAGTTTGTGCACTTCTCAGATACTCTCATCAGTAACCTAACTGTATTCGGAATCGTGTTAACCGAATCTTTCAAAGCGATCCTCCCTTCGCTTTCCAAACACAACGAATCCAACACGAACAGAGCTGATTCTAAACTCTCAGGATCTAAACATGGCAATACATCAACCAACTGAGGAACTGCTCCAACCTTAACCATCAAGTTCCTAACTTGTTTATGAACCGAAACCGATCTGAGCAACGTCAACGCAGGTGAAACTCCGTTTCTTCGTCTCCTATCTTTAACCAATCTCATTAACCCAACAAGTAAACTGTGACTAGAAACAAGCTCTGCTCTAAAACTTTTCTCCTCCACCAACCTCCCAATCAGTCTAGCACAGTTGATTTTGGTTTCAATAGAACCATCACTCAACATATCAACCATCAAAGAAACCCTCGCTGGTTGCATCAACCCAGCTTTGGAATCAGAATCAAGCTCAAGATTAACGAGAATCGCAATAGCCTCAGATCCAAGAGCGTGAGAAGTAAAAGGACTTAAAAGAGAAGAGATGACAAAGACTCCACCTTCATCAACAACAGTCTTCTTAGCGACTGCGTGAGCCATCACAACTTGCTTAAGCTCGCTTAAAGCATGAACCTTTGCTTTCCCTTTAGCCTTTCTCAACGTGCCCAAAATCTCAATGGCTCGTCCTTGCACGTCTTCGGAACGTTTCTTCATCAACACATACTTTTGAGAAAACCAAGTGTAGATCAACTGGTGAAGCGTCTTGTTAGGAGTGACTAAATCGTCCCAAAGCTCTTGCATCGTCGTAGGGCAAGTACAGTGCCCTAATTTGAACCATTTGAGAATGTTTGACCTCTCGTAAGTTTGACCAGTACACAAGGTGACTGGATCTTGCATCGGCTCAAGAGAGATGGGACAGATGAAAACAGAGGGTATTTCAGGTAATTCGAGATCGGAAATCATCTTCTTCAAATCCAATTGCTTCTTCTCGTCGTCAACAACCACCACAATTTTCCCATCTCCGCCGCCGCCGCAACCACCGAGAACACCGTCTTTAACCGCCGTGTGTAGATCTAAGATATGCCCGTCCAACCCACCGTTCTTCGAAGGCTGAAACATTGGCATTTTCGACAAATTCACCCCTTAAGAAACAAAAAACAGAGCCTTTCTTCTTCTTCCTTCCTTTGTTTTTTTTTTTAAAAAATGGGTCAAAAAGGAAACATTCAACTCACGTAAATAGTAATAATAATAATACAGCAGTGTATCATAAATACATGATTAATGCTTCCCCTCACCAGCTAACCAAAAAAATATCTGGATTGTTCCAGAAGAATTAAGAGAGTTTAAGTTAAAAAGTAAAGAACAGATCGAGAGTGAACTCTGAAATCTAAGAACAGAAAAAGAAGAAGGTAAATTTTGATAGAATTTAAGAAAAACACAAATGATGAATATGTGAAGATGGAAGAAGATTGAAGAAGAAGAAGAAGAATGGGTTGTGTTGTGGTGTTTCGGTGAGAAGGAAATTATTAAAGCAAAGAGACAAATTAAAAAGGAAACGTTTCTTTTCGTTTGGTCCAAAGATTTTCTCTTTTTTGCTCTCAAGGGAAAACAATAAAAATTAAAAAGATGACAACATAATTAAATTTAAAAGGACAAAAGATACAGATTGTGTTGACCGAGAATTCACAGGCTATAGCCGGTTATCGAGTCATCTTGACCCATGCGCCACACGTGCAAGCTCAAATCCTGTGCTTAAATTCCCGTTTTGTCCTTTGTTTTTCTTTTGACTCATAGTTGTCCTGTAGTTATTTTTTTTATCAAATGTGAGTCTTGTCTAAACAAGAAGACAACTATATCTACAACTAATTTAACTGATTTACAGTTACAGACCAAAGTATAAACCTTTAAATTCCATGTTTCTTAACAGAGCATTCTCTTCACATTTCTTTTTTTTTTTTTTTTTACTGAAACTAACACTGTGTGTGATTTTGCTAACCTGATACAAAACGAGGGGTATAATTGTCATATTGAATGATGAGCAAAGAAAATCTCGCACGTAAGTCAAAAAAGCTGCGAAGAGTTCCTCACAGTTTACCACTAAACTCCAAATACCACGAGGACAGGTTAGGGCACGTGCGATGATAATTTCAAGGCCTAATTTCTCACTTAAACCTTCTTTATTTGAATCATTCATTTTCACTGCTATATATTAAGCCTACTAAGCAAAGCAGCCCCTGATTTTTCTATATTTACTTAGGAAAAATACTGTAGACTCTGTAGTAATAAAATATACTTATAAGATAACAAAGCATTACTCTTTTCTCCCTTTAGAATATTGAAATGGGTTATAATTATTACTTTGAGAAATCCGGAAATCAGGGTTTATGATCATCTTCTTGTATGTAACTTTTTAAAAATACTAGCAATTTCTTTTATATACTCCATTAGGTAGGCGTTAAAGTGTTAATTCCTAGATTGGCACGAAAAAGAAAAGAGGAAAAAGTGTAAATAAAGGGATGTGGGGCTCGTGACATGTAAAAGCTCCAGCTAGACATTTGACCATGACAGTGTGTGTATATGTGTGATGTTGCTTTGACTGTACGCCTCGATCGTGTCTCGGTTGGCTCCGTCCTTTGACTGCTCTGCTCTGTCACCACTACTTATCGAGATTTAATTTTAATTAAGTAGTGTTTGAATGTTTTTAATACAGATTTAAACTAAATTAATGAAGATAATTTTTAGTAATAAGCGAAAATTGATGGGGAGTGTCAGCAGAGAGATCTGAGACCCATGTGTTGTTTTTCTTTTGGAGTTGAGTACCATGCCAGATAATGCAGAAACTTTGATATTCCAAACACATTTTTCAAATTTTTAAAATAACAACACGGATTCACTTTGAATTATGTGTTACTGATATCAAAACCCCAATAAATGTTGTAAAACAAAAAAATCAGAATAGAAAGAAAAGATCACCAATATTTGGTTTCATCTTTTATAATATTTTTGTCTTATTTAAATTTCAAATATAAATATACGAATTCATTATGTTATCATTATCAATAGAGAGGCAATGAATGATTTCGGTGTTGATTTGAGTTTCCCGGTCAAACTAGTAAACTTAAAGCGGACCGGCAAGAGTTTTAATTCGATGTGACGTGTTTTGTAATAACGACTAGTGTCATGTGATATTTGAGACTGATTGTGATGTTAAAAAAAAAAACCAATTACTAGAAGATAATAATCATACAATTAGTATGTTTAACTAATAAAGGGAAGTTTCTATGTGATACTAGGACCATAAGGACAGGCTGTTTAGGGTTGTTGTTCTATACTGTTTTAGTGTTTTTGATTATTAAATTTTAGATCACGACATATATTACTGTTGTGCATCTGGTTTTTCTATTTTTTCTTCTGATTATTAAATTTAGAAATGAGTTATTTAGTTGTCTATTTATTTATCTCTTTTTTTTATATAACAGATATGTAAAATATTTAAACATGATGAATCATGAAAGTGATTTATTTTTCCGGATATCTGCCAAGTCATACAACAGCATCGGCTCATCGCGATCGTTGGATACATTGAACCGTTGGGCTATATATAAGGCTTCTGAATGATACGTAAACAAAAACGTTGCACGCGGCCTTCGTACATGTTAGGATATTAAGCCCAAGTCATAAATCAAAAATATAGATAGAAATGGGGTCCTTTTTTTGGTTCTTTTGTTCTTTCTTGTTGTCAAAGATGTAAAATCAAACATTTAGACAATGAATGGAGACATTAGGAGTGCGTACAGTATTTGAAAGCACGTTTTTGTGAAATTTATTTTAGACACCAATCAGCAAAATAATTGTAATTTGCGTTTTTCTAAAAAAAAAAAAAATTGTTAGTTGCGGTTTTCTAGGTTTCATGTTCGTCATGGACCGCACTAACTACTTGTTACTGCCTATACCGTGCGTTATTTGAAAAACGCACACACAATATTTTTTTAACATATAACTTTTTTTTTCCTTGTGTGTGATTAAACTGTTTCTTGTCTTTTTTTTTTTTTTTACGTCTTGGTTTTTATTAATCAGAAATTGGTACATAGTCATGAAACAAACAGCTCTGTAAATACAATGGAGGATAGAAAAAGACTTGAGCAGTTTGTGTTTGATGGTGAGCTGCTTTAGCTAACTTATCAGCAGCCTAATTACATTCTCTTTCAACAAGTAAGAATGAAATCGAGTTAAAGTGATCCGCCCAACTGCGGATATCTACTAGGAGATGTTCCATGGTTATATTTGTAGATCGCTTGTGTAGAAGATCATCTAGCGCCTTACAATCACCTTCTAGGATTACATCACGGTAACCTCGACACCAGGTCAATTGGAGTGCATGTAGCAGTGCTATCCCTTCAGCTTCAAGAGGGGTTGATGCTTGTTTTAGTTTAGAGCTTCCAGATAGCATATATGTTCCCCTTGCATCCCATATTATCCATCCCGCCCCAATACTACCATTCTGATAAAGGAAACTTCCATCAAAGTTTACCTTGATTGCATTGTCTGGAGGTGGTTTCCAACGGAATGTCTGAGTATTACGCAATGTAGCTGATCGCCGCCTGGAGGTATTGGAGATACATGTTGCTGTTAACCACTCTGTAACATCGTCACTAGTCTTGTTGATTACCTCCCTCGGTTCCCAACTAACCTTGTTGAAGATGAGATCATTCCTTGATTTCCACAGTTACCAACCAATCCAAAATGGTAAATGTTGTTGATCCACATCCATTGCCGAGTTATACATCAATAGTAGCGTTTTGACGTTTTCTTCAATGTTGTTGATCCACATCCTAATGGTAGGCCGGATAGGCGCCAAGCTGTGCTAGCATAAGGGCAATCAAATAGGATATGATTGATTGTTTCGATGTCTAGATAGCAACGTTGGCATGTAGCATCAATAGGGATTCCTCTACGGTTTAGTTCACTACCAGTGCTAAGAGCCGCCGATAACACTCTCCAATAAAAGTGTTTCTTGTCTTTTACGTGTAATTTTAACATATAACTTATGTTGAATAAATCATGTTGAAAAACTAACACATATTTTATTAAACAAAAAATTTATGTGTCTTTTCTTTCTTTTTTTTCTCTCGTTCAAACAGTTTTAGAATGCATTTTAAAAAAAAAAAATCTTTTTTTCATTTATCTTTAAAAGAAATTTCAAAATGTAATACATAAAAATAATTTTAGTATGCATATATAAGTAATTTTAGTATTGTTATATATTATGAACCACAATTTTTTTTCACAAATCAAATATTATCCCGTACCGCTTATTTTGTTTAAACTGCACTTGTCCCGCAATTATGGGTCTGAATGGTAACAACGGATTTGATAGTGCGGGACAACCAATTTGATAGTACGGTACGGTTAAACTGCGGTACGTGCGAAACAAATATATTTGCAGGACAAATGCGGTTAATGCAAAATAAACGGCACAAAATAATGTTTGATTGGTGAAAAACTATTTGCAGTGCGGATTTCATATTTTTTTATTAATAACTAGTATATTTATATATTTTAATTTATTTTTATTAATAAATAAATAATTTATTTTTGTATATATTTAATATAAATTATAATTGTAATGTATTTTTTCATAGATTTTGTACAAAATATATTTTACATAAGTAATACTAATTGTATAAAACCTAATAACTTCAATAAAAATTTCTTATAGATTATTTCAATTACTGTTTAGATGTGTTACTCAAAAAATTATATCTCACTTGGATTTGTATATTTTTTCTACTATAGTACTATTTGTATGAATAAATTAGTAAATGTTTTTTAAATGTTATTAAATTAAAATTTTATTACAATATATAATATATTCCATGTACTAAAAATAATAATTTTAAATAATAATAGATACTTGATTGAAAAAAGAAAAAGATAAATTAGTTAAACAAGTTTAATTATAAAAACTATATAATTTACTTGAAAGAGAAGTTATTTTTATTTCTTTTATTTATATTTGTTTTATTTGGATAAAATAATATCTATTTATAATAATAAAAAAGGATATAAAATGATGTGTTTGTTTGAAAAGGCGGTTTTAAGCTATTATCCAAAGAATAAAACCGCGTATGGTTTTTTTTTTCCTGGCAAAAAACGCAACTCATACAAAAAATACTGATTGGGATAAAATGTGCAGTTTTCTATAAAACATATTGAAATCCGTCTTTAGGCTTTCACCAATCACAGCCTATATTTCTTCCGCATAAATTGTAGTTGAATCGTAACGTACTACTAAATTATTTGTTCTGCACGATCAAATACGTTGTTACTATTGGGACTCTTAGTATATTTCGTCCGATGTATTATGAATCGTACAAGTTTCAAATTGACTTTCGAAAACTTTATTATAGGTGATGCAAGTTATAATAAGAAATTATACAAGTGTCAGCGAGAAATTTATTGCTTTCATTTCAAGTTGCCGAACATCCTGAATCCATGTGAAATATCGGTTTCGAAAGAAAAAAAAATTCAAAGATGTAGCCAATACTTATTTGACAAATTGGTTTGAAACATCGCTGCTTTGAATTAAAGGGAATCAAGTCGACAGTATCAGTCTATAGTATTTTTGGACACTCTTTTTTTCTTTTTCGTCCAATGAAAGCTTTCACACATCCCGTCGTAATATTTCAGTATTTTTAGTCATTGATTTAATGAAAGAAATTTGGTGTCCTATCTCAATCCATCTAACAATAATAATAATAAAATTTCGACTTTAATATTTTTTTGATAACGTGTTTAAATCACATATGGACTACTTGGCAATTTGTTGTTTAATTATTGATATTGTAAGCAAGGGTTAAGCTTGAATATGGATAATCCCAGAGCTTGGTACTTATTTTTCTAGCTTAGAACAGTCCACGACGTTACTTCGAAACTTAATAAAAATAAATAAATAAAATTGCCGGCCCATAGCTTAATTGCAACTTCAATCTTTTTTTTTTCTACTTAAACAAAGTATAGTTTCATATTTGTAAACTTTTAATAAGATAATTATCACCAAACTGTAAACATCCAACTAGATACATTTATATGTACACCAAGTCTAATAATTAAACTCTGAAATGAAATAATGCATTTATAACAAAGTCCATACACACGGCATCCTCTCTTCTCGCATCTCGCTCTTTTTTATATTTACTGTTTTTATTTCAATCTTCGATTTCATTTTCTTGGTTTCACTTTTAAAAATAATGAAAGCTAAAAAAGAGATGAAGAAAGAGAGCAACTTAGCAAGGTTGGTGAAATCTCCGGTTCGTTTCTTGATCATGGCACGTGACGCTTACATACGTAGCATGACGTCATGCTCCGCCGGTTTCATCCGCGGTGGTGGTGGCTGTGGCTCCGGTGTTTTTGGGTTACCTGCCGGTAGTTTTCAAATCTGCGAAGCTCAAAGCACCGCTCTCCCTCGTAGCTTCACCTTAAACTCTGCCACGACAACACGTGAACGTTGTAGATTTGTCTCGAGCGGCGGAGAAATCTCGGTGGAGACTACGATGGCGATGAGACGACGGATGGATCTTCGGAGAAATTATAGCTGTGCGGCGATGGGAAGGATCGATGAAGACAAGGTTTGTGATGAGTTTGAAGATGCGGAATCTTTACTTGATTATAGCAAAAAAAGAAAAATAATCGGTGGAGT
Source organism: Camelina sativa (assembly GCF_030686135.1). Lineage (NCBI taxonomy): Eukaryota > Viridiplantae > Streptophyta > Magnoliopsida > Brassicales > Brassicaceae > Camelina > Camelina sativa. The sequence goes on from NC_141897.1 coordinate 22,864,283, forward strand.
TTTTACCACTCATCAACAATAAAAGAAAAAAACCGAAGACCAAATTTAAAATATCTCTTCTTGTTTTTTTCTTTCTCTCCCATTTCTGATTAGATTCAAAATGCCAAACAGCTAAAGGAATGGATTCTGTGTGCATTGTTCAAGCGTGCGTGCTTATCAGATTTCTTGTTTTTGTATATATAAAGTTCAATATCAAAATTCACATAGATCAAATAAGAATAGGAGGAAATTCATATATTGATATGATCATTTAGTTTCATATATCTTTCACTTATATTTAAGGTACTCGACCATAACAACAACATTATGTCAATTTCGAATTTTCGATACTGTAGTTACCTTTCAACAAACACTATACAGTATTGCTATTAAATGCGAGACATGTTTATGAGATCATGGAAATAAACATGTTTATCCAAAAAAAAAAAAGGTCAAACAAAAAATGAGATTATTGTCAAGGCCTTTTTTATTTCCTAGGCGTCAGAGAAGTCCATTTTACACAACGTCAACACAATAATGTTTTTGGGGCTACACAGAAACGAAACCGAGTTTAAGGACACAAATAATGTTACAACCGTGGCGGGTTTATAAATTTTTATTGTTACTAATTAGGATTATTCTTTTACAAAAATTTAAGATGGATACAGTTTTTCTCAAACAGTAGATTTATATAACAATATATCAAATATTTCATGATCTGCCAATTTTTTTTGTAAAAACAACTTTATAAATTAAGACAAAAAAAGACTGCTAACGACTGGTACTTATGGCAATATAGACTTGAATGGTGATTGCGATCGGATGGTTACCGTGGTTGGGACAGGCGGTGTCTGCGGATCATGTATGTGGACTTTTAGCAAAAGATGTTTCCTTTGGCGGATCAATTTGGGATTTGTAACCGTGCTGGATTTGGGATTTGTCCGCCTCCTATCTTTTGGACCACCGTTGTTGGACTACATTTGTGACTAAATCCCCGCTGACCGTCAATTCTTTAACTGTAGGCTACTATGAGATTAATGTGGATACGTGCCAACACTTCAACTTAACTATATTTTTCACTGATACTTTGCTGGTTTAAATTTTGTTTCGACTAACGTGTTGTTTTGTTTTCTGTTTGTGGTTTAATTCTAGTGTTTTTGCATTTGCGTTGGGGGAGGGGTTCAGTATTGTCGCTACGTTTGCACCCTATACATACACATCTAATACACACACACATGCACCCTACACATACATCTAATACACACACGCCTGCACCCTACACATACATCTAATAATAACACACATGCACCCTACACATACATGATACATCTAATACACACACAGGCACCCTAAACATACATCTAATAATAGCACACACACACTTGCACCCTAGACATTCATCTATACATGTATACCATAGAGTTTTTTTAGTCTACTACTTACTATACATAGAGATTTAGTCTCTCGCACCAATTAAGCGGAAGATGAACAACGTGCAGAGTACAGACTATATAGACATTACACAAGCGAATCAAGCTTCTGTCGTTTCACTGCCAACTCTACACAGTCAAATCCCTTTTTCCTCTGTTTGTCCATCCTTCATCAAATAAACCAAAAACAAAAAAACAACAAACATTTAAGACATTATATAATACCAAAATATATTTCTCAATCAGAACTTAACAATCGTTCTACATTTTAGGCAGAAACAGAGCAGTATATCGAAACCAATTTTTAACGTTTCTTATATTCCGAACTCACGATATCTTATATCATTTTTGAACCTCAAAACATAATACTATGAAGACAACAACATTTCAAGTCCCCTATCTCAAATTTTTGTTTTTAACGCCCACATACAGGAGCTGGATTTTAAAACATGGTCATTAATGTTTCCAAACTATATAAAATAAGTCTCTAACACACTAGTGGTAGAACAAAGAAAAAAAAATGAGCGGAGGAGCCTTACCTTTTACAATGATGATGCCTCTCTGCCTCTCTCTGTTTGTCTATGAGCAAGTGAGAACCAAACAGTGGTCGGAGTCGGAAACAGAATTAAACAGCAGACAAAAATTTTAAGAGCTTAAAGGGGTTTTGAACTTTGAACGAAACAATGAGAGGAGTATACACTTATATTTATAGGGGTCCAAATCCATACCTTCTACTTAAAAGAGAATAATTTTTTTATAAGTTCATAACGGTAATAAAAACATCTTGTTTCTAACGTTCATATTTTCTCTCGGCAACGGCGACCAACGTTAGCCTATCAAATCTTAGGTGACAGAATTTTTAAAATAATGTCTTTTAAATAGTATTTTTCGATTAAATTGTATATTGTTGTTAGAGAGAAACTAGTGTATATTAGGTGTTAGTGTTACAAAAGAGAGTAAACATGATTAATGAATATTAGGTGTTACTTGTTAGTGTTACAAATTTGAAGACCAAAAGTTATGAACCTTGCTAGAAAAATATGTAATTAACATGGAAACATTTGGTTACACCGTGACTCCACATTTTAGTTGCATTTCAACTAATACTAAAATATTATTAACCGCGAGAAGGATGAAAATAAAAAAACTTACTCGTTTCTAACGCTCATATTTTCTCTCCGCAACCAACGTTCGCCTGTCAAATCAAATCGTAAGTGATAGAAGTTTTAAAATAATGTCTTTCAAAATAGCATTTTTAAGTAAATTGTATTTTGTTGTTAGAGAGAAACTAGTCTGAAATCAAATGAGAGAGTAAACATTATTAATGAATATTTTAGTGTTACAAATTTGAAGACCAAAAGTTACGAAAATTGCCAAAAATATAGTATATATTAACATGGAAACATTTTTGCTTACGTGACTCGAAATTTTAGTTACATTTCAACTAATACTAAAATATTATTAACCATGAAAACAAATACCACTAAAACTTGAGGGACTAAAAACAAATAATTGAAAAGTTGCACATATTAGGAATCTGACGGCGATTTCGCTGCCGAGTTTATGAGCGATCTTTGAAGATGCGACGGCGAGAAGAGAAGCGTCGGGAGTTTCACGAAGCTCTTCTTCAAACGCTTTATCCTCCTTCATCCCCACCTTCTCCTCCTTCCTCTTCTCCGTCTCCTGTACTTTCTCATCCTCTATATATAAGATTTGAGTTTTTGAAGAAAAAAATATAAAATTGTTAACGCCATTGTTTAATTCTGAGTTTTCAGGTAGAGGTTGTTGACGACGAACCATTTGATGTAACGCTCATAAACCCAGGTAAGACTAATGTATTTTTTTACGTTTAATACAAGTTATTTTACAATTGGAAAATCACAGTCAATTTTTTTTTTTATAGAGGATTACTTGAAAATTAATTCATCCATCAACGGAGAAGACAACGAAATCGGAGGTGAATCGGGGAATGCAGAGAAACCGAGTCGAGCGCAGAGAAAGAGGCTAAGGAAGAAGTTGCTCAAAGAAGAAGCAGCTCGACGGAAGAAAGTTATCGGACCTTTACTTCCGACAGATGGTAGAAGAGTCTTCGTGGGAAATGCAAGCGGGAGCAACGTTGAAGAGGAAGATTCTGATAGCGAAGAAGAAGAAGCTAGTGAAAGCAAAAAAACCTGCTCACAACCTGTTCGAGTAAATGCCCCAGAGAAGAAACAAGGTACAATTTTGACTTTTTCTCCAACTAGATTTCATAGTCACAACTGTACCAAATTCATATAAAGGGTTTTTTTGACTTCAATCAAAAATCTACTATAGCTCAAGTTGTGGAATTGTTGGTGCAATTGATTTCGGAGCTGTCATTTTTGTGTGATAATTATTACATTACGTCTCTGACTCTTTGTTTTTTTTTTCCTGTTTGGTAGAAAAATTTGGTGACAATGATAAGACGAGAAAAGTCAAGAAGAGGAGAGAGGCTAAGAAACTGGCCAAAGATACTTCTAAGCCAAATTCATATCTCCAAAATCCCTAATTCTTTGATCCTAATTATGGTTAAGAATGTACCGATCTTTTATGTAAGAAACAACTAGTTTTTCTTTGATAATACAAGGGCATATTACTAAATTTGTAATTCTCGTTTCTAAGTTCCGTGAAATCCCCTTTTTGCCCTTGTTAAGTGGATTTAAGTTAACATCGCCATTGCTATCGTGTAGCTCTAAACCCTAAAAACCTCAACTTTATTCTTCTTCTTCCTCCTCCGCCTCAATCGCACGGAGACGTTTGATCTAATATGGCGGAACTAAAGCTATCCGAGAGTCGGGACTTAACCAGAGTCGAGCGAATCGGCGCACACTCACACATCCGAGGACTGGGTCTCGACTCAGCTCTCGAGCCGCGAGCTGTCTCCGAAGGAATGGTCGGTCAAGTGAAGGCGCGTAAAGCCGCCGGTGTCATACTTCAGATGATTAGGGAAGGTAAAATTGCAGGTCGGGCTATTCTAATAGCGGGTCAACCCGGAACTGGTAAGACCGCAATTGCTATGGGTATGGCGAAATCTCTTGGCTTGGAGACTCCTTTTGCGATGATTGCAGGAAGTGAGATTTTCTCTTTGGAGATGTCCAAGACTGAAGCTTTGACTCAGTCTTTCCGTAAAGCTATCGGCGTTAGGATCAAAGAAGAGACTGAGGTTATTGAAGGTGAAGTTGTGGAGGTTCAGATTGATAGGCCTGCTTCTTCTGGTGTTGCTTCCAAGTCTGGGAAGATGACTATGAAGACCACGGATATGGAGACTGTGTATGATATGGGAGCGAAGATGATTGAAGCTTTGAACAAGGAGAAAGTGCAGAGTGGTGATGTCATTGCCATTGATAAGGCTACTGGGAAGATTACTAAGCTTGGAAGATCGTTTTCTAGGTCTCGAGATTATGATGCTATGGGTGCGCAGACTAAGTTTGTGCAGTGCCCTGAAGGCGAGTTGCAGAAGAGGAAAGAGGTTGTTCATTGTGTGACTCTTCACGAGATTGATGTTATCAACAGCAGGTAATTTATAACAACAGTCCCTGAATTGTGAACATTATTAATCCTGGTTTAGGTATTTACAGGACCAATATAGGCTTTGCAAAATTGAGATTTTCTTATAGTGATTTTTAGGTATGATTGGGAATTTAGTTGATTTGGTTCACTATGTTCAGTGTAGATGTCTCAAATGTGAGGTTACTTCATTGGTTAATATGCTCTTGAAATTCTCAAGCTCATGTTCAATTTGGACGTTTCTTCAGCAGTGAGTAGTCAGGGCACTCTCTATAAGTAACTATTCTGTCTGTGGTAATGTTTGAATCAATTTTGGTTGCCAAATTGATCTTTGAAACATGATTGGAAGACCAAAACGAAGTAACTTTTTTGTATTTCGTCTTTGTTCCTCTTCAGGACTCAAGGGTTTCTAGCCCTTTTCACTGGCGATACTGGAGAGATCCGATCAGAAGTCCGGGAACAAATCGATACGAAAGTAGCTGAGTGGAGGGAAGAAGGAAAAGCGGAGATAGTTCCCGGTGTTCTGTTCATTGATGAAGTTCACATGCTCGACATCGAATGTTTCTCGTTCCTCAACCGAGCTCTGGAAAACGAAATGTCACCAATCCTTGTCGTGGCTACAAACCGAGGAGTCACTACAATCCGTGGCACGAACCAGAAATCACCCCATGGGATCCCGATCGATCTCCTTGACCGTCTTCTCATCATCACTACCCAACCTTACACAGACGAAGACATAAGGAAGATCTTAGAGATCCGTTGCCAAGAAGAAGACGTTGAGATGAATGAAGAGGCCAAACAGCTTTTGACATTGATCGGACGTGATACTTCTTTAAGGTATGCGATTCATCTTATCACCGCGGCTGCGTTGTCTTGCCAGAAACGGAAAGGGAAAATCGTGGAGGTTGAGGATATACAGAGAGTTTATCGATTGTTCTTGGATGTGAGGAGATCGATGCAGTATCTTGTTGAGTATCAGAGTCAGTATATGTTCAGTGAACCAATCAAAACCGATGAAGCTGCTCCAGAAGACGAACAAGACGCTATGCAGATCTGAGGATCCCATCTCTGTTTGCCTATGTATTTGGTGTTTTATGATGATATCTATGATTAGGATGTTGAACTCGGCGGATTTATGTTTGGTCTCCTTTTTTAAGTTCTGTTAGACTAGATCATGATCGAGTAATCAAAACTATGGATCCGGTTTGGTACAAATTTTGATTTTGTTTTTAATTTGGTCAACTTAATTTCGGTTCAGTTTGTTTCATTCGGATTGTACAAATCAGTCTGGCCTTCCCAATATCATTAAACAACGCATGTATGCGTGTGTAGTGCGCAAATTTGACACGCATGCATGTCTCTTCCTTTCAATCAGAGAGCGAGAGTAATTAATTACGAGTGTTCTCTTACCAGACTTCATCAGTTTTTTGGTAGCGTGTTTTGGTGTAACGAATTTAATTTGCTTGGTCGGATCAATTTCAACTTATTTAGTGAAAAATTAACAAATTTATGAATAAAACGTGTCTTCTTTCTTTCGCTTTTTCTTTTTTTTTTTCTTAAGCTTTTTCTTCAATAAAATTTTTCAAAACAAATGGCTCATGGAACTAGAGTTAATGATAAGTCGCCAAACAAATGGATCCAAACTCAAAAAGAGTTTATTTCGTCTAATTTTACACCTCGCTTAACAAGTAACTTTTAAAAAAGAAGATCACACATTGGTGAATACTTACATAGTACTGTAAGTTACTCGATCAAAAATGCTGCTATCATTTATTTGTATCATTTTTGTTAGAAAAATAATAAAGTAAGCAAATCCAATTTAGAAAGTCGAACAAATCTATCGAAAATAGAGACAGTATAAAGGGGAGAGTTGCAGTGTCTTTTTGATACTGCCATTGTGATATATAGGGTTATCAGACACCTCCTCGTCTCTTAAATCCGACGGCTCTAACCTGAGAACCACGTTAATCCAACGGTCACTAAACCACTTCTATGGATCCCAAACTACACACATTCTATCAATCTTTTAACTGTTGCCGTAATTCCAAATCAACACGCTTCCTCTGTAAAAAAAATGGAACAGCATTTACTGTCAATATTTCTTTATTCTTCTGATTTTCATTGATCTAACATATAAATCATAAATCTATATTCCAATAGTTACTGCATTTGCAACAGAAGTTTCGGGGAAATTTGTTTAATATTTATATAATTCGGCATTTGTTGCAAAATACTTTTTTACATACGACGTCCAAAATACTCATAAAGACATTAATGGTTATAAATATACATGTATATTTTGTAAATAATCATCTACATTAAAGTTTAACATGTAAAATTGACTTAGTTTTGTGTACGGCTCGGCTTAGTTTTGGTAAAATTGATTTTATCATTTCAGAGCGTCATATCGCACAATGAAACCATTAAAAAACAAACAATTAATCCCATATGAGAGAAATTTTTTACTGTATATATAAACAACACAATTCAACAAATTTAAAAGATTTCTAAATTAGCTATCAAATCATCAATATATACTTTCTACTTTTAAATTGTTGACTAATATTGGTAAGAAAAGATGGTTGGTCATTAAATTTACAGTCTTTTTAGTCTTTAATTAAATACCATAAGCTTCTAGTCAACTTAATAATTCAAGAGAATTAAACATGTTGTTAATCAATTAATTGGTTGCGATATGCAAGATCCTTAAATACTAACATTTATTAATTTCGTACTATAGTATAATTCAAATGTCATCATCATTATTAAACATCAAAATTAAAAATAAATAGATCGACCACCCCCGACCTCTTTAGTTATTCTTCTCATTGTGGACTTGTCGACATTTTTTATTTACAACTTCTCTCTTTGTTGTGTTTCTTTCTCTTCTTCCTTTTTTTTTATCTAAAAATAAAATTACAAAATTCGTGTGTGTTTAATCCTTTTGTATCTTTCTCAAGCGACCTCATATTCAAACCTGACAAATTCGAAATGATAAAGAATACTGACGTCACTGTTTATTAAAACAAATACTACGTAACTACAAACATTTTTTCTTATTATATACTACTAGCTAGGGACTACTCCTTTAAGTTTCAGACAGGAACCCAACAAAAATTATAAAAAAAGACAATGGGGAATTGTCAAGCGGCGGAAGCAGCGACGGTTTTGATTCATCATCCGGCGGAGAACAAGATGGAGAGGATTTACTGGTCGGTGACTGCGAGTGACGTCATGAGATCCAATCCCGGTCATTACGTTGCGGTGGTTGTGACGTCACCTACTATGAAGAACGAGAAAGGATCTCCATTGAAGCAGCTTAAGCTCCTTCGTCCTGACGACACTTTGCTCATCGGACATGTCTATCGTCTCGTCAGCTTCGAAGGTATACATTGTAATCTCTGTTTCTCTGTATTTTCTTCTGTTCAAAAAAATCCTCTGTTCATTTCTTTTGTTTTTTTTTTCGTCATGCAGAGGTTTTGAACGAGTTTGCGACGAAGAAGTGTGTGAAGCTTGGGAAGTTACTGAAAGACGGAGGAGGGCTTGACTTGACGAAGAAGAAGAAGAAACACAGAAAGAAATTGGATCAAGAAACGGGCCGAGTCAACCCGAATTCTGATACGGATCCGAACCAAGATGGCGCTAATGATGCGGTAAGTGCATGTTTATTTTCTCATACCACGTCCTATTTTGTGTTTTTCTTTCTGTATATTGTATTTAACAAACAGATATATTATTTGTAACATCATATTCATACATGACTGGTCCCATGGTCTCATTGGCTTTCATCGTTTTGTCCTTTTTCCATTATGAATCCTTAATTATACCAATGCTTAATTCAATTCGACCGATCTTATAGGTGGCCGGAGAAAACGGGGGAGATGGGTTTCTTAGGAGGAGTCACGGCGGAGGAAGAAGTGGCGGTGGGTGGAGACCAGCTTTACATAGTATTCCGGAATTTGGATCCTCATGAGAGCTCTTTAATAGCCGTAGATATTCATTCTTAAAGCAACTATCCGACAACTTTGAAAGTTTAATGTAAAGCGATGTTGTGTTACTATTTTGTGTTTGCTTTAATGAGTTTCAGACTCGACAAAATATTTTCAAGAACTTTAAAATCGTTTCAATTGTTCTAATATTTGAAGGGAAAATATTGAAATATCGAGAGAGTTTTTAATATATTGGAGACAAACGTTGGTTTTGTATTGTATTACCGATTTTTTTTTCTTTTTTTTTTTGCAGACTCCAGTAATCATTTACTACCTTAAACAATGTACTTAATACTTGCCAAAGAAAAAACGATGTATGTACTAATTGAAATGTAAACCGACAGTTCGTATAGATTTTGGATATGGTTGTTGCGTTCGACCTAAATTAGTTTTTTTCTTTCTGGGTGCCTAATTAGATTTTTATGTCATATCGTATATTCTAATCCAATCATAACGTTTCATGTGAAGATGTTAAGCGTAAACAACCGGTCAACTAACAAAATAATGAGCGTTGAGCGAGTTTTAAGGCAATGGTCATTATTAGATCATTAGGCAATGGTAAGAAAGATGTAAATGTAGTTTGCTTTTTAAAATATGGTTGGCAGCTCATTAGATCGGTCTTTTTAAATGTAGTTTCAGATATTTGGATTAAGCCATTAAGGTATATTTTGGGTTACTTAATGTATATATTAAAAGCCCATAAATAAAGCCCAAAAGGCCTATCTCTGGACTTCTCTATCCAATGTCGGTTACGGTTAGTATAACCCTAATTAACGCACATTAGCCACTTTGCCAATATTTTTCCTTTTTGTCAAACTGTCAGCTGTCTTTTCCAACCGTTATAGTTCTACGAAAACGACGGAGTTTCAACGCACAAGCTCCTAAATTGCCATTTATTTCAAAAGTAAAACTGACAGCTGTCATCTCATTATTTCCTTTTCTTTATGTGCCGCTACGACGCAGTTTCAGCAATCCTCAGATGTGTGTATAAAATATACAGAGACAAAGGCACAAACACAGGAACACTTTTCTCAACGATGACCAAATTTCTTTGATTAGGGTTTGTGGCGAAACAATTGAATTTGTTTTCCCAATCTTCCGATTATGCCGTAAGATTTCTCTTATTAAGGTTTCAGAATCCTGCTCTTGCTTTTACTGCCGCACCAATGCTTTGATTCGTCACGACTTTTGTCAATCTAAAAAGGTTTCGGAAATTTCAGGTAAAGATTGTTCTTTCTTCAGGTAGATATTGTTCTTTTGGTTTCTGAATTTAAGAATTAATTGGGTTTTATATTTGTCTCTTTTGTGATTAGGGTTTCATCCTCACGATCATCATTCAAGTGTTCCGCTTGGGAAAGTTCTTCCAACAGGTACTTATGAATCTAAAGTTCCTTTTTTTTAATTGCTTACATCCTCTCTAAAGCTTGTCTTTTTTCCCCAATCCATCGTGTGTGTAAGTTCGATTTCATGTTCGATTTTGTTGTTTTCATTATAAGTTAGAGAATAATTTGATAAAACGTACACTCACTCACTCACCGTCTCTTCTCTTTTTGTCTTTCTAATTGATGAATTAGGGTTTCCATGGGCGTTTCTTCTTCAACGAGCAAGTTAAGGTATTCAAATTCTAGGGTTTATTATTATCTTTGAATTTAAGTTAAGACATCTTCTCTTGTCTCTTGTCTCTTGTCTCTTGTCTTCTAACTCTTGGCTATCTCGGTTGATGAATTTTGCAGGAGGAATTGGTGAGGATCAGAGTACGTTGCTTGTTTGTTTCCATGGTTGGTGTTTGGTTCTTCTTCTTCTGGTTTGACGACAGCCAAGTTCAGGTCTTTTTAATCAATTCTTAGGGTTTCTCTTTTTCTAAGTTGTTGTTTGACTCAAGACTTTTAAAATTAATTAACTACATATATGGTTTTAATTGTATTATGTATATGTTGTGCAGAGCAGGTCAGAGAGATGGATTGAAGAATGAAGAATTATACTAAACTCTGCTTTATCCCAGAGAGATAGATGGATTGAAGAATGAAGAAGATCACTAAGGTAAGTTTACTCTCTTCTTCTCTGTTTCGTATTTTTTTACTTGGATTTTGAGGTTTACCAAGTTATACTAACCTGCTTGATGCTTCTGATGCTGTTTTCTCTTTCTCGTTTCAGCTGATTTTGTGACCGGCGTCTCTTGGACTGCCTCTAGAGCTTCCCAAGGAGTGTAAACATGGAGAGGTTTCATGCCTGTCCTCCAAAAGGTGAAACTTCGTGGGGCTTTTTAAGCTCCTCTCTAAACCACTAGAGGTTTGCTTCTCTGATTGGGTTTAACTTCCTTTCATCTTTATAACTTACTCAGCTTGTCATTATTAACTTACTTTGCTTCTTCAGGCTGGTCAATCAGAAGTCAACTTCACCTTTCTGCTTCATAGCAAGATTTGAAGGTCTGATTGCCAACTAATGTTTTGCTGCATCTTTTTGGTTTTTGTCTTTCTGATATGAAATCCGTTTTTTGCAGGATCAGATGCGGAGAGCCTCTGATGTGTGCTTTGCTGAGGTCACTCGAGTCAGATTCAATTCTCCTCATCCATAAGTTGTGAGTCTAATTCAGCCCTTTAAAGTTTATTCCTCGACTAATATCTTCTTCCTATTTTTGAATGGATTTTGTTGTTGCCTCTTCCTTCTCTAGATGATGCAATCTTACACAACGATGGTCAAATCGTATTCTGGAGATTGGATTGGGGTTTGTTTCTGAAGTCCAGAAAGACGACGACGATATCTATGATATTGTTAATCATCTGGAGAGTATTGGGTGAGATATGTTTCTCCACCTTTTTAATTTCTTTAAATCTGTCTTGTTACGTTTGGTTACTAACGAGTTATTCTCATTTTAGGTTTTAAGAATGCTTCACATGAGCGAGTGGTGAGTAAGACCTAGTTTCGTTTCTCGCCTCTTGTCTGTTGTTTCATATGTGAATGCTTGGTTTCTTCTAAGGCTCTTCTTTGATTTTCTCTCAGGAGGTGGGTGAAAATTACTGTCAAAGGATCACAACAAGCAGCATGATGTTGGAGGGGTAAGTTTGCAGTCATGATGAGACTTGCTTTTCTCTACTTAACTTTGGTATGATGATGCACATTCGTTATTCGTTCTGTGTTGCTTATGTTTTCCCTGCTCACTTTCTCATATGGTGTGTTGGTTTTTCTTTGCTTTTCATAGGTTTCTTTCGGATGCTTGCCATGATCTCACTTTGATGGTTGCTGCAGTAGCGTCTTTACCACTTGGGATAGAAGAAAAAAACAGAGGTTTGTCATGTAATCAATTTAATTATAATCTGTCTCTTTTCCACTTTCACAATCCAACCTTGGTCTTACATAATCTTTGCCTATTTGGAAACAAATATCCACAGGGTATCAAAGAAGGATGGTATGATGGAGGAAGCATTGCCTCTGCAGGCATTCTTGTTACAGGTACGCTGTTTGTATTCTATATATATCATGAAAACGAATTAGTTTCAGAACGGGACCTGTATCAGTCATATACTAAGATGAGCTTCTGTACATCTACAGATCTGGCGACACCATCCAATGTAGTGACAGGAATCGCAGGAGCCATTTTGACAAAGCTAGATGGTGATTCAAGAGGTGGTGCTGCTTTGAGTGTCAAGGAGGTTTGTGTTCTTCTTCTTTGATCAGTTATGTCATAGAAAGTTACTTAATCAACGTTTTATGTTGATAGTTTACTCTTTAGTTGGGTGTCGATAGGTATCAGGAAAGCCAATTAAACTGGTAGGACGTGGAGAGCGAATGAAGGATCTTGAACCCTTTTATCCAAATCGAATGGGAGATGTGCTTTCATTTGTATAGAAGGCAACATAAGTTGTAAGTTCTTTCTCAGTAAACAAAACTTTATTTTTCCCTTCCCCTCACTCTCTCTCTACACTGAATTCTTCTTCTTCATCTGTCTTTATTGATGCGTCGAGAAGATACTGATGATCTACAGAAGAAGATAATGAATGCAATGTTCTGACATCAACGATTTTGCTCTCTCAACAAGTAAAACAGATTGTGGAAGCTTCAGGAATTGCTGGTAAGCATGTCAATGTTGATTCTCAGGTTTGGTTTATTTTCAGTTTTTTTAACATCACGTTCTAGTTTTTTGCTTGATTGATCTTATCTCAGTATTTTGCAGGATCTTACTGTTTTTGTTTGCTAAGAGATCTGTGATAGCATATCACGCGAAGGCGCACACACTAGTTTCATCTCTTCTGTGGTATCTGATCTTCTACGGTAAGTTCTTTTTTTTTTTTTTTTTTTTATGTTTCTTCTGAGGTTTTACCGTTTGATAAATTAATTGGTATGCCAGTCTTATCTCCTGAAGCGAATGTTAAAATTTTGTGCTTAACTGTTTGGTCCATAAATTCTTGATGCAGGTTTATCGTTAGAATTCATCCCTCTGGCTTATGGTAGCTTATAGAATTGCGATGGTAAGTGGTAGGAAGGCTATTTTGCTGCCTACTTGACAATCCTCAGCCTCAGGTATAGTTAAATTTTTAATGCTTTAGCATCATCTTTACAGATCTTAGTAAGCTATTATTTTGATTATGTGTGTTGTGATTTGATGTTGTTTCTCACTCTCTCTCTTACAGAAAAGCTTGAAGGAAGGAGATTATGATGGGATGTTTTTTGCTCTCTAGACAACAAAAACAAAGTGTGGAATCGTCCGTGAGGAGTTGCTTATGGTATAGTTTAAAAAATATTGATTATTTGGGATTTGATTCTCTCTGTTCGTCTTCTAATTAAACTTTCCTCTCTGACGGCACTAGTTATATTATTGCAGGATTCGGTAAGTAATAAGAAGGTTACTGTAGTGCTACATGACAGTCCTCAGAGGCATGGTTAAGATTTTTAAAACGTTTTAGCATCATGTTTTGTTTTTTTTATAGCATTATTATTCAACACCGCTTGGTTATGACTTATGAGTGATCTTTTTTTTTTTTATTGTTACAGGTGCATCCGTATATGTAGCTAGTTACTGGGAACAGGAACTCTAAACGAGAAGCTATCATGGTTCTTGGACGAGGGAGGTCTAGGCACAATTCAAATTGTTGAAGCTTGTTGCCATCTATGCTCTACCATTACATAGGTAACTCCCATTATATAATTTGCTTTAAGTTGTGTTTTGATTTTACCCACATGATTACGGATTGCTCTCTGTTCATGTTTTGCTTTTGCTCTCTCTCACTCTCTCTTTATTCACGACTCTTTAGCTCTTCATATTTGGGTATGTTTTTGTAAGCTCTTAATTCTTCTTTTAATATTTCTTAGGAGTTCTCACCATTTGTTAAATTTAATTGGTTATCTCACTCTTATGTCCTGAAGCTAATGTTAAAATTTTGTGCTTATCACTCACTGTTTGGTCTTTTAAATTCTTGATGCAGGTATATCGTTAGAATTCATCCCTCTAGCTTATAGTAGCTTCAAGAATTGCGATGGTAAGTGGTAAGAAGGTTATTATTGTACTGCTACTTGATAATCCTCAGGTCTAGTTAAATTGCTAATGTTTTAGCACCATGTTTACAGATGTTAGTAGCTATTAGTATGATTTGATCTTGTTTCTCACTCTTTTTCTTACAGAGAGCTTGAAGGAATGAGATTATGATGAGATCTTATTTTTGCTCTCTCAACAGCAAACACAAATTTTGGATCGTGAGGAGTTGCGGGAAGCATGTCAATGTCGATTCTCAGGTATGGTTTCAGTGTTTTAACATCATGTTCTTGTTTTGGTTTAGATTTCCCTTATCTCAGATTTTGCATCATCCCCTTGGTTATGATTGATCTTATGCTTTTTGTATTTCGTTTCTCTCTTTCAGAAAAGCTTGAAGGAATGATATTATGATGAGTTCTTTATTTGCTCTCTCAACAACTAAAACAGACTGTGGAAGCTTCAGGAATTGCTGGTAAGCATGTCAATGTCGATTCTCAGGTTTGGTTTATTTTCAGTTTTTTTAACATCACGTTCTAGTTTTTTGCTTGATTGATCTTATCTCAGTATTTTGCAGGATCTTACTATTTTTGTTTGCAAAGAGATCTGTGATAGCATATCACGCGAAGGCCCACACACTAGTTTCGTCTCTTCTGTGGTATTTGATCTTCCGCTGTATGTTCTTCTTTATATGTTTCTTCTGAGTTTTCACCATTTGATATATTAATTGGTATGTCAATCTTATCTCCTGAAGCTATTGTTAAAATTTTGTGCCTAACTGTTTGGTCCTTTAAATTCTTGATGCAGGTTTATCGTTAGAATTCATCCCTCTGGCTTATGGTAGCTTCAAGAACTGCGATGGTAAGTGGTAACAAGGTTATTGTGCTGCCTACTTGACAATCCTCAGCCTCAGGTAAAGTTAAATTTTTGATGCTTTATCATGCATCATGTTCACAGATCTTAGTAAGCTATTATTTTGATTATGTGTGTTGTGATTTGATCTTGTTTCCCACTCTCTCTCCCTCTTACAGAAAAGCTTGAAGGAAGGAGAAGATTATGATGGGATATTTTTTGCTCCTCTAGACAACAAAAACAAAGTGTGGAATCGTCCGTGAGGAGTTGCTTATGGTATGGATAGGTTAAAAAATATATTAAAAAATATTGATTATTTGGGATATGATCCTCTCTGTTTCGTTGGGAATTTACCTAATTGGTATCATCATCAACTGTTTTGTTCTTTTCGTCTTCTAATTAAATTTTCCTCTCTGACGGCTCTACTTATATTATTGCAGGATTCGGATTGTTTTTTTTTTTGTGTTTCCAACGGGACTTGTGGAGAGCATACTGAGCTACTGGTCATTTGTTTATCTTATACGTGTATACACTACAGGTAGCTGATTTTTTCACGAATGTAATTCAAAGGGTTGCATCTTTTGTCACACGGAAATTTTGCGGTGATCAGTTTCAATGATCAAATTATTGTTAGAGGTAATTTATTTAGTTGAGCTAATTTATTTATTACCGATCTCGAATCCTCTTCTGTTGTCTGATTTGTTCATATTTCTCTGTCTCTTGCAGATTTTACGCGATGTATATAGTTTTGGTGAGCCGAGCACTCAGAGCTAAGTCTCTCTGTGACAAATCATCGCCCTTGCTTGCTTCTTTCACCCTTTCCAGGTTTTTTTAACTTTTCTTTTGTCCATCTAGCCCTTTTATCTTTTTATTAAAAAATAAGACATCACTTTAGCAAGTTGGTGTTTTAAAATCTAAGATTAAGATTATCTAGGTGCCGCATCGGCCAGTTTCTATGAGACTGAAGAAAGTTTTAGTTGATTAGATGTTGAAACGGTTTTTAGTTCTGTTTAGTTCTCTTTCTGCTTACCAAAGTTGATGTCTGATTGTGATCCATTTATAAAGGAGTGTTCATCTGATTTTGTGTTTTTGTTTTTGCAGATTGAATCATTCCATACCTTTTGCCGAGGAGCTATCTGGTGTGAGCGAAAAAAAAGAGTCATATTAGTAGCTGCAACAATTTCTTCACAATCGCTGCCTTCTGTTGCCAAGAAAGAAGAAGTTACTTCTGTAAGGACGTTAATTGTCTCTTAATCTTTCTTTCGAGTTAGCTTTTTTCATTGGTGCTTTAATATGACTTCTTATTCTGTGATTTCAGGTTTCCAACAACCGACTCAAACGGAGTTAATGGGTCTGATGAGGAATCAGAATTAAAGGTTGGTTTACTTGTTACTTGCTACTGAACCTTGTTTTGCTTAGTTAGGGTTTACTTGCTACTTACTACTAAACCTTGTTTTGCTTAGCTCTGTTGCAGATAAGGCTTAACAAACAAATTGGTAGAGGCTTCCACACCTCTTGCTCCTTATTTTGCTTAGCTCTGCTGCAGATAAGGAAGATATATGATTCATGGCTCTGTTTCAGATATGTTCCAAGTATTGGTTTTATTCAAAAAAAAATACTTCATAATTCAAGAGAATTAAACATGTTGTTAATCAATTCATTGGTTGCAATATGCAAGATCCTTAATACTAACATTTAGTAATTATAATTCAAATGTCATTATCATTACTAAACATCAAAATTAAAAATAAAATAGATCGACCACCCCCAACCACTTTATTTATTCTTCCTCATTGTGGTCTAGTCGACATCTTTTTTATTTACGACTCTCTTTGTTATGTTCTTTTCTTTCTCTTCTTCATCTTTTTTTTTATATCTAAAAATAAAATTACAAAATTCGTGTGTGTGTTTAATCCTTTTGTATCAATCTCAAGCGACCTCTTTGTCAAACCTGACAAATTCCAAATGATGAAGAATCCTGACGTCACTATTTATTAAAACGAATACTACGTACAAAACCTTTTTCTTATTTTATATATACTACTCCTTTAAGTTTCAGAGGAACCCAACAAAAAATAAAAAAGACAATAATGGGGAATTGTCAAGCGGCGGAAGCAGCGACGGTTTTGATTCATCATCCGGCGGAGAACAAGGTGGAGAGGATTTACTGGTCGGTGACAGCGAGTGTCGTCATGAGATCCAATCCCGGTCATTACGTTGCGGTGGTTGTGACGTCACCTACTATGAAGAACGAGAAAGGATCTCCATTGAAGCAGCTTAAGCTCCTTCGTCCTGACGACACTTTGCTCATCGGACATGTCTATCGTCTCGTCAGCTTCGAAGGTATACATTGTAATCTCTGTTTCTCTGTATTTTCTTCTGTTCAAAAAAATCCTCTGTTCATTTCTTTTGTTTTTTTTTTCGTCATGCAGAGGTTTTGAACGAGTTTGCGACGAAGAAGTGTGTGAAGCTTGGGAAGTTACTGAAAGACGGAGGAGGGCTTGACTTGACGAAGAAGAAGAAGAAACACAGAAAGAAATTGGATCAAGAGACGGGCCGAGTCAACCCGAATTCTGATTCGGATCCGAACCAATATGGCGCTAATGATGCGGTAAGTGCATGATTATTTTCTCATACCACGTCCAATTTTGTTTTTTCTTTCTGTATATTGTATTTAACATCTTTATATATATGGCTGGTCCTGGCCACATTGCTTTCATCGTTTTGTCCTTTCATCATTATGAATCCCGTACCAACGCTTAATCTAATTCGACCGATCTTATAGGTGTCTGGAGAAAACGGGGGAGATGGGTTTCTTAGGAGGAGTCACGGCGGAGGAAGAGGTGGTGGTGGGTGGAGGCCAGCTTTACACAGCATTCCGGAATTTGGATCCTCATGAGCGCTCTTTAAAAGCCGTAGATATTCTTAAAGCAACTATCCGACAACTTTGAAAGTTTAATGTAAAGCGATGTTGTGTTACTATTTTGTGTTGCTTTAATGAGTTCAGTCTCGACAAAATATTTTCAAGAACTTTAAAATCGTTTCAATTGTTCTAATATTTGAAGGAAAATTGAAATATCGAGAGAGTTTTTAATATATTGGAGACAAACGTTGGTTTTGTATTGCATTACAAGGCCGATCCAAAAATTACGCACATCAACGAAATAGTGTTGTTGAATTTTTAGGTTATATGTTACTTTAGGTATGCTGTATGCATAGTATTTTATCAATCCATAATCTTGTTCAAACTTTTTTTGTTTTGTGACGTGATACCTTCCAAATAATTGTATATTTGTTACAATCCAAAGACTGTTTTTCTTTTTTTTTTTGGCTTAAATGTTGTGCCCTATATCATATGTACCGGACCTATACCGATTTTCTTTTTTTCTTTTGCAGATTCAAGATTCCAGTAATCGTTTACTACCTTAAACAATGTATTTAATATTTGCCAAAAAAAGTGATGTATGTAATAATTAAAATGTAAACCGACAGTTCGTATACAGTTGGATATGGTTGTTGTGTTCAACCTAATTAGTGTTTTTTGTTTGGGTGCCTAGTTAGATTTTTACGTCATATATCGTATATCCTAATCCAATCATAACGTTTCATGCGAAGATGTTAAGCATAAACAACCGGTCAACTAACAAAATGATAAGCGTTGAGCGAGTTTTAAGGCAATGTTCATTATTGGATCATTAGGCAAATGGTAAGAAAGATGTAAATGTAGTTTGCTTTTTTAAAATATGGATGGCAGCTCATTTGGTCGGCCTTTTTTTTTTTTTTTTTTTGTGTGTGTCAATCATAGTTACGCAGTCAATAATTCAGTCGACTAATGCAACGTTTCCATTTGTTCAGTTAACTCGACGTAACGTAATCAACGGTTCAACCATTTTCAGTCTCATTAATAGTCGACCATAAAGATCATCGAAGCAACCATATTTTAAGCAACACGCATTGGACGTAAGATTCTCACATACAGACTTAATTTAAATCCCACCAAAAAAAAAAAAACTTGATTTAAATTGCAGCTTACGGCCAAACGAACGTATACAGACGAATATTGTGTCACATTTGCGAATACTCTCCAGTGAAATTTTAAAGCCTACGTTGAAACTTAGAAAAAGTTTGACTACTTCTACTAGCTAGCTAGTGTTTTAATTTTGTCGGTATTGTTGAACACAAGATAAATTGAATAAACCGGGAAGGAGGTGATGAGTAGGCCATAAATGGGCTAGAAAAGGCCCATTTAAAATTACAAGGCCGACTCGAGAGAGAGAATCTACGGTCACGATTTTTGTTCTGTTCAATTACCATAAATACCCTCACGGTTTATTCTTATTTGCGTTGAATTCAAGTCCGCGCCCTAAAACTTTTATTTTTTTTTGTTGGTCGGTCGTTCTTCATCAAACCCAGAAACCGATGGGTGGGTTACGAAACTTCGGCGTCGTTATCGGAATTATCTTGCTACATCTCTTTGCTTTCGCCTCTCTTGTTTCATCCAATGAACTTCAACTCGGTAAGCTTTTCTTAGTTTTCCATACTGTGCGGGTTTGGTTGTGAAATTTTAGAATTTAGGGTTTATCGCTCAAGTAATTTTGAGTACTTGAGAACTCGAATTTGATTAATTTTGTGTCCAAGAATCTTTTTTTTTTTAGTTCTCGTTAGCAACTAAGACGAATTCGTAGTATAATTTTTACTAATTTTCGTATTTTGTATTTTGTGCTGTGGTTAATTTCTTGTAAACCTTATGGGACAGTTGTGGGAGAATCCAGGGAGCTTCAAGTGATTCCTAGTTTAGAGGTTAAGGGTTCACCTGGATTGAAGCCAGATAGAACAACTCTTTGTGAGAGGATTCATATCCATGGAATTCGAAGGTTTAAACATATTGACAAGTATGCACATTCACTCAAGTTGGTGGTTAACGTGTCTACCTCTGGGAGAACCAATAACTTTGACGTCTGCTTCCACCGGTGAGTCGTGTTTCTTTTGCTGTTGGACTTGAATTCTTGATATTTCTTCACCTTGGTTTAGAATATATGGTTCGGTTATCATAGATCCAAATCACTAAAATGTTTCCATGATTTGTATTTTTGAAGGAATTTGTCGCGTGCAATTGGAATGTGCCCTCAAAGTCGGTGGGTGAAAGCCTCTAAAGGATCATGGGTTCAGACAATGTCACCCTTCGACCACAAAATCCTTGATTTGAGAGTAGCTAGCTCTAACAAGGTTACTCTGGAAGTGTCTGCTGTAGAAGGTGCTTCTTTCTTGTTCTGTTTCCTTTTATTGCATTGTCTAAGTAGCGTTTTCTTTCTTTTTGGTTTTGCAATTTCTTCTACTTTTTTAACTTATCAATTTTGGCTTTGCAGAATTATATATTCATCGCATAGTATTCTTAATCGTTGGTGCTGTCTTTTTGGCTTCGGCTTCTACACTGAGTCAATCTTTAGTGTTTTACTATGGTAGTGCCATGGCTGTTGGTATTATCCTTGTCGTGTTGCTTGTTCTCTTTCAGGTGACTTCATTTTTTTTTTTTTTCATTTTGTTTATCGTGTTGACCTGTAGACGAGAGCGTACCAAATCTCTGATTTCGCCTTTGTAATGTGATGTGTACAGGGAATGAAGCTTCTACCAACTGGACGGAGTTCGTTTGCATTGTTCATATACTCATCCCTGGTGATTGTTTTTTTCTTATTCCCCCGCTTTCTCTGAGCTCCTTGTTTTTATCTACTACTCACAAGATTGTTTCTATGTTTCCAGCTTGGTTTGGGAGGTTTTCTTCTTCGCTACGTACCTGGATTGTTTCAAACTCTGCTAACAGAGATGGGAATCAACGAAGAAATGTACACACCTGTATGTAAGTTTTGATAATGTCAATACATTGCAGTAGTCGTAGTATTAGAGGTGTATCTTGGATCAGGCAGCCTTTGTTGTTTAAATCTCATTTTAAAGAAAAAATTCTGCATTTTGGTTTTGTAGGTGGCGATTTTTGTGGGGGCGTTTCTATCTTTGGGTGGAGCATTTTTCGGATTTTGGACTGTGAGAAAACTTGTTCTGACTGAAGATGGCTCTATTGACGTTAGCACAGCACTCTTTGTTTGTTGGTCCATTCGAATAATGGCTGCGGTTTTGATTCTTCAGGTTTTTTCCATGTTCCTTAGACTATACTTTTCCTTTTAACCAGTTGATCCTTTTAACAAGAATTTGTTGTTTACAGAGTTCCGTAGATCCTTTGCTTTCTGGAGGAGCACTGATATGTGTAATTCTTATGTCATCGACTTTAAAGAAGATCACCAGATTGAAGTTTGTTCTACGCTTATTCTTGTGAGTTGCTGCGATCAATCTCTTTGATCCGTTTTCTTCAACAAACCAAACTATGTTTGTTCTCGTTCGCTTGATTACACAGCATCCATATCCCTGAAAATTCACAATTTTAAATGGAAGTTGATTTCTTTTGCACAGGATTCCATTGGATTTACTGATAGGAATTTCGGAGGCAATTCGTGATGCTGATATACCATCTGTCCCTGGATATCTTCATGACTTCATGCAAAAGAGTCCTGATGCTTCTGAATTTCGTAACGGTGTGAATTATTATGCTTCTCCATCAGGAGGTTTGTTTTATGACATCTCTCTCAAATTACAATCTTAAACTTATCTCAAAACCAATAACAAGCTGAGGTAATGGTTCTTTTCAGGAATCAACAACGGGATGCGAGAATCTCCACCATCTGAAGCAGATACTTTTCCTTCCTCTTTCCATAGAACTCCTGAAAGGAGCAAACTGACAAAAGAAGAATGGAAGAAGCTCACCAAGGATAGCACGACAAAGGCGGTTCAAGAATTGGTGTCTTCACCTGATTTTGGCAAATGGGCAGCAGCAAATGCGGATAGGATCAATATAACTCCGAGAAAAGACTCTCGTAGGAGAGACCGGCCACGGAAATGGCTGGGTTTGTTCTGAAGCAACCGGTTTTATACTCTCAAAACAGAGAAAAGGAACTATTTTTGTAGAGACAGAGAGAGCTCTTGTAGGTAAAGTTGCTTTCTTCTTTTATGACTTGGTTAGTGTTTTTAGCTTTTGTGGATGAGACCACGATTTGTTGTAACGATCCTAATTGGTTTTTTTAGGTTGTCATGTTTCTGTGTAGACAATGCAAT
Source organism: Camelina sativa (assembly GCF_030686135.1). NCBI lineage: Eukaryota > Viridiplantae > Streptophyta > Magnoliopsida > Brassicales > Brassicaceae > Camelina > Camelina sativa. The sequence goes on from NC_141897.1 coordinate 22,886,680, forward strand.
GAGCATGCTTTATCCTTTTATGGTCTTTAATGGGTTCTACTTTTTATGATGATATAATGTGAATCCTTTGGTATGGATATTAATAATATTCGAATAATTATTCTACTATTATCGGTGTCATGGGAACATGGACTAACACATGTGGGTGGATAAAAGTCATTATTTTTCTCGAATTCTGAAATTTCCTCTCAAATTTTTTTTAATTGAAGCGAGGGAGTTTGTATTTCATTTGTTTTTTTACTTCTCTGTTATTATATAGTACAAGGAAAACGATGATACAGAAATTTGAATGAATTTTATCAAAAAAAAAAAAAAATGATTTCTTTAATTTAATAGCAATTCCAACAATTTTTATGGGTTTGTTTAATTAAACAGATACTCATGCAAGCATATTGAGTGATTAAATTGTGAAAATACTAGATAGGATAGGACATAATTATTAATTCTCGAAGTAGCTGAAAATAAAATCTTGTACGGTCAAGGGTCAAGCACCAATGATCACCTAATTTTCAATGTAATTTGTTTTTCTTTTTTGACATAACCAAAAAAAAAAAAAGATTTTATTTTCAAAGTAATCTTTATGATGCAAGAAAGACTATTTTACTTTTATTTTGTTTAAAGGAAAATTTCTGCTTTTATTAAATAAAAGAACAATGAAAAGGAAATATTTTAATATTCCTCACCCGCATAGCTTCGCTATAAAGGAAAGAAACAGAGATTGATTGCTTAAACAAAGAGAGAAAGAAAAAGAAAAGAACTCAAAAAGAAGAAGAAAGATGTATCATCAAGAACAACATCCTGTCGGTGCTCCTCCTCCCCAAGGTATTATATCTTTATCTTTTAAATCTTGGGTATTCTGAATCGTTTTTTGATTTCTCTACTCAGCTGGTTTAACTTGCTCTTTAATTCCGGTTTATGAAGGTTATCCTCCCAAGGACGCTTATCCTCCGGCCGGTTACCCTCCAGCCGGTTATCCTCCCCCGGGATATGCTCAGGGATACCCTGCGCAAGGTTATCCTCCGCAGCAATACTCTCAAGCTCCTCAGCAGAAGCAAAACGCCGGTATGCTTGAAGGATGGTACGTTCTTGATCCTTTTCTCTCTCTTCTTCTTTTTTTTTTTTTTGCTTCTTAATGGAATAATATTGATATGTCTTTGCTCTGTTTCAATATACGTCACAGTTTGGCTGCTCTCTGTTGTTGCTGTCTCTTGGATGCTTGTTTCTGATCGGTGGATTTTACAGGAGCCAACGATTCTATTTCATATATTGTAATGTAATGTTACAAGACTAAAGATTTTGTTGTCTCGTTCAACAATCTCTCTTCTGTTGTTATCTCTTTTCAATTCGAATTTGTCTTTAAATTTTGGTGTTTTATGGATAATTGTTGCCCATCTATCTCTCTCTCTCTCTCTCTCCTGTTGTTACCTCGAGATTATTGAGAATTAAACCAGTATAAACAAAATGATCAGAAAACTTTATGAAATATTAAAGGAGTGTGTTTCATCATCATCATCATATTATTGGTAATAATAGGGAAACATAAAGGAAGAATCCAACCATGGATAATGATTCTTTCAAACAAAAGTTTGCAGATGCGCTAAATAACAAATAAATATGATCAAATGAGGTTTCTCCTTATGCTCGAGATGTAAAAGATCAGTTTTCTGGTTGAGGAAGGCCTTTCCACTTGAAGTTGTCCGAGTAAGACTTGGCCTGCAGTTGGGTAGTTGATGGGGTTAGGTAAAAACTTCTATCTAAAGACTCTTCTACCAATAAATCAAAGGAGATAAAGAGATGATCTTCTCCAAACTATAGAGATTATAGCAAACCATATCTGATGAAGCACACTGAGTTAACTTAAATAGGTCCTTAATGGCACTAATCTCAAACTAGTGAGTGACTCATATATCCACCAATCTTTTAACATTCAAGGGTTCCTGTAAACCTCCAGCTTAGGCTTACACACCCCATATGAGTAGAGCTAGTTAGTCTCACAACTCACAAGAGGCATTAGCTAAAAGATAGTTACTAACCTTCAATAACGGCGTTTTGGGCTTCTTGACCTGCCATGAGTCACATGTGCGTTTTTTTCAGTACTCAAAATTTATATATTAAGGCCTCTTAAAACAAACCATGTGATGAGATTATAATGAAGAAGGAAACATGAGATTATAACGAAGAAGAAAACATCATACATACCTTATAATCCCAACCATGACGCTCAGCAAATGACTTAGCAGCTTCTTCGGAATCAAAAGCAAGGGCAGAGTCTCCGACATTGGCATAGGGGTCACCTGTAGAAGTCCATCCCATCAATGGATTCTCCCACCTACAAATATATCAATGCCATAGAGAAGTGATGTCATTACTCATCAAGCTTAAAACTAATACCAGAATCTATCGGTCTGTTAAAGCTGAATCCAATTGAGAAGTGATGGACTCGAATGGAGCATTACAATGATAGGAACTTAACTCATAACACCCAATATAACAATCGTTAAGAGGCCATAACATGTATCTTCAGGTGAATCCATAGATGAGCCAAAAACAAAAACTGAGAAATGAGGGAGGTATGAATGAAAAAAGTATCATACTTTAGGGTGGAGACGAAGTTAATCTTCCATTTCCCAAGTTTTCCAGATCCTTGCTGGGTAGCTGTTCTAGCAGGTGAGTATATTATCACCTGCAAAATTCCAATTCAATCTCTTAAAGACGATTCCAATTCAATCTCTTAAGACGAATCTCCGATCACGAACCCTAATTTATGAACTGAATTCTTAAGAAACGAAGAAATCGAATGCTCACTTACCTTCCGAGAAAGATGCTCTTCAGGGATTCCAGAGACTTTACCGATCTCACCACGTTTGTAATCCGATTCAACCACCGCGTCAGTGGAGAAAGGCCGAGCGACACGTCGAAGAGCCGTTACGAGACGGCTAGTCCCTTGAGTAGCACGAAGCGCCATCGTCACGTCAAAAGAGAAATCTGGAAAATTTCTGAGATTTTTTTTTATTTTTTCGCTTCGGGTTTCTTCTTTTCTGTAGATTTTAGGAACGCAAAGAAAAAAAAAAGTTAGAAAACAGAGAAATTTTTCAAATCAGCCCTTACATTTTACTAACATTATCATATCGGTCTTAGTATTATATAAAAAAAACTTTAATACTCCCTCAACTATCTGTGAGATCAGATAAACCCAAAATCCTCCTATTTCACTGTAATTCAAAGAATTACAAGGTTCATGTATGTAGAAAAATCTGTATTCTAGTTAGGTGATTTATCTAGGTAATAGATTTTATAATGTAATTTGATAATAATTGGGGCAAATTTGTGAATTAGGAGAAATTAAGGGTTACATCTTCTTTAGCTTGAATACAAAAGAAAGCTCAAGTTTATTTTCTTTTTCTCTCTCGTTTGTATGGATATATTTCCTTGTACTACTCCTCTCTGGTCTTCTTCTTCGTTCGTTTCAGAGAAGATTTACATTTGATCTATGAAGAATCTATAAAAAGGAATTAGCTTTCATCATCAAGTCTCTCTCTTAAAAACTCTCCTCTGGTTCCGTTTGATCTGGCATGCTTCTTCTCCACCCCTCCCTCATTGCTGTTTTTTTTTTTTTTTTTTGTTCTCTGAATTTTACATTTTTATATATATATATATATATTCCTTTGATCGTCCCATATGATTTTGGTTGATAATTTCGCTAATTGTTCTGATTATTGGCTGAATTTCCAATTTCCTGTTGATTTGCGACTTTGTTAATGGAATTGAAATCACCCTAAAACATGTGATTTGATCCTTTTTTTTGTTGGTTAGGAATGGCTGGAATCACTCGTTGATTTGTTGAATTGAGCTTTAGGGCGTATCTAGTTCCTCATCACTTCTTTGGATTTGTGTAATTACATTTTTATGCTGTGGCTTTTTACAATGGCATTGATGCTGTTAAGTTTCATAATTTAGTATTTTTGTCCACAAACACTTTTTCAGAGATTCTAAGGGTTTTTAGTGTTTTCCTCTCTTGGCAAAAACAAGAAGAGATTTAGCTTCTTTAGAAGAAAAGTGCCAACTTTTGTGATAATTGTGGATGGGTGCCCCAAAGCAGAAGTGGACACCAGAAGAAGAAGCAGCTCTTAAAGCTGGAGTTCTTAAGCATGGGACTGGAAAGTGGCGTACCATACTCTCGGATCCTGAGTTTAGTTTAGTCCTAAAGTCTCGCTCTAATGTTGATCTTAAGGTAATAGAATAGAAACTCGATACAAGCAACTTAATTGATGGGTTTTTGTTTGAGGTTGTGAATGTTTGTTTCAGACTAATCTTGATAGTTCAAAGCGTAACAGGATAAGTGGAGAAATATAAGCGTCACAGCGTTATGGGGTTCAAGGAAGAAGGCTAAACTTGCGCTTAAAAGGACTCTACCAGCCACTAAACCGGATGATAACAACACAGCTGTTAGCATTGTGGCTTTGGCTAATGACGATGAACGGGCAAAACCAACTTCACCTGGACGTTCTGGTGGTGGATCACCACGAGCTTCTGCTTCAAAGAGATCAATTACAAGGTTTGATTTTTTGCCAAGCCCTGACTCATGCACCGGATAAAGACTTTTACCTTTGTTTTAAAGATTTGATCTTGAGCTATTGTCTGTTCTTGTAGTTTGGATAAGATCATCTTGGAGGCAATTACCAACTTGAAGGAACTACGCGGTTCTGACAGAACATCAATCTTTATGTATATAGAGGTAAGTCCACCGTTGGGATTTTAATGTTTCTTTGGGGGTTGCTGCATACTTAGCAGCTGTAAACTTTCAGGAGAATTTCAAGACTCCGCCGAATATGAAAAGGCATGTGGCAGTAAGATTAAAGCATTTATCATCAAATGGAACATTAGTTAAGGTAAATACGCAACTTTTGAATGAAGATTCATGATTACAACACTTCATTGCTTTCATCATTATCAAATGCTTGGTGATTTTTCACTTTCAGATAAAGCACAAGTACAGGTTATCTTCTTATTTTATGACCGTAGGAGCAAGACCGAACCCTCCTCAACTCATTTTGGAAGAAAACAACAAGAAAGACCCACCAAAACCCGAGGAGAACGGCGCCAACAGTCTCACTAAGTCCCGAGTAGACAATGAGTTACTTATGATAAAAGGTATGACAGCTCAAGAAGCTGCAGAAGCTGCAGCAAGAGCAGTTGCAGAGGCAGAATTTGCTATCACAGAGGCCGAAGAAGCAGCAAAAGAGGCAGAAAGAGCAGAAGCTGAAGCTGAAGCTGCTCAGATCTTTGCTAAGGCAGCCATGAAAGCTTTGAAGTTCAGGATCCGTAATCATACTTGGTGAAACAGAAAGAAACAACCATCTCGGGGAAGTTCTCTAACAGAGCAAGCCATAAATATATATACATAGGGGTTTTAACGGTTTCTTATTTCAGTGTTGGGAGATATCTCATCACCTGCAGAGTTTAAAAGTTGTCATACCTTTCTGCTCTTTTTTTTTGGTTAGTAGCAATGTAAATCCGCAGTTTGATCACATATATGTTCTTTTCTCCGAGTCTCTGAGATTCTGTAAAACTGGTCTTTTATTATATGTGGATGATCTGTTAAGTAACCTTGAAATTGGGTTGAGGAGAGATGAATAAGCAAATAAATTAAGATTTTGTTTAATCTTTGTAAGATAGTAGCGAAATCATATCGAAGATTTTGAGAAAGCATTTTCAAGTCTCTTTCTTACTACTCTCTTCCCATTCTTTCAGAATGTCATAAACTGAAAGCGAATCAGAGTCACTAGACTCTTCATCATCATCAATCTCGAGTTCTTCTAGGCCCAACGTTTCGAGTTCAGTCTCTGTAAATTCCCAAGCTTCACCATTAGCATCATTATCTTCCATTGCTATATCATGAAGAAGCAAATCTTCCTCAGGCTTCTCGCTCTGACTTTGAGTTGTTACATCTATGGCTAACAATGGTTGTGGTGAAGAAGAAGAAGACCCACATAGAGACTTCAATGACTTTGAGAGGTTTGAGACCGTTGGTTCATTTACATAATCACAGTCAAGGAGATGATCGGAGAGTTTCTGAAGATTCTCTCGAGTAAGCCAGTCTTGATGTTCCTCGAAAAGGTCAGTCCATTCTTCTTCACTGATCTGGAAAGATGCGAGAGCCACAGCGTTAATCAGAGTGATGGCTCTTTGGTAATCACCTTTAGCTGTTGCATGACACAACAGTTCAGTGAAAAATAATGGGTGAGGGATTTCTCCATCTTCAAGAACCGCATCGAAGGCATGCTCTAGAAGACTCCACTGCATTAACAAACAAAATTAGACAAAAGTTTATGCTTTCATAAACACAAACTATAAGAAGATTTGTTACCTTCCCGGCTCTTGATGCTTCTATAAGCAATGATGCGTGTTTTGTTTGATCCATTTGGTAACCAGAAAGAATCATCGTCTGATACACATGCTCAAAGTATTCCCATTGCAGTGATCTAGCTGAAGCTTCAAGCATGAAGCTGTATGTATACTCGTTTGGGACTAGATGAGTCTCTTTTCTGCTGACAACCTCTTCAAATAATTCTTTAGCTTCTGAAAACATATCATTCCTTCCGTAAACTCTAAGCATCATGTTCACAGTTCCTATATTTGGGTCGCATTTATCTTCCATATACTGGAATATAGCCATGCAATCATCAACATGACCACCATTCAATGAAGCCGCTATGAGTCCTGTGAATGTAATCTCGAGCGGCTTGCAATTTTCAAGTCTTTTCATCCTCCCCACCTGCAGTATTGCATTCTGAAGAAAGTTAATTTCGCGGGGTTCTCCGAGAATCGAAGAGGGTAAAGTATGAGAGAACTTGCCTCGAGCATTGCATCACCCCAACGCCCATTGTTGCACAGACAGCATGCCAATTCATAGTAAACTGAACCTGTTCCTATAACTCCCTTTTGTTCCATATCTCTGACTGCTTCAACAGCTTCCTCGATTTTGCCTTCTCTCCAGAGAGCTCGGACAAGAACTGAAAAAATCAAGCATGCACTATAAGCATCATATCACCTTATAGATACCAAAATGAAGAAACCTAAAAAAACAGAGAGAGTCAATAGATACCCTTGTATGTAATTGCTTTTGGAGCTTCGCCACTGCTTTTCATCTTCCTAAAAAAATTGTGAACACGATCATACTTCCCTGACTCCAGCATAACCTGTCAAAAAAGACATCTTAAAGACAGCTCCTTGAGGGAACCCACAACTACTACACCGCATCTTACTTAAAATTATGTTAACCATTTTGTTTGTTGGAAAACAAGAACGCTACCTCCATTGCAAGCCCATATGTAGCTCCATTAGGCCTCAGACCATTTTTTCTTAACTCTATAAATACCCATGAAACAGCCTTCCATTGGAGTGTTGGAACACAAGCGTTCAGAATCTGGGAGCCAGTTAAGCCAAGAATGGATCTAGCAATTAGATATACTCATTCGCTGCATAAAGATATGTAAAAAGTTTCAAAATTCAGAAATCCACACTTACAGCATTGTACACAACCAAGTCGGGTTCAAGCACAGGATCCCAGTTCTTTTGGCGCAGGTTCTTCATTAGTTTCGTCGGTTTCTGCCTCATACGCTCAATTACTTTCAGCAAATCCTTCAACAAACCCGCTTGCCCAAGTGTCACAACAATACTGTGATATGCCGCCATATCAGGATACAACTGGCGATCACCCTAAAGTGACTAAGGAATGAGAGTTAATCCAAGAACTGCAACGAAAATGCTATAGTACGATGTTCATCTCTATCAACCTCATCATGAATTGACTCAAATCGGAAGCTACTTACAAGCATCTGATTGAAAATCTGAAGAGCTTCCTGAGGCCTCCTCGCAAATCCAAGAACGGACAAAAGCTTGGTGTAAACAAACCTGTAGAAACCAGTGTTGTATTCAATCAGAAAACAAGCTATATACATTCAACCTCAAGAAACGATAGCCACAAAAGTTAAAATCTTTAAATCATCAGTCCACACTCCATAAAATCAATGAACAAAAGGGGAACTAAAAGGCCAAGAAACACCACCTGCTCCTAAGATGTTTACGCTTCTTATCAGAATACACCCAATAAACAACAGAGGAAGCTTGTTTCCAGCTCTGTTTACGTCCCAATCGATCAACAATCTTAAGCATCTGATCTTCAGTAAACTGAAGCCCTGATTGGTTCATCATCCTCACAAACTTCCAATGCTTCTCAGTGATTTCTCTACCACTTAATCTAATGAACACAATCAACCAAACAAACATAAACAAACAATTTCTTCAAAAAGTCAAATATTTTCCAGAAATTGAAATCAACAAAAAAGAGTGATCAAACCTATCAACGAGAACTCTAACTGCTTCTCCTTCGTTACGCCACCGCTTCGCAGGATCAAACTCTCTGTCCATATCATAGTCTTCCACATCAACGTCGTCTTCAAGAACCCAACGAAGATCCTTCTCAAGTATCTTCTTAAGCTCTTTTAGATTCTCTCTCTTCAGTTCACGACCACTAACCTCTTCTCTCCTGACACCACTAACGAGCTCCTTCAGCTTCACTCTCTCGATTCCTTCCCATGGATTCCCAACCATTAACCCACCGTCGCCGCCACTTTTTCCAGAAATCGACCTCGTGAATTGCTTGTATTCCCGCCTTAGGGTTTGAAAACGAGCTTCTTCCTCCATAGATTGTTTCTGCGCCTCCGTATACACCTCCGCCTCTGACTCCGTTTCGCCCTTGGTTCTACGGTTGTGTTTTTGAATTTCTTTCTTTCGGAGATTGTTCAGGATTTTAGGGGTTGGATCAACACCGTACTTGAGAAGCCTCCGTTTAATCTTCTCCATATCCGGTTCAAATTCCGGTGTCACTCTTGCCGGAGATTGGGAAAATCTCACTACCGAAGCGTCCATTGTTGCGAGAGCGGATAGTGCAAGTGAGCGTGTAAAGCCTATAGTAGTCCTTTATTTTATCTTGTTGCTTTTTTTGAAAATATCCCGTTTTTGGCCTGAAGTTTTTCAAAATTACGAAATACGCCAAGTAGTTTTTTCTTCTTTCAAAACATGCTCTGAACTCGTAAATTTGTAAAAAACTGACCTTGAGAGAACCAATCAAATCTAATATACAGACAACAGCAGCAGACACAGATGAAAGAGGATAAAGAATCAGGAAAAAGAAAAAAACAAAGAGAAATCTTGTATTTCACAGGATTAAAAAAAAAAAAAAAAAACAACTGTCCTCTTCCACCATCATCATCATCAAAGGAGCAACACACAAGAAGACTGAGAAAGATCAGAGAACTCCAAAGAGTTTGACTTTCTCTTCTTTTGTAGCAAAGTTTAGCTTGCTGATTTGGAGTGCTTTACAAGCCAATCAATGACTTGATCAATGTTGGTGGAGTTCTTGCAAGATATCATGAAGCAACATACTTCTCTATCTGTGAGTGACTTGAGTCCCCTAAGAAAAACAATGGAGGAAACATTATCAGAATCCAAGTAAAGAAAAGTCTTTTGTGTGTTTTCGGTTAAAAGACTTTACATTTCCTCGGTTAAGGCTTCTTTAGATAAAGCTCCAGGCTTGTCGATTTTATTCCCAAGGACTAGAAGAGGGATACCACTAAGCGATGTCTTGCTCAACAAATCATGGAGTTCGCTTTTGGAGACACTGAGGTTGTCAGGATCAGCAGCATCAACTACATACCTGAAAATCAGAATCAGCAGGAACCAAATTGTGGCAAGAGTCAGGAGTTTAAATCATCTGAAACCTCTAATTGAGAATAGTAAGATATAAGATCTTTACACAATGGCAGAAACAGAACGACAGTAGCGTTCCCACATGCTGCGGAACCTAGGTTGACCACCAAGATCCCAAAGCTTGATTGTGACACTTCCTTTTGTCACTTTCCTCATGTTGAATCCGACCTTAAGAAAGAGTACGAATCCTTTTTACTACTAGACCAAGAACGAGCAAATCTTTTGTGTTACTTTAACGAAACATTATAGGAGTAGTGCAACTCACCGTAGGGATCATGTCTTCACTGTATCCACCAGTCTGAACAAAGAAAGGTAAGAGAGGAAGCCATTAACGAACGAGTGTTTAGAAGATAAATAGAAGAAAGGTTGGTGGGGAAGTATACTAATACTACTTTACCGCAACAACGTTTACAAGTGATGTCTTTCCTGCATTTTGCAATCCAATCAATGAAAGCTCCATTTCTTGCTTGAAGAAAAGGCTGCAAAAAAAATGTATATTTGAACCAATTGAGACTATGCAGATCGGGCAAACGTGAAGTAAATCATTCGAGGAAATTTGAGATTTGTCAAACCCTTAGTTGTTGCTCTCACAACTAGTTCCATAGGAATCTTTATATATTTCATTACTCACAACCCGTATTCATTTAGCTCTTTGTGCAGCTATCTTCATTTAACTAAACAACCCATCTATAGATCCCATCCCAGTTGTATTGTCTAAAAACCTAAAAACTTGATGATCAAATCTAAACGGTAGCAAATAAGCTCATAAAAGAGTGTAACTTTGTTGCTTTCTTAGCGTGATCGTGTATTTGCTATTCCTAATGTCGTCGTAAAAACTACGAATCAGAAATTAAAATTCGGCGGAAACAGTTCTATATGTTCCTATCATTGAACTCAAAGTACCAAGAGAAAACAATCCAAATCAAAACAAACAAAGAAAGAAGTAGAAGATATATAAAAAAAAAAAAGCTGACCTGCGAAGCCAATTGAGAAGAGCATCCCACAAACCCATATTTTTTATATGATTATCAGAGAGAAGTCGAGTTTCCGACAAAGACAGAGAGAGATTCGTAAGAAACAGAGATCGGTCTGCTAGAAATTCTCCTCCACGGATCTCTTAATGTAATGGGGGATCTTAAAAAGGGAAAGCTTCCTTCTTCCGCGCTCTTCGCTGCGGATATTTATTTATCTCATTCGATGATATATTTTTCCTTTTGTGTGTTTCTGTCAAAAAATCGAAAGCACGGCAAGAGAGAGAGAGCCGGCGAATTAAAAAGTTACAAAAAAAAAAAATCAGTAAATCTGAACCGTCAAACAAGTTTTGTAGGGTCCTTCAACGTCGTGGGGTTAACGGTCTAGATTTGATTTACTAATCGTTTTGTAGGGAAACTGAAGCTGTGTGACAGAGCGAAAATCATGGAGCTTGAGCTATATAGTATTTATGTAATTATTGATTAGCCAATCAGAATAAAGATTCGATTGGGACAGAGAGAAGTTCGGAAGAAGAATTAAAAAGATTTTGTCAAGAAAAAAACATAAGAATTTCACGCCAACCACTCGCGTTAAGGAGTCGCGTCGTGACGAACCAATGGCGCTGGAGATTTGGGTTTGCAAAGCTGTACTCATGCGCGCCGTTTTGGTTAAGGTTTCATTATGGACATTTTGGGCCCAATTGTTATAGGCCTTGTATGACTCGCGTCTATATACTTGTACATTTTGGAATTTAATTATTAATTTCAGATAAGGTTGACTATTTTGTTTATTAACTTTAGACTGAGTAATAGCGGGTTGAGCCAGGCCCGTGCAGTAGTGCAACGCATGGGCGACTCGTGAAAGCCCAGATAGCAAGCTAATCTTAACGGACTTTCTCCCTTAAAAAATAGAGTTAATATCGTGTGAGCCGATGGCCCACATATCAGATATTAAACTGATAAGAACAGATACTACACTTGATCTTAGCCAAAAGGCCGAGAAAGGTATGAATTGTTTGGACCCAAGGCAACGTCTTTTATACTACTCTTCCTTGCTTCCAAGTTTCTCTTGTAACCGATGTGGGACTTTGTGAACGACTGAAACGAAACGAAACAAAACTAAACCCTCTATCTCGTTCAGCGGATTTAAACAAGCCGCCACAGTGTTTTCAACAAAATCTGGGTTTTTATTTTATTTTCTTTTCATAGTGCGTGGGATTTTATTTTACCTTGTAGAGCTTTACATTAACTGTCGTGTTAAGTAAATGTCATCTTATCTTAAGGGTTTTTAATAGCCATGAGATTTGTTTTCATAAAAGCGAAGAACATTGAGCTTCTGTAATCTGTATTGTGAGAGAGAGTAAAAGAGCGGATCTCTTTCAAGTAGGCATGGGCATTCGGGTATCCGTTCGGGTTCGGTTCGGGTAATTCGGATTTTTGGGTTTTCGGATTTAGAGGTATAGGATCCGTTCGGATATTTCTAGATTTCGGGTTCGGATCGGGTATTTCGGGTTCAGATTCGGATTACCCGAAGTTCACAAAACTCAAAATTTTAGTATCTAATTTAGTCTAAATAATTCAATAATAAGCAATATATCTAAAAATTTAGAGTATTTTTTACCCAAATAATTTAAATACTTCAAATTATCGAAAATATCTAAAAATCTGAATATTTTAAACACTTATATTATTAAAATTATAAATATTACTAATATATTACTACTATATATTAATAATGTGGGTATATTCGGATTTCGGTTTAGATCGGGTTCGGATTTGGGTTTTCGGATTTAGAGATTTAGAACCCGTTCGAGTATTTTACAATTTTGGATACGGGTTCGGATCGGGTTCGGATCGGATATTTGGATCCGGGTATTTTGCCCAAGCGTACTTTCAAGTGAGAAAGATGTTTAGTTTCAAAAGAGAGTTAATTATTTCGAGCTTCTGGTTTATATAACTTACATACATACACTTCAGTGTTAAAATAAAGTGTATGGTTTGATCCTTTTCCCCTTTTATTTGAAAAGTAAACAACAACAAAAAAAAAAAAAAAAAAAAAAAAAAAAAAAGCCGAGTCAAATAAAAATCCAAAGAAAACGGCTCAAGATACGTTACTCAAATCACTCTCCTTTCTTCTATTTAACAAAAAAAAAAAACAATCTTTTAATTAAGAACAATGTAGCCACAAGCTATCCTTACCTTAGTAAGTAAGCCAAATACTCGAAGAAGAAAGGCAATTTTATAACAAAAAAAAATATAATTATACTTTCATAAATCTCTTTTGTTTTATTCAAAGAAATCCCAAAAAATAGGACAATAAACAAAGGAACATGATTTTCGATCATCAACAACATGACAAAATCAAGAATACTCGGAGTTCTGTCTCAGCTCCTTCTAACGTTCGTTATCTCTCCCATTTTGGCGGTTTCAAGTTTATCGGACGGTGGAGATCATGAGAGGTTTAGGCGACGTGATCCTCTTAGCAGCTTTAGACATTACAACGGAGGCTTCGATGTTCGAAACAAACACTATTGGGCTGTGAGTCCCTCAAACCTTCTTTAGTTTTCTCCATTAACATTGAGGTTAGTAGTATGGTAGTTTTAAGTGTTAATGGAATCTCAGGCCACGGCATTTACGGGATTCCACGGTTACTTCGTCGCCGGATTGCTGATTATTCTCGGAGTATGTTTGGGACTTTACGTAGCTTTCTCCGACAAAAGTAGACGCGTTCCTTCCACGCGCCGTCGATATCTCAACCGTTATTATCTTCCTCTGTTATTACTTCTTCTCCTCGTCATGCTTCTGTCCATGTAAGCTTATACATTTTTTTTATATGGAAGTTTTTATGAAAAGAATAAAATATTGTTGGGGTTACAAAACAGGGCAACGATAGGGATAGTGATAGCAGCGAACCAGAGCTCGAAGAACAGAACAGAGGAAATGAAAGAAACCATAGACAAAGCAGGAGAGGATGTTGAGAGAAACATCCGTACAGTGATAGTGTCGTTAACTAAGATACAGTACTTGTTGCTTCCTTATGATCAGAATACGACTCATCTTCTCAACGTCACCACCCATCGACTCGGAAAAGGATCTCGCCTTATTCAATCCTTCCTTCGTCATAACGGTCGTTCCATTGATCTCGCCATCCAACTCTCGTATGAATATGTGACAATGACTCATTTATATATATATATATATATATATATATATATATATATATATATATATATATTATATCAGTCTCCTCTGAACTCTGATTGTTCTGCTCTGTTTGTTTCTCTAGGTATCTATCTCATCTAATGATTGCATCCACCAACTTGTTCGTTCTGCTTCTAGCCTTTGGTGGGATCATTTAACATTCATTTAAATTGTGAAAATGTTATGGTGATATATTGGACTGATTGATCCTAATGGACATTTTTGGACTTTGTCTCTGTCTCAGTACCTCTATTTCTTCACTGGCACCCTGGATTTATCATGTAAGCAATCCAAAATCTATTCAAACATTGTTCTTATTGCGTTTGGTTAACTTTAAATATTAAATTCATCTTCTTCATCTTCGTACAAAGGGTGATATTCTTGTGTTGGATCATAACAACTCTTTGTTGGGTTCTAACTGGATTCGATTTCTTTATTCACACGTAAGTCAGTCTTGCCCTATAATCAAAACCCTCCACGTGTTTAAAAAACACTAACTTCTCAATTTTCCACTCACGCGCAGCTTCGCTGAAGACCTTTGTTCAGGTTTCAGTGGTTTCATACAAAACCCACAAAACAGCACACTGACTAATATTTTCCCTTGTATGGATCCACTTCATTCTGACAAAACCCTAACTGAAATAAGCTTGATGATTCATAACTTCATCACCGAGGTATTAAATGATTAATAGGTAGAAAGAGTCAAGAACTCTGGTTAATTGTAGAATCTAAATCCTATGTTTCTTGTTTTGTTTGTTCTCAGCTAAATTCAAAAGTAGCAGAGTCAATGCGTTCTAATGCGTTGACTGGTCGGAGCAATACTGTTTCGTGGGCTCCGGAATCTGGAGTCATATGCGATCCGTTTGTCGGACAACAAATTAACAGCTACACACCACAAAGTTGCTCCAATGGAGCCATTCCAATTGGCGAATTCCCAAATGTAAGTCTTTTAATTTTTACTCATTAGTACCCATGCAGCACAAAGTTAAAACCATGGATCTCTCTGTAAAATTAATCCTAAGACATATAATAAGTTAACATAAGAAACCCTAAACGTAGATTCTTTCGAGATTCACATGCCACGACAAAGATCCACCGGAAACTTGCAGAACCACCGGGAAATTCATCCCGGAAGCAGCTTACCTCAAGGTTTATGCTTACAGCAACTCAGCTCAAGGCATGCTCGACATCTTGCCGTCTCTTCAAAACCTAACAGAATGCCTTGCCGTAAAAGACACGTTATCGAGCATAGTCTCTAACCAATGTGAACCCTTCAAAGCTTCGATGTATCGCCTATGGGCATCGATCCTTGCTCTGTCTATTATCATGGTGGTTCTAGTTTTGCTCTTCATCGCTAAAGCTTTCCAGGAGAAAGGAAAAAGTTTTGCTTGGTTTTCGATTCATCCAACTTCCTCTACAGAAATACGACAAGTGAATATATAGCATACTGGATTTTTTTTTTTTTTTTTTTTTTGTTGGGACTTACATTTTTTTAAAAATATCATTGAAAGAATAGAGAGTGTTTAAAAAGTGTAAATATGACATTGTATCAAACATTTGTAATAAGTGTGAGTGTGTGACTGAACAAGCAAAAAGTCTACTACATTCATATTATTTTAATAACTATTACCAGAATACTATTTACCTTATGTTGTATAATTTGTTTCCATTGAAGTCAAGTTGTCTAATTGGGAACCTAAAAACAAATGACGAGAGAGAGAAGAAAGGTGGGAAAACAAATGGGTCAACCACTCAACAAAGAAGCCACATTTCATGTGCATGACCTTTTTTTTTTTTTTTTTTAAAGCTAGACCATTACTTTATGTTAATTACTGTTAGATATTTAGATTAACAAACACTCTCTTTCTTCCTCTCTTCTTGATTTCTATTTTCGCTGTATTAATTTCCTTTTCTAATTTCTTGCTTTGTATCAACGTTGTAAAGAAAAAAATCTGAAAATCTTTTTACCAAAAAAGAAAAAGAAAAGGGAGTAATTAATGACAACGATTTGGATTAGATAACTATTTAAGAACATTGATAATATAGATAATTGCACTAATTAATTAATAATAATCATCATCACTAGCTCCTTTATATATTAATTATAAAATCACCGGGGAAAAAAATGCCCCGAGAGTAAGCAAAGACAAGGAAGTAATCAGAGCTGAATCAGAGGAAGAAAGAAGAATCATTAGTCTCTTCTTCGTTCGCACGTCGGAATCATCAAAGACCTTGATTGATCCGTTTCAACTAGACTTCATTTTACTCCACTTTTCTGAATCTCCTCAGCAAAAAAAAAAAAAAAAAAAAAAATCGAGCTCCAAGATTTCTCGATTCAGCTTCCTAATCTCGCATCTGAGAGAAAGTGTTGGATTTGGTGTTTGCTTTCGGACAAAGCTAAAGAGAGTTGAGAATCTTTGAATAATGTCGGGAAGTTCGGCTTCTGCCGCCGGCGGTCTCCGAGGATTTTCAGGTACGTTTTCCGATGATTCCGTCCCCTAGTTTCTCGGATTTGCGGAGCTTAGTTTGAATCTGCTTCGTATACTTAAAGTTTAAACTTCTGCTCAGCTCATTTGGGTGTTAGCCTCGGATCTGACTTAGCTAGAATTGAGCTCACCAACCTTGCCAGATTTGCTTAGAAATAGCTAAACTAGCTTCTCGAACATAACGCATCGAGCCGTAATCCATTAAAAAATGCATTAATGGATTAAACTTCAAGATTCGTTCTATCATTGAGTGTTGATTTTTTCTAGTTTGCTGATTTAGAGTTGATGAGAGTCTCTTGTGGTTGTGTGATTTTTGTAAAACTTAAACTTGTTGCACTATGTTTGGATCTACAGAGTGTTGTTGTATATATATTTACATTGTTTTGAGAAGAAGACAGAAAAGAGAGAGAGAGAAATGAGGATAATGAAGAACAACAAATACAATAAGAAACCAACATCTTTGCATTGCAATGATGCAGGAGGAGGTTGCAGATATTCATTGCTTACTATTATTATATGGACCGTCGTTGGCTTTTTCCTGGTGGTTCATCTTGTCTCGCTCTATAGCAGAAAAGATCACAACATTCATGAAGACGTTTCTTCTTCTGATCAGTTACAAGTAATACATCATCAGCATCAACATTCATGAAGACGTTTCTTCTTCTGATCAGTTACAAGTAATACATCATCAGCATCAACATCTTCATCTTCACCGCCCTGTCGTTCATGAACTTGTAAGAGTTGAAGAAGAGATCCTGAGAATGCCGCCACCTAGGAAACGTTCTCCTCGTACTAGCAGACGGAGATCAAGAAAACCGATACCTCTGGTTGAGGAGTTTCTTGACGACAAGTCACCAATTCGGCATCTTTTCTTTCCCGGTATGAAAACTGCTGCTTTTGGTCCAACCAAGGATATGGGAAACGAGACTTCGTATTACTTCCCCGGTAAAATTTGGATGGACACGGAAGGGAATCCAATCCAAGCCCATGGCGGAGGGATTCTGCTTGACGAGAAATCTAACACATACTATTGGTATGGAGAATATAAAGATGGACCAACTTACCATGCTCACAAGAGAGGACCAGCTAGAGTAAGAACCACTTTGTTTCACTTGTCCTATTAGCATTTCTAGCTCTTGTGGGTCTTTTGGGTTAAAAATTTCGATCTTGTGTTCTCTCCAGGTTGATATTATAGGGGTTGGTTGTTACTCTTCAAAAGACTTATGGACATGGAAAAATGAAGGCATTGTACTCGGAGCTGAAGAAACAAACAAGACCCATGATTTGCATAAATCTAATGTTCTTGAGCGACCCAAAGTCATCTACAATGAAAAGACTGAAAAGTATGTGATGTGGATGCATATCGACGATGCAAACTACACTAAAGCTTCAGTTGGTGTTGCCATTAGCGATAACCCGACAGGTCCTTTCGAGTATCTATACAGTAAACGTCCACACGGGTTTGACAGTCGGGATATGACTGTCTTCAAAGACGATGATGGTATTGCTTACCTAATATATTCGTCTGAAGTCAATAGCGTGCTTCATATCGGACCCTTAACGGAAGATTACCTTGATGTGACGCCTGTTATGAAGAGAGTAATGGTGGGACAACACAGGGAAGCTCCAGCTATCTTTAAGCATCAGAAAGTTTATTACATGGTCACTTCTTGGTGCACTGGCTGGGCACCAAATGAAGCCTTGGCTCATGCGGCTGAATCAATAATGGGTCCATGGGAGAAACTGGGGAATCCATGTATTGGCGGTAACAAAGTTTTCCGGTTAACAACATTCTTTGCGCAGAGCACGTATGTGATTCCGTTACCGGGTGTTCCTGGTGCGTTTATATTCATGGCAGATAGATGGAACCCGGCTGATTTACGGGATTCGAGATATGTATGGTTACCATTAGTTATCGGTGGACCTGCTGATCAGCCTTTAGAGTACAATTTTGGATTCCCAATGTGGTCGAGAGTGTCTATCTACTGGCACAGTAAATGGCGGCTGCCTTAAAGTCATACAGATAACCAAATATGTTCTTATAGATCTCTTTGTGCTGATCATTGTTGCTGATTTATTTTGTAGATTAGGCATTCATACACCACGGTAAGGATTATATAATTTCTAATAAATCTTTTACTGAAGAAGCTTGATTACAGCTTTTCAATATAAAAGGTTCAATGTTGTCATACAAATGCTATTGAGATTTGGGGATCTATCCAAACTAGTCAACAGTTTTACAAAATGGGTAGAGAATGTTATCAGTTACCAGCCAGAGAAATCTTTAAACCCTGAGGAGGCTGACGCTGTAGTTTTTCTTTTCTTAGACACACCAATGGTTGAAAGATCAGAGTCTATGGCACCATTGGTCTCTTTGGTAGCTGTACTACTCTTCGCTTTCAAGTATTTCCCGACGCCACCACCACCGGCTCCAGCTTCTGCTGTTCCTGATCCCGGGTTGCTGTACCACGATCCAACCTTCTCCTGATACACCAAAATGCATATTAAATATATAATTCTATCAGATCAATCGAAAGCAAATTTGAAAAGAAGAGATTTATTTGGTGCAAGGGGATGATACTAACAATGTCTTTATCTTCGTTCTTCTCTTTCTCAGCTTTCTCTTTTTCCTCTTCTTCAAGCTCCGTGTATGGATTCACGAAAACATTTGCTTCGATTATCTTGATCTCTTCCTGCAGAAATTCCAAAATACAATCTCAGGAGACTAAAACTACATAAGAACACAAGAATTAAAAGCTTTTGGAACTTACAAGAGGACGGTCGCTTTCATCTACAGGCACATTCTCCATTGCTGCTAGTGTTGCAAAACCACCAACAACTCCACCAAACACTGTGTGCTTGTAGTTTAAATGGACTGCAGATTTGTATAAAATGAAAAACTGAGAACCATTTGTGTGAGGACCACTATTAGCCATACTAACTACGCCTCTTCCTGTGTGAAGCAACTTTGAGTTTGGCTCGTCTTTGAATGGCTTTCCCCAAATTGATTCACCTCCTGATCCTGTGCCAGTAGGATCGCCACCTTGAATCATAAAGTTCCTTTGTAGAAGAAAGTTCAAAAGGTCACGTTTATATTAGTTGATAATAATTATAACTTAAAACAAAAGAGATTTCCGAGGCATATATGGATACCTGATGCTTCTGTGAAAGGGAACTCCGTTGTAGTAACCGCGTTCACAGAGAGTGATGAAATTCTCACATGCTCTAGGAGCTATATCGCAATGGAGCTCAATGTTCAAATCGCCATGTGTTGTGCGAAACTGAACATACCCTTTCTTTGTCGGGTTTTTCTCGACTTCAATTAGTTCAAAATCGTTTCCGGTCACAGGAGTAAATGCAGTGGAAGTGAAAGAACGAGAAGCAGCACCCGACGAGTAACGACTCTTCACCTGCAACAAAAACACCAAACATTTTAACAATGCACACAAAGCTTTAAACCGATTGTGTCCCGTACAAGAAACTAACCAGTTTAGTATTAACAGGTGCTCTATCTCCAGCCATATGCATAGCTATCCTTGCTGCTGTTTTATCACTAGAACCAGCTTTAGCTGCATCAGCACTTCTTCCATAAACGGAAGCAGATGCAGCATCCACAACACTGTAGGTCTGCTTCGGTTCTTCTGCTTTAGAATCCTCTTTGATTTTTGATCTCGACTCAAGAATCGCAGCAATAGCAGCGGCTCTCTCGTTACGTGCCTTGTTTCCACCACCACCATGTAAAGCAATCTCTTTAGCTTTTTCAGTTCCAAGATCCGCAAGCATATGCTTGATATCTCCAGACACGTTTATATTATAAGCTGGGTCAGAGTTCATCTTCTTCAATTCTGTAAAACACGCATGCGAAAGGGAGTTATGACAAACATAAACTAATATGATATATTGCCTGAACCAAAATATAAAACAGAAACAAACCTTCATCATCAATCTTGAGGCCATTTTTAACGTGATCAAACTCCACTGTGACTTTACTGTCAACTGCGTTAGGATTCTGCAAAACATCAACAAAGAAAAAGTAAATACGCTTTTACCACACCAAATCACTGCAAAGTATCAAGAAAAGAGACAGGAGTCAAGTTACCTGAATCGTTATAAGGTCGGCTCTTGTGAATGGTTCTTCAGTTATAAGCTCCTTCCAATTCTTGGTTTTGATATTTAATTCTTTGATTGCCTAAACTTATACAGCAAACAACAATAAGAATCATTGAAACCAAAAAATCGCAACCAAGATGACTCTAAAAAGCACCAAAAAGAAATAACACAAACCTCGTAGCAGAAAACGTTTCCAGTAGTCTTCACAGCAACTATATGTGTAAATTCAGTAAAGACTTTGTTCAGAACAGGACAATGGTACTCTCCTACAATGGCACAACACACATATATATATCAGCATATCTCACGGATAAGAATCACAACAAACCATACAAATATGAAAAGAGAGAGAGAAGGAAGAAACCTTCAGAGTTTTTGTGAAAGATGAGAGGAATCAAATCTTCTCCTTTCAATGGTGCTCCTGTAACTGGATGTTTACCAAACTTCCTAATGTAAGGCACTATAGTTCTGCAATATCAAAAAACCCCAATTCCCAAAATCAATAAGTAAAGCTTTGGTGCCTAAGTAAAAAAGTTGAGTAGAAATAGATCAGTATGACGCTGGTACTCACGTTATCTCGAAAACACTCCCGTCGCTAGTACACACAGGATCTTCGAATGGCAAAAACGTAAGCCTGAAATCAGAGATTCGAAATTAGGGATTCAAATAAAAAAAATTGCAAAACGAAATCAGATTTGAGTTAGTGAATAGTTGGAAAAAAAAGCAAACATACGCGCAGCAATAGAAAGGAAGACTCTTGAAAGGAGTACGATTCTCTTTGGATTTAGCGCCTCCCCATTCTGTTGCCCACTCCGTCTTTGTTATGTACATTCGATCTTTGCTGTGCTGTTTCTTCCCCATCTTTTCACTTCTTCTTCTTCTTCGACTTTGATTTTCTAGAACTTTAAACTCGAATAATCCAAATTCGGACCGAAACAACACGAGCAGATAGATTCAAAGTTCGATTCTAGTTAGCTGGGAACCCTAACCGTTACGATTTTGAGATCTGAGACTACCGCCCTCGCCACCGCGTCTTGTTTTATTATGGAAGGCGTTTGGTTACCAGTCGCCGCCGTAGAGCACGATCCAGCCCAAATAGAATCCGACCCGGATTTAAAGGCCTGTTGTTTCAAACATTAGGCCCAAACCATTGATATTGTTTCAAATATAGGCCCAATATTTACATTATTGGGTTATTTTGTCCCACATCGAAAGGAAAACATCCTTGATTAGAGAAGTAACCATTTCTATAAGCTGGTGTCAGAAGTTTGGGTTTTCAAATTACTTCCAAAATCATAACGGTTAGTGACTGAGTTGCCATCATCGAACTTGAAATCTATAAGCTTTTGTGTTATTTCGAGCTGAAAATTTTCGAGTCAATTTGGGAGGACAAATCAAAAGTCGAAGAAGTAAAGAAAAGACGGGAATAAACCGCACCTCTACTAAAAAAAAAAACAAAAAAAAAACGCACCTTTACTATTACATTCAAACAAACAATTAATTAACACGCGGAAACATGAGGGGGATGAGCCTATTACAAGGAAAAGTACATATTGCTATATATAATCCTTAGACGTAATTTTGTGAAAGTAGTCTAAGGCGTCTTGAGGTATCCATTTTTGTCCAAGTACGACACAACAATCTCTGCCATTTCAGTCAGTGACGAAGATGAAGAAGAAACACCTTTGTCTCTGTTGTTTTGTATCACTATCTGCAACTCGTAGTAGTAGTAGGCCAATGTTTTTGGACATTAAGTTCAAATTTGAGAATCAATTATATCAATTCAAATGACAAAAGAAAAAAAAAAAAAAAAAGGATAGTTATGAACCTCGCAGTCCAAAGGCGGTTCATATGGATCATCTACTCCTGTGAAACCTAAACATAATCAAATGGGTTAAAATTAGAGAAAATCAACTCAAATTGTGTGTTAAGTTGAAAACAGAAGCAGAGAAAAAGCTTCACAAACCTTTGATTTTCCCGGCGCGTGCACGTTTGTATAATCCCTTTGGGTCTCTAGCTTCACAAACATGGAGGGGAACATCCATGAATACCTTATCAAGAGAAAACACCAAAAGAGAGAGAGAGAGAGAGAGACTTCAATACACTCGGTGTTAAATCTTAGATGTTTGACTCTGCATTTTACATTCATTAAAGATCAATAAACACCTCAATGAAATCTCCTTGTGGTAACAACGCACGGCAAGCAGTTCGTTCCCTCCGGTAAGGAGATATCAAACTTGCAATACAGATGATTCCAGCATCTGCAAACAGTTTGGCCACTTCACCAACTCTTCGAATGTTTTCAGCTCGATCTTCTGCTCCGAAACTAAGATCGCTGTTTAAACCATATCGAACATTGTCACCATCAAGTATATACGAAAGATTCCCACGATTGTGCAAAGCTCGACTAAGAGCACATGCCAGACTACTTTTCCCTGAAAAGATTTGAATTGGAGTCCAATAGAGAAACATTACAAACTGTAGTAAAGAGGATCATCAATGATGAGATGATGAAGCAAACCTGAACCGCTTAAGCCAGTAATCCAAATAACACAACCCTTTTGTTTAATCAATTCTTGCCTGTCGGATTTAGTAACAGGACAATCATGCCATACGATGTTCTTTTTCTTTCCGTTGATTTGCTGTGTTTCACCTATAGTTAGATTAGATCTATTCAGATACAACACGTTCATGGATATGTTCATCTAATCAGCTAAAACTAAGCAGAGACATGCAAGTGGATTGCATTGAATGAATACACAAGCAAAACATAAAGCTTTCAGCATTTAAAAATTTAGCTAAAGTCAAAATCCTAATGTTATAAACGAATCATGGCAACCCAAAACTAAAACTCTCAGATGAGTATGATGATCGGAATTATGTGATTCGTACCTGCGCAATCAGAGGAAGGCGATGAAATCGATTTATCTGTCGCCGTGATCGGACGGATGAAACTCAGTCTCCGGTGAATTTTCCCGCGAAGCTTCAAACATTTACGACCGCTGGTGGGATCTGAATTCGTGGAGCGTTCAGACAACGATGATCTCAGAAACCGCCGGAGCAGGTCAGAATCACCGAACGACGGAGAAACATAGCAGCTTTTTCTCACGCATCTCGCCACCGCCGCAACATCCATATCTCACAACAAGTAAAGATTGAATTGTCGGAAAAACCAACCACCGGCGAGATTCAACGATTCAATTGAACAGACTCAACGGTGGTGACTCTGAAATCTGAATCAAATTGCTCAGATTATATATATTTTTTTAAAAAAGTTAAAATTAATATTTTAAAGTCGGTTATAATATAGTATTTTTATAAAATAAATGTTGTTGTTTAACTGGCTTGTGGAAGCCGAGTGTGAGCCACGAATGGACCCGAGCGTGACGACATCGGTGGCTTTGTCGGATTCAATTTGTCGACTTTTAATTTATTTATTAGATACAAAACCTAATACAGTGTTAAACAAGTATTAAAAGATTAATATATATATATATATATATATGGATTTGTTTCAAACTTTAATGGATTCTTCTTTGATATCTTTATCTCTAATTAGCCAGTTACCATTTCAATCAGCTTTTATCATACACTAACGTTTAATTATATGAAATTGATATGTTTTCACTTATATTTAAATATCTTAAATTTAATTAGTTATAGTATAATATCAAACCCATATGAAAATTTAAGAAAATTATTAAATTCTATTAAACATAATATCAAAAGAATTTTAATTTAAAAGTACAAACATTGAAATAATATGAATTAGAATTTATTTTCTATTTTTGCATAGTAGAGATTAGTTCTAAAGAATATAAGTTAAAATATGGTTCATTAAGGTATATAAGATATCAAACTAACATTATTTTTCAGTCTATTTTTAAAGATAACATTTTTATGTTTTTAAGGAAGGAATTGTGAATAAGAGTTAAACAATGTCATTTTAAAAATAAAAGTAATAAATTTATTATTTAATCAAAAATAAGAGAAACACATCAATAATCAAATAGTTGGAGAAAATTACGTTAATAACTTCTTTATCAATTAAATTTAATGGATTTAGTAAATAAATACAGGAAAAAAAAATAATAAGAAAATCCGCACGTGCGGGGGTGTTGGGTTACTTTATTAAATAAAAAACGAATAGCTGCGAACCCTCTATATCGTCCAGAAGGTCCTCTAAGGCCATTTTAACGGTTTTAAAAGCCCATATAAAACTTATCAAATCCA
This sequence comes from Camelina sativa, assembly GCF_030686135.1. NCBI lineage: Eukaryota > Viridiplantae > Streptophyta > Magnoliopsida > Brassicales > Brassicaceae > Camelina > Camelina sativa. The sequence continues at coordinate 22,911,452 of NC_141897.1, forward strand.
TCTGACCCAGTATCTAGAAAAACCCTAATTCTCGTTTATGAGACAAAACGGCAGCGTTTAAGTGAATCTCATATATAAACTGATTGACAAATCTCTTTCTTCACTTCTTCAGCCACACACACACACAAAAACCCTAATCTCTTCATTTTGGTGTTCACAAATCCGGCGAAGATGAAGTACAACCCTCGTGTGACCTCTTCTCGCCGGAAGAACAGGAAGGCTCACTTCACAGCTCCTTCGAGCGTGAGGCGCGTGCTCATGAGCTCGCCGCTATCCAAAGATCTCCGACATAAGTACAATGTCAGATCGATGCCGATTCGCAAAGACGACGAGGTGCAAGTTGTTCGTGGGACGTTCAAGGGAAGAGAAGGGAAGGTGATGCAGGTGTATCGCCGCAAGTGGGTGATTCACATCGAGAGAATCACAAGGGAGAAGGTCAACGGAACAACGGTCAACGTAGGTGTTAATGCGTCGAATGTGATGATCACTAAGCTCCGTCTCGATAAGGACAGGAAATCGCTTTTGGAGCGTAAGGCTAATGGACGTGCTGCCGCTGATAAGGAGAAGGGTACCAAGTTTTCGGCTGCAGATGTTATGGAGAACGTAGATTGATATTGAATGAGGTTTATTTCTACTTTTCTATTTTTATTGAGTTTATATGAATTTTTTTGACTCCATGGATGATGATATATATTATTCAGAACTCGAAGTTAATTTTTTTGGTTTTGGTACCAATGTACCATCATTTTATGCTTGTTATATTTCCTGGCTGTTGGAATTTAAATTGTGGTTTCAATCGTTATTGATATTCATTTCAATCAACCCATGGATGATTATGTAGTGATTGTAAAACTTTACACAATCGCAAATGGTTTTGAAGTAGTGCTAACCGTATTGGGGAACAGATTAGGCTTAACGATTTGGGGAATCACCTCAGCATATGTATATACACCCTCGATACTCCAATTAGTCAGCTGACCAACTAACCAAACTGGCTCAGAGTCAAACGGGTTTCCCAGATTGTTTACATAATTTGCGTCGTCCTCTTTACTAGTGTAAAAGATTACTGTGTCAAGTTTGTGTTAAACCCAATATCAGCCTAATGATAGACGCAATCAGTCAGATTTAATCGAGTCAGCTTTTTTTTATTTACTTCTTTGTTCTTTGGTTTTCTTAAAAAAAATGGATTCCACACATAAGATATGAAATTTGCGTAAAATCACTGAGAGCATTCAAGAAAACTGCTTTTTCAAAACAAAAAGTCAAGACCAAAACCGAACATATCTGAATAAGAATTATCCGTCAATCTCACAGCGGATCTATTTATTCCAATTAAACGGAACGAAAAAAAGGGAAGAAGAAATAAGCAAACTCTCTCGTGTCCTGCCGTAGAAGAAATCAACAATGAGAGAATAAGAGAAAAAGTACGGAGACTCCAGCAGGTCTTCTGTGTGTGAGTGAGTTCTCAAGGTTTAAGAGCAAGAGACAGACCAAACCTTGGATGCTTTTCTAAAGCCTTTGTGTCAATCTCACTGGAAACAGTCACTAGTGATTTGGGCATGACCTCGTGCTGGAAAAGAGCACCGAGTGTGCCATGGTTGTTGAGCTTTGCTTTCAATGTAGTCGAATGATCAATCGCATACAACCCACCAACCGTTATCGTGTTTTCATTAGTTGAGAATTTCCTGTAAACCTCACCAACTACTGCGGTTCTCTTAAATTCATCAAAGTGATGAAGGTACGATGCTTTGACTGAGTCTCCTTTGTCTCCCCTGCAAAAAAAAAACTCTTCTTAGACCCACACAAGACATAGCCTTCCTTAGTGATTGCTTCGATTAAAGATTGGTGGTCTTACAATATCACGGAAAGGCAAGCGTCTGGTTTTGTCACACTGATCCCGGCATTGTACTTGGTGAAGGTTTTGGAGGTTGTGTCATATCCAGCTTCAGCACCAAATGAGATGACTGGCGAACCAAGAGTAGCTGTTATATCGATTAGGGGGTTTTGTTTCAAAGCTGCAGCAGCGGTAACTGTTGCGTGGTCGTGGAAGTATTGGACCTCGAGCTGTAAATGAGATTCAAAAGTTGAAGGATTAATTTTCAAGTTCAAACCACTGAGAAGTAAACATCTGTGATTTCATACCAAAAAAGATGTCAAACCTTGGCAGAATTGTAATCAGGGACTTTGAAGGAGGCGATGGCTTTTGTGGATGGGAGGATCTCGGTGAATGTGACTGTTGTCAAAACCTGCCAAGCAAAAACATACAAACACGCTTATCAGATTATATACGGTTTTAGATGAATAAGTGTTTTACTGAATCTCTACTACTACACTCACACTAGAATCAGTGTCGATCTTGATATCGAACAAAGCGTTCTTGTACTTGTATTGTGTGGCAACATCAGCAGCATGAACTCCTCCTTTCTTCAGGGCAGTAGAAGTAAGGGCCTAAACAACAGAACCAAACAAGAAAATAAGGCTCTCCATTCGTGCAATTATACATGGAGTCAAGCTGCCTACATACATTATTAGGCTTCTGAAGACAAAAATTTCCCAACAACAACAAAATCGCTATCAATTGACACAGTCTCACACAATAACAAACTTCTACAAGAGATCATTTCTACAGGAAAGCTACACACACCGAAGAAATATACAATGAAAGATACAACAAAGCTATCCCAACGTTGACCTCATTTGCACTCATTCTCAAACATGTATTCCTTAAACAGTAGTATCATCCTCCTACACTCGTCTTGCACTTATTAGATCTAATACAGAACTGATGAAATCGATTTTAACAAGTATCGAGCGAGACGCCGAGACCAAGAACATAGATTCTAAGAGCTGCTAAATGCAAACGACACCGAACAACATCACAGGAACACAACGATGGAAAAAGAATATAAAGAAACATACTCAGATGAATCTAACCAAAACCGAAATCGAACGAAAACCTAAGAATACGAAAGGGGATGCATCGATATAACAAAGCGTACCACGCCGGAGGCACTGTAAGTGGAAATACTGAATTTCTGATCGGTGTTGTAGTCTCTCGTCAACAGATCTACCAACAAAGGGAAACAAACAAAAAAAAAACCCAACAAAATCAGCTTAAAATCAATAGAATCACACCCAAACCTAAATCATAAGAATCTGAAAATCTTTTTCAGCATAGAAGAAAATATTTGAAACACCAGAACTTCGAATCAATAAATAGGTAAAAATGCACGCAACAACTGCGTTGTGATTTCAACCGGAGTCGAAACGACGAGAGATTTGATAATAACTAGAAGAAAAAGAGCGATACGATGATTTTTACCTTTGGCTTTTTTGCCGATATCGGCGAAGAGTCCTGGACCTTTGCTCATGGTTGATCGGAGATGGTAGAGATCGGCGACGATTTGGAGGAGAAGCGGTGAAGATAGAAAAATACGTCTTGTTTCCTTTTTTTTTTTTTTTTTGTTAGTCCGTGGTAGACGAAAATAAATAGTGAAATCTTTTACTATAATTACAGCCTGTCTGTCACATTCTTTAGTGACAAACCACTCACAATCGTTGGATGTGGCATCATAGCATAAGATGCCGGTTAATCGAATCGCTTTTGTTAATGAGGCCAAGGTCTCCAGTTCAAATCCAGGGTAGGCCATATTAATAAACATGTAAATATTGGGCTCCAAGACTAATGGGCTTGTCATTAAATTATGGCCCGTTCAAAGTGACTATCGAACCCTATACTAATCACAAAATCTTGGAGGTTTGGGGATCTGATTTCGCCGATTGCATCATCTAAAAACAATGGCGACGAACAAAATCGTTCGTTTGATCGCACCAAGCGGATCCGTCGTCTCCGCTAGATTCCTCGAGCCAGTGTCACGTTTTTTTAGCTCCGGTACTCCTCCTCCACCGCAGGCTCAATCTCCGACTCCGAATCAGGATAACGTGAAGCCAGATCAGAATCTTCAAGAGAAGGAAGAGGAAGAAGAAGAAGAAGAAGAAGAAGAAGAAGGAGGAGGTGAGGAGTTTATGAACAAAGATACTGGTGAGATCGGAGGACCTAGAGGCCCTGAACCGACTCGGTACGGCGATTGGGAACAACGTGGTCGATGCTCTGATTTCTGAGGCGATCATTAGGTTGTTCTTTGTCTTTTTCAATTCTGGGAAAATTTGGGGAACAAATTCGTTTGATATATGTGTTTATGTAATTGCAAATAATGGGAGAACAGTGAAGAAGAAACTTTAGTAGAACTTCAAATTCTTCTATGTTCGTTTCCTTGTGTGCTTCATTTTCATGCTTGGGTTTATTGATTTGTTGAATACATAATAAGATTTCCATAAGGTTACGAAGTTGGCTTGATTTTTTGTTATCGTCTCTAGCTAGTTCTGGCTTTTTGATTCGAAATCGAATTTGAGTTCCTGTAATCATTGTAGTTAGAAAAACTCCAAAACAGTTCAGTTAACAATTATATTTGTTCCAAAACTCCATGTCTATCTAATCACTTAAAGAGTTAAGACTACAGTGATTCACTGCAGAATAAAATTATGTTCAATTTGAGAAAAAAAGAATAGTGCAATGCACTGAAGTTTTTTTTTTGTCGGCACACTGAGTTTCTAGAAGCCTACGACATTAACTATTTGATTTGATAGTGCTAATAACTTAAATTGTTAGAACTCCTATCAAAATACGAAAAATAAAATTAAAAAATATCAGAAATATGAATCAAAAATATCTTTCTTTCTTTTAGATGACCGATAGAAGCAAGGGAACGTGTCGCTAAAATAAAACACACACAAAAAAATAGGTAACAGTCAAAATTCATAATAAGAAATATCAAAAAGACCAAATAAAATATTTATGACGCGATCATCTTCCGGACAACAAATATATATATATACACACAAATGCACGCGATTATAACTAGTGAACATTTTGAAAATGAAAAGTATCTGAAATAATATACCCTTTATTAGATAGCAGACAAAAATCTAGTGGTGTAAAATTAAGACTACTATTTTGTTAACAAAATTAAGACTAATCTAAACTTATCTTGTAAACAAGAAAAGGATAATACTAGTAATAAATACGAGATTACAAATATTAAAAAAAAAAACGAAGACAGCTAAAATGAGCTGTGAAACGCCGAACAAGAACAAAATAAAGGACAAAACCGATCTGTTTTTTGTACGGCTCTTAAATTTTAACCCATTTTAAAAAGAAAAAGAAAACATGCAGGCAGAGTAGTCGTGTTTGAATTGATAAAGCGGAAGAGATAAATAAAAGGAAGCCCACCACCACCTCTTCTCAGCTGCTAAGGCGCGTGGATTCTCAGCCGTCCGTTTCGTAACCGTAGGCTCCACGCGCCTCTTCGTAATTTTTTTTTTCCCCGCAAGGTGGTTTTTGTCTTTGCCTGCCGTGAAACTGAAATGATGAAGGAAGCAAAATAATATCTTTAATATTATTATTGAACGCAAAAAAAGTAAAAAAATAAAATAAAAAAAAATCCTTTTCCAAGCTTTGGATTTTTTTCTTTTTTTCGAAAAGATTTGTCGTCTTCTATAATTTGTTGTCTTTGTGAGTTAAGTGTGTGTGTGTGTGTGTTTATATAATGAGAAGAGGTCTCTGATCTCTTTCTCTCAAGAAGCTTCTCTCTATACAGAGCTTCTTCGCCTGCTGCTATTTTCTTGATAAAGGAGGAGACTTTATCGTAATTGAGAGCTCATTCCCATAGATAGAAGCTCTTCAACGAAGCTCAAAGCTTAATTCTGAGGAATTGAGATTTCTCTAACTTTTGTAAAAGGTATGTTCGATTGATCCTGTTTCTTTCATTTTCTATCGATTTGGAACTGTGTTGTTTGTGATGAACATTTCAGATTTATGAAAATGTATAGAGATTTATTCTTGTTCTGTTTTTCTGTTCAATTCCTTAATCAATAAATGAGAGAGATCTGATTCTTCCTTTGGAAAGCACGTTTTTTTTTTTGAGTAATAATAAGATATGATGTGGAATTTGTTTTCTGAATCACATTAATCGTATAAACGAATCAAAGACATGATTTTTGGATTTCATTTTTGCATGTTTGGAATGAAAGAAAGATCTTGTCTTTTAACTTTTAAGCAAATAATTCCGAATCTTTTTCCAAATATTTCATTTTGATTGATGCAGGAAAGAGAAGATAGGCTCAAAAAAAAAAAAAAAAAAAAAAAAACCAAGAGAATGGTGACTGCTTGTGTTGATCTTCATCAATCTTCTTCAGATTCTTCTGTGCCTATCCCTCCACCTCTTCCATCTAAATCTGATGGACACAAGAGAACATACGGCGCACCAGGACTCGGGAATAGCTGCGTTTCGACAGCTACAAGAGATTTGTGGGATCGTCTTTTCAACGATAGATACAAAGCTGATGTTGTGATTTACATAGATACTGGCAACGTCATCTATGCTCATGCCAACATCATTGTAAGCTGCTCTCTCCTTTTAGCACTTCTTTCAAAACTGTTGATGTTGATCAATGTCTACTTACTACTTAGCTAGGCGAATACATACTTGCTTCCTAGTCCCATAAATCTCTAGACTTGGTTTATATTGATAGTTTTTTTTTATTTTTTGACTTGGTTGTTGAATTTACAGGGAAATGCTTCCACTGTGATCAAAGGCATGTTGAAGCAAGCCAAAAGACATGGCAAGTGGCATACAATCTCTATCCGTGGTGTCCCTCATGATGCTGTCCGTGTTTTCATCCGTTTCCTCTATTCTTCTTGGTATAGATATAACTCATTGCCTCTATACCTACTTATTTGCTCTGTGCTTTTTTTAACATTTGTTTTATCGTAGTACTGATTAGACTTTACTTTCTTGGGTGTAGCTATGAGAAAGAAGAAATGAACGAGTTTATCATGCATTTGCTACTACTGTCGCACGCGTATGTGGTTCCTCAGCTGAAAAGGCTCTGTGAATGGCATCTAGAACATGGTTTGCTTAATACTGAGAACGTGGTTGATGTGTTCCAGCTTGCGCTGCTGTGTGATTTCCCTCGGCTAAGCGTCATATCTCACCGTATGATCATGAAACACTTCAAGGAGCTTTCTGCGACAGAAGCATGGGCAGCTATGAAGAAAAGCCATCCGTTTCTTGAGAAAGAAGTTAGAGACTCGGTGATCCTCCAAGAAAATGTAAGTACAGTTCTGTTCAACAAACCTTTTGTCCGCTTATATATATTTAACAAATGTCTAAATCTTAAATATGTGTGTAAATATAAAAACGCAGATGCGGAAAGAGAAGATCAGAAAACGAAATGATCAGCGGATGTATTCGCAGCTATATGAAGCAATGGAGGCTCTTGTTCATATATGTAGAGATGGATGTAAAACAATAGGACCACATGATAAAGATTTCAAACCGAACCACGCACAGTGTAATTATGAAGCTTGCAAGGGATTAGAATCACTGATCAGGCATTTTGCAGGCTGTAAGCTTAAAGTTCCAGGAGGTTGCGTACATTGCAAGAGAATGTGGCAACTCCTTGAATTGCACTCACGTCTCTGCGCAGATTCTGATCGATGTCGGGTCCCTCTATGCAGGTAAAAACCCAACTTTTTAAAAAAGCGTCTACCTTTAGAGCTGTTCAGACCTGAATGAGGGGTTGCTTATGTATGATTTTTTTTTGGCAACAGAAACTTGAAAGAAAAGATGGAGAAACAGAGCAAGAAAGATGAAACAAGATGGAAACTTCTGGTGAAGAATGTATTGGGGAGTAAGAAAATCGGAGGGTCTCCTTATTTTTTACCGGTGACCAGCTCGTAAAAACCTCATCTCAAGGTTTCACCATCTTCGAAAATCTCAAGAAGGGCGAGTATTAAGCGTTTCTTGTGATCCCCCTCCGACCCCAAGAGAACAAGTGTACCATAATAAAATTGAACCAGTGGAAATAATAAACACAAAGATTTTGTTAGCAATGGGTCAAAAATATCTGTAAACCGGATTTGATCCGGTTTAACAATGGTTTTGTTCTTTTAATTACTCAGTGGCAAAATTGGTAATAAGCTGAGGCATCAAAACAACACAGGAGAAGAAGAATCAAGAATCTACCAAAAAGATTTATATAGGACCCAACTTGTTTTGTTATTTTTAATAACTCCAAAAATGGAAAAGTGAAACGAAAAGATCGTGGTGGGAAAAAGTGACGTAGAACAAGACAAAACCAATAAGAAAAGACAGAGAGAGAGAGGACGTGGTACTAGACAGTGTACACAATCTCGGTCTCACTCACATCACATGTTTCTATTTCATTTAATATAAGTAAATGTTTGGGAACATTCATTGTCACAAACCCAATTCCTTTGTTTTTTTTTTTTTTTTTTGGACAAACACAAACCCAATTCCCTATATCGTATTTTAGACCACGTATCTGTTTTTCTCCTTTTATATCACTTTCGTATTGGATTCTGATTCCCTTTTCTCTCAACAACAACAACAACAACAAAAAAAACACACGATTCGAACCTATACGATTATTATATGAGTTTACAACTAACATCATCACTATATTTAAATTGATCTTTGTATAGTCATAAAAGCTTATAAAGGCCAAAGAAATAAACAACCAAAATCAAGAAATTACGATATTTTCATATATCTATCTATATTTAAATTGCCGACAAAACAAAAATTAAAAAAAAAACTAAGAAAGAAAAAGAGGTTCCTTATTTGTTACGAAAATTTGATCATTATAGTGTTTTTGTTACTCTCTAATAATGTCCGTGTTCTCCGACTAAACCAACTCAACATCTGCTATATCTCCTCCGGTTTGAGAAACACCAATTTTAATTCTTCTTTTGTCTTGGTGTAAGAAACTGTACAGCTTTTTGTTTCATCATCACGTGGAAGAGTTGCTGCTGTGTTCATCATCTGAGCTTGTGTCGTCTGGTCTTCCTTTATACCTATGGAGAACCGGTAACGAAGCTGTTGCTGATATCCTGAACGACCTAGCTGAAGCTGAGCCCATCGATGACGACATTTCTTGCATTGTCTTCACTTCTTTACAAACATTATCTAGAACTCCAAGAAAATCTCTCACGACCAAGAAGATTCTCAAAGGATGTGCTTCTTCTTTTGCAGCATTCCCATGGAAATACTCTGTTACTTCTTTAACCATTGACAAAGCCTTTCTTTCTCCTCCTTTGATTTTTCTAATCTCTTCTTCTGCTTCTACCAAAAACGTTTTCATCGAATCAAAAAACTTCCCTTTAGTTGTCTCTGTCTTGAGAAATGATCTGAGTTTATCAAGACCCATTTCGAGCTTTGACACGTAACTGCTCAGTACATCGAAGTCCATCCCCGCTGATTTTTTCACATTAACCAGATCTCTACTGAGTCCAGCAACTACTTGTAATCCTTGCTTTCTGAAATCGTCATTATTGTTTCCATGGAGGATGGTTTCGTCTTTTGTTGTTGTTGTTGTTGTTGTTGTCCCCTCAGACCTTGTGATTTCTTGGACGACAAAATGAAGCAATGTGGTTTTGCCATCTACTCCTTTGATATCTACAAGTTTTAAAAGTGTATCGAGTTTGAAGGCTTTGGCATCTCCGCGATTCGTGCCAACGTTCATTCGGTTTCCAGTCATTAGAACAGCCTCGAGGAGCTTAAGGAATAGTCTGCTTGCTTTTAGCTCTAAGCTTGCTTCCTAAAAAGCAACCAAGGGATCAGAATTACGAAAAATCATCTGAGCAATTAGATCATCAAGAGTTTTAAGTGTAACTAACCTCTAATGTCTGGAAAGAGTTCCTTAGATACTTGACTTCTGCATCAAAGTTGGCTCTATACAACATCGCTTCAACTCTTTTGAATGCAAAAGGGATATCGAGAATGGTTTTGAGGAATCTCTCAGCTGTTCCCAGTTTCGATACATCACCAGAGTATTCTCGGAGTTTTATCTCTTCCTCCTTTGTTGGAGCCATCTTCACCAAAGTCTCTAGAAGCTCAGCACCTAAGCTCTCAGGATTACCTGTCACAGTACCACAAGTATAATTAAATTAAAATAATAGGGACCACAAATGCTTCTTAGAACAATAACGTAATGAAATAAATTGTGTTCAGAGAATCTTAATGAATGTCAGCCACATCATGTTAGCTAATCCAGTAAAAATTATAGGTTGGCTCGTTTTCTCCTTTACATGTGGTATGTTTCATAAGTTGAAAAATCATGTTAGAAGCAATATAAAGCAGAAATAATCATTTCATATGTTATTGTTCTTTGTAATGATTATAACTTGTGGCCTAAGCCTTTTTAGTATAATTGAGATTTTCACCACTGTTACCTCTGATGAGATTAGATCCCTAACATTATTCCGCCTATCAAAGATCTCAATTAACCCATCAAGGCATCAATACTCGAAAACTGGTTGAGTGCCAAACAGAGGAACCTAAATGTAGATAGCTTACTAACTTATCATGATCTAGGAAAATACCAAAATACTAAATTGTAAATCCTTCCCTCAAAAACAAATCAAACTGGACATCATTACTCACCATCCGTGAGAGCTTCGGAGACCTCTTCTCGTGTTACATTTAGTGCTCTTAAGAGAATTGCAATGTTCTGCGATTTCTTAGGATCCAGCACTCTGTTCTCGTTCTCAGCTGGAGGCATCACTGACCTTCTCAGAGGTTCCTTTGGAGCGGAACTTCCCGAATTGCAACCAAAAAGATGTTCCATCCTATCCTCGTTTAATCTATATAACACCATAAGATCATCAAAGTTAGTCAAAATTCAAATGTATGAGGCCAAACAATGTAGTAAAGAATGGAAACTCACTGGAATGAGCTTGACTTGAGCTGGTCCCAAACAGTGGCTCGATCTGAGCTCGCTCGTACTTTGTCCCAGTGGAGTGGTTTTAACTTTGGCTTGCTTGGGTCTGTGTCTCCGTCTCCTGTTTTCTCAAGAGAACCCGCTGGTATCACATTGACCTCTTCTACAGCCTTGGAATTAGGACTTGGAGTCTTGAACGCTTGTGTTCTTGAAGGAGACGTTGTGGAAATCGTTGTTGGTTCAGAATTGGTGAGTTTTCGTAGTATCGGGAAATCTCTCGGCCGTTTCTGAGGCGGTGGAGGAGGAGTAAAACGCGGAGGCGGCGGAGGAGGTGGCGGTGGAGCTGGAGCCTGGAAAGGAGGAGGAGACCGCCGTGGTGGAGGCACTCGTGAGCTGAGAGGGGAATTCTCTTTTGTAATGGCCTGAAACGCCTCCCTGTTCGGTGGCGGAGGAGGCTGCGAGAACTTCGGCTTGTTCTGTGAATAAGGAAACTCATGTTCATCGCTATCCAAGCTCCTTAGAGGTAGAGGTTGTATTGGCGTCGGCAGTTTCTGCTTAATCGACGGGATGATGACGTGTTTCATCTCAGGCGACCTAGACGCTGCCGTCGCAGGAGCCGATCCAAATTTAGACCTGGGAGAAGTTCTCTTCGAGTGAGGAAGTGATCCGCCATTGCTGTTAACGGAGCGAGGAAACGCCGTGTAATAACCGTCATCGCTGGTCATGGCAGATCCGTGCGGCGTGTAAAACGCCGTGTCACGGCATTCCTCACCGGAAGAAGATGACGAAGAAGGAGATAAAGCGGAAGGAGAATTATCAGACGGTAGCCGCGGTTGAGCTAACGGAGGAAGCGGTTGAAGCTCCGGACTCGGACGATAACGATCGGATCTCTTAACCGAATTCAATTTCCGGTACGGAGAGGAATTAACCGGTCCATTAGTTCCGCCGTTATACTCACTCGCCGATTCACGGCTCGGTTCAACGGTTCCCATATAGAGAAAAGTGGAGGACGTCGTCGTCGGTGGTACCGGATCTTCCTGAAATCTCCGAGAAGCCGCGGAATCGCCACCTCCAGTGACGAGCTTCTGAGTGTCACCGGCATGCTTAGCTTTGTGACGGTACAAGAAGAACGCTAAAGCCGAAAGCATGCCGAGAGTGACAAATCCGACGGAGATGACGATTGCGACTTTTTTCCCCGGCTTGGATGATTGAGTAGTAGCCGTCGGAATGGGCAAACCGCCATTGACGTCGGCGGAAACAGGAGATGGCGGAGGAGGATACTGAGTTTGCTCAGGAGTAGATGGATTCTCCGGGAAAAACGGTTGATCGGGAGTGGATGGAGTAACGGGAGGAGACGGAGTTGTTGATTCGAAATCTGGTGGTGGAGGAGAAGAAGCTTCTGGAAAAAGAGGCTGATGAAGAATTCTCCGATGAACTTCTTCAGTAGTAGTGAATCGGTTCAAGTTCACGGCATCAACGGAAATTGAGAGGAAGAGGAAGAAGAAGAAGAAGAAGAAGAAGAAAATGGATTGAAGAGCTCTCATGGCGAATCGTGTTTAACAGTTTTACAATTATCCACCTCTCTCTCTAAATTCATCTTCTTCCTTCGGTTTTTTTTTTTTTTCCTTTTTTTTGCTCTCTCGGAAACTTTTTTGGGGGGGTTCGTCAGATCGTAATCTTCAATGGAAAGGAAAAATTAAGAAAATAGTTTATGGAAAAAAATAATTAAAGAGAAAAGGAAAAAGAAGGTGAAAAAGGGAAAGTAATAGCAGCAGAGAGAGAGGGGAGAAGAAACGAAAGTTCGTTTCGTTTCGTTTCGTTTCGAGATCTGAGATTTATGACGCTGACGTCTACATTCCGGGATCGTTTAATCTGCTTTTTTTTTAAACCTCGTTAATTAGTGTGATGATTACCCAAAAAATAAAACTAATCGTACGTAATAATATTGTAACGAAATGTATTTTGTATTATACGTGTGCGACAACAAACATATGTTTAAAAAAAAACAAATACTCCTATTTACTAGTCTCTAGTTGCTGCTGAAGTAAAAGACGACATTTTTAAAACGAAGAATAGACAGCCTAACGTTTCACGTTTACCTTCATGGAAATTAATTGACTAGTTTTGATTATAAATTTATAATACATTAATAATTCAAACTTTGTTATTAAAAATTATGGATGGACTCTCATCATCGTCGTCTTGTTTGCTTTTTCTTTTTATAAACAAAATAATAAATAATATATTGATCAATATACGATATGGAAATTTCCGCCACGTGAGATTCTTGTCAACAATCAAATAGAAATACTCAGTACTCCCGTATGGCTTTTGCTACTTAAAGACGTAAATGTCCCTTGTTATGTAATTAATTAACTTAGAATGTGACTTGTCCTTTTCCGTCCAACGTAGACATTTTCAAATTTTTGTTTTCTTTGATTTCAAGACGACGACGCAGGAAAAAAAGACACGTAACATACCTCCATCGTCGACTTTTCGATCTTATTGTATTTTTCCCTCTGATTTACGGAAAAAAAAAAAAAAAAAAAAAAACAGAGCTAGTCCGGCTGATTCTGTAGAAGGGAAGCCAATCCTCGGTGGTCCAGCTCCACCGTAGATCAGAATACATATTTGATATGGGACAAACAATTCTAATTTTCAAAAGACTCTTTTTTAAGTTTGTTTTCTTTATTGCTAATCAAACAATTTTTCGAGTTGAAAATAAAATTTTAAAGTGTCGGTTGTTTTTTTAGCTATATTCAATCATTTCATTTATAATACGAAAGTCTCCACTGTTTTTCTTTGCTTGTTTTTTTTTGTGTGCACTATTTACTTTACTATTCTAACAAGGAATTTTCACATACAGAAAGAAATTATTGTACACGATATAAGTAAACGTATAAATCAAGTTTATAGCGAATCTATAGTAAGAAAAAATTTTGGTAGTGAATAAGAAAAGAGGAAGAAAGAAGAAGACCCATACATGTAATTTTGGAATAAAGTGATACAACGGGCTTAACGTTACATCCCTATCTTTTTATCTTTTTCTCTCTTTTTATTTTTGTCTTTTATATTCTTTCAATTTCCTTTAGCTTCATTCTTCTTTTTTTTTTTTTTTTTGGGTATAAGAAAAATAAATGATGTATGGATCCACCGACTCTGATTCTGTGTTTATGTTTATTAATGGTAATGGACCTAATGGTGAGATAGTAATTGTAATGTTTATTGAGGGGTCAACCACACGCTCTCTTGCGTTTTGCTTTATTTTTGCTTTTTTTTTCTCTCTTTCGTTTTTTATTTTTGTTTTTGTTTGTTTACAAATAACTTTCTCATTTTCTTTTGTTATCTTTAAAACCTTTTCCATTTTTAACTTGCTGAGGATGCCCATTTTCTTTTCCTCATAGTTACAATTACAATTGTGCCCTAAATCTCTTCTCCTTTTAACTAAAGAATAATGCAGAAACGTTAGTGAGTAGTGACTAATACAAAATCAAGAGGTTCAATCTAAAATAGTAATTTTCCCTTCTTATTTTTCAGATTTATTTATATCTTTAGGTAGAAATTGCATGTGCATTTTGTCAATAAGAAGAAACAAATATCCCCTTAGCCAGAAAAAAATAAATATTCCTGAGGGGATAAAAATAATTTTCTTCTCTTCCACGTAAACATAAAAATCTCTCCAACGCTTGTGTTTGGGTTAAAGCTCAAGATAGACAATATTCTGCAACACAATTTGTACTCGTTTGTTTTTCTGTCATTACTCATTATTTCTATTGAGACCACAAGCCAAAACGAATTTGGAATGGGGTTTTCCTTGATTGTCAAAACAAATTTCTTGATGTAGTGAAACTAAATTAACATTTGATAAGACTATTAGTAGCAGCATGTAATGATACCGACAAATCCGAGAGGTTCATGGGTCAGATGGGTCAATGCTTGGATTTTAATACACTGCCATCTCTCTTATTCGTTAGTTAGTTTATTGTTTGGTTAATTAAATATTAATTTGAGGTGGTAATCATGATAAAGGTACTCGACAAATCCCTTGCTAGTGTTGTCATAATGATTATGACAGGATTATTCAAAACGTTCAAAGTAATTTTAGAATCCCACACACCACTCTTCACTTAACAATATCAGTCTAATCAGTAATCACAAGCCTTTTAAATAAAATAACTCGAAATGGCTAGCTTTTAAATTGTTGTTTCGGATAAAGTTTCCTTATAAGAAGAAAACTATAAATGGCTGAAACTTGGACGAAGAAGCAAAAAATCAGATGTCTAATCAGGCCCATAGTCTAGATTTAAGAAAGGCCCTAAGTAAAGCACATTATTGCCGAACCATCTTAAGGCTACTGATAATACGCCGTCGTCTTAATTTATAGCTATAAAAGTGCATCAAAATTATATCAGAAGCTTATCAAAATGTCCCACGATGTTTGTGCCTGCCGTGTAATTTCCCTCTTCTACAAAATTCCCTAAAACGGCAACGTTTTCAGGATATTCAACGCTCTATTGATGTCTAGGACTAGACTAGACCCTTTCAAAAAAAAATGTCTTCATCTTAATAAATCGAATTCACTCTAACACGAAATCAAACTACAACGATTGATCATAATTATAACCCTGAACCATAATTCAATGTTTGTAGAAGCACCTCTATTTGAAGCTTATCTTGTGAACACTCAATAGTCTTGTCTTGTCCTCTGTTACCACCAAAGACACGTGTCGCAATGTACGGTTTCTTAAAACAGAACAGTTCAACGTATTCAACGCCATTATTTTCCATGTCAGTATCGATACACCACTTTATAGTCAGCAAGCAGCAAGAACAGCACAACAGTCACTGTGTAACATTAATCTTACTTTTTTTTTTTTTTTTCCTTAAAAGTAGAAAACGACCTTATTTGATTCTTCCTCTGCACTCTAAAGAAAAACCCATCTTTTATAAACTTCTCATGTGCTGAGAAAGAAACCAAAAACCACAAGGAAAGAAAGGAAGGAAACTGTGCCAAAGGCAAAAATGGGTCGTCTTCTTTACATTGTCTTCTTCATTGCCTTTCTCGGTTTTGCAGGTAACAAAACCACAAACAAAAAGCGCTAATGATTGTTTCTCTTTATTATTGTAACTCATAGCTAATAATAATCTTTGTATGCAGGAGCTGGTCAAGAATCAACACCCATTGAAGCTTTAAACCTGCATCACAAAGTCCTTCAACTTCCTCAAACTACTGATCTTGATCTCGCTGTTTCAGTGAGCGACAACAAAACAATTACTGAGATTTCCTCTAGTATCATAAAGGCTGAGACTTGGCTTAAAACTCATGTCCTCTCTCGTTACCCTACCATCAAAATCACCACCATTGTTGTCATTTTCCCTGATTCTTGCCACCAAACCACACAACACAAACCCAGCTTTGATCTAGCTCTAACTTCTTTGAAAAACATTTACCACTCTCTCACAAGATGGGGTCTTGAGAAGAAAATCAAAGTCTCCTCTGGCTTCTCTTACCAGTGCTTAGAAAACCCAAAAAGCTCAGAAATGTTCAACCCTGTTCTTATCTTCCTCAAGACCATAAACTCAACTTTCACCATAAACCCACCTTTAAATTTCCTTTCTTCACCTGATAATCATCTAGATTTGCTTCATTCCGTGGAAAAGTTGGGATCTTTGAGCTTCAACAAGGTCAATTTCTTAAACCCTGAACCAGAAGAAGCAACTACAAGGAGAAATCTCAGATCTTTAATCAACATTAGCAGCAAATTCACAATCTCTTTCCCAACACTACCCTCTCCATCACCAGAGCACTCACCAATCCACTCCACAATCGGATCTTCATCTCCACCAACAGTATCCTATTTCCCTGAACCTCCACAATACCCGCCGGAGCAATCTCCGATTTCCTCTCCTCCTCTACCGAACCAAGGCCAAGGGAATCAAGGGATCTCTCTTCCGCCACCGTGCCTTCCTACTCATCCAGCACCGTCGCCGTCACCGGTGAAGAAGAAGGACGTGGAAGGGCTATGGTGCGTGGCGAAACCGAGCGTAGCGGCAGAGACATTGCAACAATCTTTGGACTTTGCTTGTGGACAAGGAGGAGCCAATTGCGATGAGATTAAACCTCACGGGATATGTTACTATCCAGACACAGTCATGGCTCATGCCTCTTACGCTTTCAACAGTTACTGGCAAAAGACTAAACGAAACGGAGGCACTTGCTCTTTCGGTGGAACCGCCATGCTTATCACTACTGACCCTAGTAAGATTCGATAGTGCAGAGTTCACAAATTACCTTTCAAGATTCGATAGTGCAGAGTTATGGAATTTTGATTTTGTTACCGCAGGTTATCAACATTGCCGGTTTATTCTGAGTTGAGATATGTCAGCCATTGAAGATCTAATCTACCACGGAAGCGATATGAAGAAGACGATTAAAGGAAAAATAATTTTAGTTTCTAGTGATCGATCGCTAGTTTTATTAATTTAATCATCGTTACAAAACTATGTTTATCAATATAGGGTTCAAGTTAATTATTGTTACTTTTAAGCCGTTTATTCGGTCCAGTTGTTACTATTAATGGGCTTTGTTATACGATTATGGGGCCTTTCTGTGAAGGAAAAACGGAAAAAAAAAAATAATCACAAAATTATATATCAGAGCCAGGTTTCGATCCTGGGACCTGTGGGTTATGGGCCCACCACGCTTCCGCTGCGCCACTCTGATATTTGTTAATATAACTCTACCAGTTATATATTTATAAAATTAATACTTCTTTGGGCTCCTCTGTTGCTGTTGACTCGTATTTTTTTTTTAACTCGTATTTTTAAACTTTACGAAATTTTTATAAGACTGTTTCTTTTAGCTTCTTCTATAAACCACGTAGAAGATATCCAATATTCTTCTGCATAACGACAGCTTATAAGATAGAATCGTCGAAGCTATGTTTTGGCAGTTGAATATTGACTAAGTAGACAAAAACTGTTATGAGTAACGACGAGACCCACTTCATAATGCAACAACAAACTCGAAGACTTAAAAGACTTACTCCACTTTCTGTCTTTTATCTCCCGTCAACGACCCCCAATTGTTATTTTACGCATTGTTTAATTTTCTTCTCTTTTGTTCTTTTTTTTATAAACTCAAAACATATAATTGTGTGTTTAGTTGGTGGCTACTGACTAGTGGGCAAGTCTTACAAACCAAAACTCATGTACATTCTTTTGAGAGAATCAAGTGTGCTATTATTATTATTTGAAATAAATATATCAAACCAAAATCGAAGATAATAAATCAAAACATAGATAGTGTGTGTGACGGTGGTGCACGAAGTGTCAACCTCATGTTAGCCTGAGCCTTAAGTCTCGTACTGACTTTAACTGTCCACCGAAAAGCTGCACCATTCTTGTTACGACACGTTGTCCAACAGAAGAATCCAGCCTTCTCTAGCCAATGAGGTAATGCCAGATAAGCAGTATCCCCAATGCCACCACGTATCACAAACCGAGAAAAGATTATATACTCCAGAGTGGCAAAAGCTTCTTCTTTCTTCGTCTTTTTGTTTATTTTTTCTATATTTTAATACAACTCCGAAGATATATGGCAATCCATTTCAAGAACAATTGTCTTCCTAATTTTAATCTTTACATCCCTAATCGACATTATTCTTTACTTTAATTGTATAAACGTTTGGGTTACTACTACGCCGAAAAGTATCATATTAGAATCAACTTGGAAGTCATACAAATTTGGACATATATTTAACTAAAAATCCTTTGAAGAGTTCCCAATCAAATAGGTGGAAACTTCGTTTTCTAAAGTGGGATAAGTTAAAAGGGGGATTGATTCATATAGTTGAGATTTGAGAGGGATAATTAAGAAAATGCAAGTTGCTAAAATAAAACACTGAACCAGCATGAAAATGAAAGTTGTGAAACCCCCCCCCCCCCCAAAAAAAAGTTATAGGATCGATATAAAGTTTCGAGCGATGACATAATTAGCTTAGCTTGGTAAATAAACTCGAAATCGTGTTTTTGTATACACTTTTATATTTTGAGGAGTGGTTATTAAACTTTTACAATCCAACATAAAAACTTATCTCAACATAATTCTGGCAGTTTCTGACTACAAACACTGCATTGACTTGGTAAATAATTCATCTAATATTCCAAAATTAATGACAACATCTTTTTATGTTTAATATAAAAAATAAAGGAATTTAATGGATTGAAGAAAGCAAGAGCAGCACCACTTGATCACTCATAGCCCACGTTCCCACTCTCAATCCCAATTCTAAAGATTTGTTACATAATATATATCTATAAATCAAAACCAACACTCAAAAAACACAACACAAACACAAACACAAGACGTGCTCACAATACACCACACACTTCACTCTTTCTTCATCATCATCTCCTTCTTCTTAAATACCTCAAAATTAAAAGAACCACATGGCTCTCGAGACTCTCAATTCTCCAACAGCCACCACCACAACCACCGTTCGGCCTCTTCTCCGGTATCGCGAAGAAATGGAGCCGGAGAATCTCGAGCAATGGGCAAAAAGAAAACGCACTAAACGTCAACGTTTTGATCACTATCAGCAGAATCAAGAGACGAATACAAAACTCCCTTCCGAAGAAGAGTATCTCGCTCTTTGTCTCCTCATGCTCGCTCGTGGCTCCGCCGTACAATCTCCTCCTCCGTCACGTCCTTCACCGTACGATCACCGAGACTACAAGTGTACGGTTTGTGGGAAGTCATTTTCGTCTTATCAAGCCTTAGGTGGACACAAGACGAGTCACCGGAAACCGACGAACAACAGTACTGCTATCATCACTTCCGGTAACCAAGAACTGTCTAATAACAACAGTCACCACAGTAACAGTAACGGCGGTCCCGTTGTAATCAACGTTACCGTGAATACAAGTAACGGTGCAGCTGGTCAAACAAATGGAAAGATTCATACTTGTACCATCTGTTTCAAGTCATTTACGTCTGGTCAAGCCTTAGGTGGACACAAACGGTGTCACTACGACGGTGGTAACAACGGTAGCAGCAACAGCGTAGAAGTCGTTGCTGGAGGTAGTGACGTCAGCGATGTGGAAAACGAGAGATCATCTGAAGAGAGTGCGATAGGTGGCGGCCACCGTGGGTTTGACCTAAATTTACCGGCTGATCAAGTCTCAGTGACGACTTCTTAACGTTGACTCGGTTTTGGTGAGGAAAAGTCAACTGTACTCAAGCGACGAAGGCAGGGTTAGTGGATGGACGGTGAAGATTTTGTAACGGTCGTTTCTATTCCAGTTGCTTCGGCTTGGACTGAGTCTGTAATGAAAATGATTGGAGTGGACTTGCATTTATTACTATTATTTATTTTTACAAAAGAAATGTTTATTTGTTGTTGGATTTATTTATAGTTTAGAGGAAACAATTGGGATATTGATATATTTTTATATTTTTTATTAAATAAAAAGAAAGTAATAATAATGCAGAGATGGATGATTGGATCGTACACGTTATTATATAGTGGACCATTCTGTAAAATTCTGAAATAAAGATATAATTTAATGTCGTAATCTATACTTCATTTACTTCCGCAAGCAAAGGAAAGCCACTTGAATTCTGTTACTCTCACAGCTCCTAGTGATCTGTTCCTCCTTCACCTAAAAACTATATTATACGTCTATAAATGTCTGTCATATTTTCCAGTTATAATACTATTTTTGTAACGTTTGGTAACAAGGCTTAATCTGATCGATTAAAAACTGAAAACATTCTGACTTGTTTTATACTGATTTACTCGAAAATTTCCACTTAATTAGTTTAATTAATAATTTTTAAATTTTTTTTTACAAAATATAAAATCATTATGGGTTTTGACAACGCAGTGGACCGTCGTCAAGTATTCCCGAATGGGCCCTAGCAGTAATATAAGAAAGAGATCAGCCAGCTTAAGAAGCCCATATATATATATTTCTTCTGCTTTTTTTTTTTCTTTGATGGCCCAATAGTGCAAAGCAGAAATCTATATTTCGATGTTAAATTTTATAATTTTATTTATCGTTAACAAGAAATAAAATAAGGTGATATTGGGAGGAAAAAAAAAAGTTGAAAACTACAAGAAGTTTGACTGTAATGATTCGAACATGTTACCAAACACGGGATATGAATCAGCATATATGCATGCATTCGATCTTGTTTGTCTATGAGAATCTGCTTCTCCCATGTGCGCCTTCTGATATCAGTTTAATCTTGTTTTTACTAATTTAATTCACGTTACTCTCTACAATACCGATAATGAAAGGCTAATTAAACGATATATAATCATGAACTGCATTATCATATTACCAACAACTAATTTGATTAATTTAGCAACTCATGCTTATTAGACTTTTGATTTTATGCATATATGTAAGTATATATGTTCTTAGCATAATAAACATAATCGTACAATTAGAAATCAACTATGTTAATAGACGGTTGAAGAAGTCTACGACAAAAGGTATATAACGGGAAATGATCTAGAGATGTAATCAATGCAATGTCTTCCAAAATATTTCAAAATGTCGTCGATATATATTGAGGAAAATGATGGTAAACCTTTAGTTTGGATATATGAAAAATATTAACGTATAAATTGAGATCAAGAAACACTGACTTGATAATAAATACTCCACGTAAAAATTGATGTTTTGAGATATTTTTTTGTCTTACAAAAATTGATGTTTTGTAAACTTCAAAAAATAATCATTGAAAATATTTTAAATTTTGAATTGTTATTGGTTTAAAATTAAATAATATATATTTAGTTAAAAGAAAAAGATATTTAAATTAAGTAATTATTGCTTTCTTAAAATGTGTAAAAGCTTCTAAATATCAATTTTTTATGAGACAGATGGAATAGTATATGAGTAGTATTTAAGATAGGACGACGTTGAAAAGATCCACAAAGCACATGTGGGTATGTACTAAACTACTAATGTTCAACCTTCTTTAAAAGTCCATTGACCAAAACCGTTGGAAGTAATCATATATCAAGCTTTCCCCTAACCGACCAAAACTCTTAAGGATGCCTTATCTTTCTCCATAATCATGTGACCCTCATTTTTATGTGCTCTCCTTTTGATTTTATCTCATTATTATGTTTTCATTTTTCGTTTTTATTTAATTGTTTTACATTTTTAAAAAGAAAATCAAAGCGCTAGACACACTCTGAAGAAAATCTGTTTATCGTGCATAGTGTCTTGATAAAACAAGATTAATTAACAGAAATACACACGACTGATCATAAGTATTGCTATATATATTAAAAAGCTCATATTATTTTCCATTCGAAATTTCTTATATCTATTACATATTAAGGGTGATGGCCGTCAGATTCCCCTTGTAAGAATTTTAAACTGCATGGTTTTATATTTTAAACTATATCTTATAAATGGTATGAAGCACATTCATGCGGATGCGCACCAGTGTGACGTGCAGGACAAAGCGATGTTAAAATATTAGTAGTGAGTAAATTAAACTTATGTTATAGTAACACATCTCTATTTGTTTAATTGACATTGGATCCTTTTGGATTTCAGTGTTGGGTTCTGTAGAAAGAATTAAAAGGCAGAAGAAATTTGATTGTTGTTGTTTAGTATTTATAGTTTTGAACGTTATTAAATGGAGTATATAATAGTAATACTTGAGCATATATTATTATTACAATAAAATTAAATTAAAAAAATGTTGCGTGCGCGGTCCCCTTTCGTCCACTAGGGCAAAAGACGGATTCACTTGTTTGATCGGTCTTTCATTTATCCCCTCAAATTAAAACACTTTTATAATCGATTTTTCCTCTGCCCTCTTTTTTCCGTTATGTCCAATAATAATAGTCTTTTTCTCTTTACAATAAATTAAAAATGAATATAATCAATCTCTTATAGTCCATTTTATTGCATTACAAATAACGATATTTTTATGAATTAACCTTTTTCCTCCAAATGGGGTTTCCACGGTCAACTCAGTAAACCAAACTAATGGCACAAATCCTTGTGGATGGAACATACCGAAAAGACTGAATTGACTACCACAATTTGCATAAAAAAAGAAGACTCAAAATAAAATATTGTTGACTCATATTAGTATTTTTTTTTCTAGTGATAATAATATTCATTGTTAGAAAAAAAAAAAAAAAAAAAAGAAAGGTGCAAGTCAGAATGAGGATAGCACAGTTTAACTTGTCAGATATTAGCGTGGATGAATTTATATATAACGCATTCAATCGTTTGCTACTTGCTAGTTGCTACTAGTACTACTTTTTTAATAAAGGGTTTTTAAAGAAAGTATTGCTTCCAGATTTATATCCGCAACCAACAGGAGAGAAAAAGCAAACACATGATAGACACTGAATTCGATTGAAAAACAAATCCTGGGGTTGGGTTATTATCAAAACACAGCTTTTCTTTATTTTTTTTCTCTTTAATCTTTTGATTATTTAATAATGGTAGTAGTATAAAAGTTTTTATAAGTTGAGTGGTGGAGGCGGTGGTGCTGATTCAGAGCGTGGGGTATTAGTATTGGGAGGAGATAGAGAGAGAGAGGAGATAAAAAGGGGACAGAACATTCTGAAGCTTTCAGATTTGCACTATGGTGAAGGAAGACGAAACAGCTCATCTTCTTTGATTCTCTCTGTTTTTTTCTTTTCTTTTTCACTTTTTAGGGTTTTTTCCTTTTTTTTTTTTTTTTTTTTTTGTTGGATTGCTGTTTTGTGTTTTGTCGGAACACTCTTGGAGGATTAGAGAGTTCTCTGTTCCACTCTCTGTCTACACACAGCAGCAGCAGTATAGCCCACACTTTTTGCCTCTGTCTCGTTTCATTTCATCGAATTGATCCTTAAAGAAGGTTTCTTTTCTCCACCAAAGGTATGATTTTTTCGTTCATTCCAACTCATTTTTACCTGAAATTTGCTGGTTTGGCTTCTAGATTTTAGGTCCAAATTCGAAATAAAAACCTAAAAATCACCTTTTTATATCTTAAGAGTAATTTCTTTAAGTTCTTAATTCTGTAGATTTGTAACGCTAACGGCTAACCACATGTTTTGGTTAATCTCTGATTTTTGGATAATTGTTTTATGTCACTAATTAACTTAACATAACATAATCTTTTTTTTTTTCTTTTTTTTTTTTTTGCTTATTTAGCAAAACTCTTCATTGATCTGTTTTGCTTTGTTTAATGCTTTAGTTTCTCGACACAAACCAAGAACTGCTTTATTCTTCTTAATCGGATATTCGCACTTTTTTCTAGGGTTCTGGGTTTTTGTTTCATCTTCCTTCCTTTTGATGCTTTCTGAACCTGATAAGATTCGCTACAAAAACAACAGAAGAACATTAAAGAAACAGAGAGAATTTGTATAAATAAAGAAAATAGTATTATGCAACGTGTCGGACTTACAGAGCAAGTGGAGAGCATCTCTCTATCTTTTGCTCTTTCATGTTTTCTTCCTTCCTTTAATCTCTCTCGCAAGGTTAGCAACTGAAGAAGCAATGTATAGGTTTCTTCTCTTATAGTTTAAGTCTAAAAAGTCTAATAATATATAGTAAATGTTTCACAGCTGCTTCTGCCTTCACCAATACTCTGCTTGTTTATACTTTTGCATCCAATAAGGATCTCAGATTTTGAATCCTTAATGTTCTTGTCGTCACAAAAACTATTTCAGACGTTCGAATTGAGAGCAGAACAATCTTCAGAAAGCTCTTCCTGGTTTGTTTCTTTGTGAAGAAATGAAGTTTATGAAACTTGGATCCAAACCGGATTCGTTTCAGTCCGATGAAGATTCCATAAGGTAGTAAAATGTCTTCAAGCTTTTGGTTTCTTTCTTCATATGTCCTTTGCCTCAGAATCTTACCTTTTCTGGCTGTTTATAGATACGTAGCAACGGAGTTAGCCACTGATGTAGTTGTAAATGTTGGAGATGTGAAATTCTATCTTCATAAGGTAAACTTAACAATCTCTACTTTTCAGAAATCAAGAACTCATAACAAACCACTTTGGTCTTTAGCTACTGATATGAAACAAACTTTTGATTTTTGTGTGTGTAATACAGTTCCCTCTTCTGTCTAAAAGCGCTCGTCTTCAGAAGTTAATAGCCACAACCACAACCGATGAACAATCCTCAGATGACGAAATCCGCATTCCCGATATCCCAGGAGGCCCTCCAGCTTTTGAGATATGCGCTAAGTTCTGTTACGGAATGACTGTGACACTCAACGCATACAATGTTGTAGCTGTGCGTTGCGCTGCAGAGTATCTCGAAATGTATGAATCGATTGAAAGCGGGAATCTTGTTTACAAGATTGAGGTTTTCTTGAACTCGAGTGTTTTACGAAGCTGGAAAGACTCCATCATTGTTCTCCAGACGACAAGATCATTCTATCCGTGGTCCGAAGATGTGAAAATCGATGTACGGTGTTTGGAGTCTATCGCTTTGAAAGCTGCTATTGATCCAGCAAGAGTGGATTGGTCTTATACTTATAACCGAAGGAAGCTTCTTCCACCTGAGATTAACAAGAATGGTGGTGTACCAAGAGATTGGTGGATAGAGGATCTTGCCGAGCTTAGCATTGATTTGTTCAAGAGAGTGGTTTCGACTATCAGAAGAAAAGGCGGGGTTTTACCTGAGTTTATAGGAGAAGCTCTTGAGGTTTATGCAGCAAAGAGAATACCCGGTTTCATGATCCAAAACGATGATGGTGATGATGATGTGATTGGACAAAGAGCTTTGTTAGAGACATTGGTTTCATTGTTGCCTAGGGAGAAACAGAGTGTTTCTTGTGGATTCTTGACCAAACTATTGAAATCTTCTGTTTCTTTGGAATGTGGAGAAGAAGAGAGGAAAGAGCTAAGTAGAAGAATCGGAGAGAAGCTAGAGGAAGCAAATGTGACTGATCTCTTGATCAGAGCTCCAGAGGGAGGTGAAACAGTCTATGACATTGACATTGTTGAAACCTTAATCGATCAGTATGTTGCACAAACACAGAAAGGAGACGAGCTTGATTGTTCAGAAGAAGATACCAACGAAGGAGATGGGTTTGTTTCAGACAGTTCAAAAGCAAATGTCGCCAAGTTAATCGATAGATACTTAGCTGAAATCTCAAGAATCGAACCCAATTTGTCTCCTTTAAAGTTCATCTCAATTGCAGAAAAGGTTTCAAATTTCCCAAGATCATCGCATGATGGTGTTTATCGTGCTATTGACATGTTCTTAAAGGTAACTTCTGCTCTCAGATCTGCTCCTTCAATTTTCTAAAGTTGCAGTTTTTAAGTTTTGATCATCAATTGAAAACCAAAGTTCTGATCTTTGATTAATACAGCAACATCCAGGAATAACAAAGAGTGAGAAGAAATCGTTAAGCCGGTTAATGGTTTGCCGGAAATTATCGCCGGAAGCTTGTGCTCACGCCGTGCAAAACGAGAGGTTACCTTTACGAGTCGTGGTGCAGATCCTATTCTTCGAGCAAGTACGTGCCACGTGTCCCACAACGAAACCTTCTCTCCCACCGAGCGGCTCTCACGGGAGCTCGAGGACGACGACGGAAGAAGAGTGTGACTCAGTAACGGCCACGGAGGAGACGGCGACGACGAGAGACAAGACGAGTAGTTCCGAGAAGACGAAAGCTAAAGGAGTTGTAATGTCTCGGATTTTTTCGAAGCTTTGGACAGGTAAAGATAGAGACGGTGTTGGAGATGTTAGTAGCTCAGATACATCTGAAAGCCCTGGATCAGCTACCACCGTCGGTGATAAATCGACGCCGTCGACTCGCCGCAGAAGATCATCGTCTTGACTTGTTTAGACAACTTGGGCTTTTTTATTGTAAGATTAGGCCTTTTCTTTTAAGCTAACTTTTGGTTTAGATTAAATTTGGGTCAGTTATTTTGGTGATTATAAACCCAAAAGTTTTTTTTGGTTTATGTAACCGTTACAAATTTTGAGATATCCAAATTCTAATGTTATTGTTACCTTTAGAGTATTTTTCTAGTTTAACAAAGTAAAAGAATAAATTCAAGAAAATCTTTTGATGATGGAACCTGTTCCCTTCTTTGTGATGATAATAATATTAGCAATTTGCAAGGATTGTTTTGAAAACTTAAAAAAGGGTTTTAGCCGGCAGAATTGACCATACAAACTATAAAGAAAAGTCGATTAATATTTTTCCATGAGCTTCTTTGTTCTACGTCATCCGATTTATTTATATACTTTCAAAAGGTTACTGTTTGTACCATTTTAGTAATTTATTTACTTTTGATTCATTAACCTTTTCTTCGTTGACTAAAAAGAAAAGATATTCCTTTTTTCATTTTTTTTTTAAGAACGAACTTATAACAACAAAAACTTGGTTTAGACTTCCTTGAGATTTACATTCTCGTATTCTACAAGTGGAGATTTTATTCAGTTATCACCAACTACTAATTACCTTGTTTAATTGGTCTTTAAAACAGAGAATTACAAGTTGGTTTATTATTATATACTTGACTTAAACAGTGTTAAACCATTGATACTAAAATTAACACATTTTAAGAATTATGATATGTAGTTTAGTTATAACAATCTACGCGTACACCAACAATCCGGTATACATTAATATGCAACGATATAATTCAAGTTACACGATACGAACGTTGGTTACATATGTTTTGCAAGTTTGTGGTTGTAATCCAATTTATTCTGCATGAAATTTAAAGTGAGATTTAGTAGTTTCAAGTATAACACTGAGATTTAGTATTTGTTTTTGTGTTCGGTAGTTACATTTCCTCTAAAATATATATTCTATACAAATGATTATATTTCTCTAGGGTCAACGAAAATAGACAATCCAGGTGGTGACTTGGTCCAATCTACGCCGTCATCGTCACCGTCATCTCGGAGACGTTTCAAACACCACAAATCCTCCGGTGAGAGCACCTTCCAATGAGGAATACCAACTCTGAGCGGCTCACAGCTCGCCACCTCAGCAGCCAAGACTGAGCAACCGCTTTTTCTAGCCAAGTTATGCGCGTGTGAGCAAAGCGACTCCACCATCTCCGCCGCTCGTGGCCCTCCGCCGCCGATACCGTACATGAAGTGCATCGCGAACGACTTGAAAAGATTAGGAAACGACGGGATTTTCAAAAACGGAAACGCACCGTCGAAAACGCGCGTCGTCTTTGCTAATATGCGTTTGAGACGCGACGTTCCTTTGACTTGTAGTCTATACACATCTTTACTGTTCCATATACTTATAACGGCCCAAGACCCGGCCTGGTCAGGTAACGACCCGGGAACATGGTGTTCGCCACGAGGCACGGCCATGTAAGTGCCGAGACAGAGTTTGTTGGTGAGGATTGAGTTGATGTCTGAAGGGAAAAACTCGGTAGAGGAAAACCGGTTGCGGTAGAGTGACTCGGCGTCGGAGGGAGTGAGCTTGATGATTTTGACACGGCGAGAGACCGTGACTCGGTGGTTAAAGACCGGGTTGACCAGGAAAGCGGGTGTACGGAATTTGGAGTAGCCACTTTTCTCGGTGAAGAGTTTGACCGAAGCTGTGTTGTCGTTTTCAGTTTGCACGTAAGAGTATACGGCGCCGTTTCGTAGAAACCACTCTTCGAGTCTTTGTACTAGTTTCAGTCCAATTCCCATCCTCCTATATTTTTTAAAAAATTGATTAGTTAAAAACTTTAAAAAGTCGTTAATAACTTCTTTTCCCCCCGTTAGGCGTTATGTATCATCAAAATAGTATAGTTTAAGTTGTAAGCATCATATAATTTAAAAAAAATATAAGTGATTGTTCTTTATGTATTTGTTTATGTTATGGTTAATGAATCAATTATGAAAACACTATTAAACTCGAACCTGTAAAATGGAGAGACTCGGAGGCCGGAGACGAAGGCAAGTTTGGTGGTACTTATTTCCGGCGAAACGCCGTCTTCTTGACGTAATGCATTGCCACCACGTGTCACCATCTTGATCGTTCCTCTGATCATTCCAACTATCTCATTACCGATCTCTGCCACCTGTTACATGCATTGCCCAAAAACGAGTATAGTTTAGCAAATAGAGCAAATCAAAAACAATTGAGAACATATAGACATATAGTATTAATACAGATACGTACCAGCATGTGGAAAGAAGGACACTGTCGGATCCGGGCAAGCGGGTCACCCATGAGATCGACTAATAAAGATCCGACTTCACAGCTTTCCTCAAGCTCTTCCACTCTCGTTAAGTCTCTCTTAGGATCATACTCTCTCACCACAACTACTTGAAATCCTTTCCCCATGTCCTTAAGCTAAACTTAAGTATTAATATAAGAAAACCTTACGGATAACAAAGAAATCAAAACCTAAAAGTTTTTTTTTTTTTTTTTATCTTCTTGCAAATATTGCAGATCGTTCTCTCTTTCACAAAGTGGGTCTTGTCATTAGTCTATAAATAGTTACTATTTTGCTTTGTTCTCCCTGGTTGATTATGTATGATTAGCGTTTTATTTAATCATCACTATCTCTCTCCATATTTTAAAAGATTTAAATGTTGTGGTTAGTGCTCTTTCTTTGGAGCTCTGTCGATTCTTCTCAATTAATTTCCTTGTGTTATTTAATTCGCATATCTGGTTATATTTTATGTTGATGATCCGGTTAGCTAGGATTCGTGTATAGCTATATTTTCCGGGAATATCACGGCTCATATATAAAAAGTATGGACGGATACAAATATTAATACCCCACGATTCTAACTGCTATCGTATTTTATAGTTCTTCCAATTACATGGCACTGCGAGTACTGCGTTACATCCCAAACTCCAAATAAAATAACTTATATGTTATTTCTTTCACTCACATATGTATATATTATACATGCTTTTCTTTCACCTCTATATCTTCTCGATCGATGTATATTTACTATCGTGAATCATTTACATAACGTTTTTAGTTCAACGTTTTATCCATTTGTTATTAATTACCCTTAATCAATTATGCGATGGATTGTACTTATTCCGATCGAAATTTTTTTACAAGTGAAAACATACACACAAAGGAGAGGCAATTGGGAACCTAATAAGTATTGTTTTATAATACGATCACAAAATAGAAAATGCGTAAGAAAAAGTCGATCGAAGCGCACAAAAAAAAGCTGAAATGGCGGCGGAGAAACGTGGTGGGTTTAGGATTAGCTACGATCCCTTTTATCATTTGCTTTAATTTTAGAGATATATATAGCGTCAGCTATATGCCTATATCATTTTGCGAAAATATAAATATAGAGCTCAATGGGAAATATTATATGTATGTATCTACTTTTTAAATTAATGTCATAATGATTGCGCAATATCATCACTGTCATCACCTCGATCGATATCTTTTCCCTTTCGTAGTCTTTTCTATCTTTATTTACAACTATACTCAATTTGCATATACACACGACTATGATTTGTGTTCTTTTACGCAATTCATGTGTTTCAACTTTCATGACCAAAACAATTTCAGATACGTGGATTGAAAGAAAAATGTGAAAATAGTGCTCGTATCAGTAGGATGGAGAATCCCGGGAAAGAAAAGAAAAAAAGAGACTTCAACCAGTTTCTATCGCGTAAGTGTAGTAGTAACGTTTGGAAACATGACATTTCTATATTTATTTGACCACATGATAGTTAATATGTAAAGAAAAAATTGTGTATGTAATACATAGACCCTTTTTATATTTAAACCGTGTATATGACATTTCTATATTTATTTGACCATATTATAGTTGATATGTCAACATGTTTATGTATGTGTTTGTCTGTTCTTTTATCATTGTTTTTTTTTTTATCATTGTTTACGTATAGTAAATCCCATATATTTCTTCAACAATGCAAAGTATGATATTATTTACATATAAAAAATCGCTGGAAAAGTATAGTTTAGAGTTTAGACTAATTCGGTTGAAAAAAAAAAAAAAAAAGAACAACCCCGGGATATACATATATGCATCTCAAACAGCATAGTATGTGATCATAAAAATGAAGAGAGCTAGCTAGAAACACTTACAGAGTAGACTGAAACTAACATGTTATATAGTCTCCGGAATTGATAATTAGGACTAAATCGTAGTGGATTGCTGGATTTTGTTAATAAAAATTAAAGAAAAGTTGGTTGGGTCCGAAGAGCAAAGCTGCGGAGGAAGAATCTGCAACGTGGCAAAACAAGAGTGGTGGTCCTGCAAATTTCTCCTGGAACTAAGGCCGTCGATTTGTTCTCGACGTGGACCCGATTAGAATAAAGACGTTAATCTTTCTGGCTTTAAAATAGTGTTTAAGACACAATTAAGAGAAATGCGAAGGTGCTTAGCAATCTTCTCTAATTACCTTATAGTGGAATAATAATCATCTTTCTGCGCTAATCATAATATAACGAACGTGACCAGACGGCTTGCTTTTTTCCACAATATTCTCTCAGCTTTTTCATATTCTTTGGATTGGATTCGTATCTCTTAGTTTCTTCTCTAATCTCCTTACCCTTCCTTACATCCAATCAATTCGTTAATGATATTCACAAGTATAGTTCCCTAGGGATATATATATATTACTATACATTTACATTAAAGTTACATTTTAATCTTTGGTTATAAACCTCCAAATCTCTTTATTTATTTAATTCTTATTTATTTGTTATATCTGTTCTTGATTTTATGAACGATGTGTTACTTACAATTTTCTGTCATATTGACATTTTATATTGGTTTATGCTATCAGGATTTAAAAACGAACTGAGAAAGGATAGTACCAATGTACCCATACGAGAAGATGCTGGATTTATTAAGAGGTTATCATCTTCTTCTTTCTTTTGACGTCAATTATATATTATCTTAGAGAACAAAAAGTAGACATATATGAGATATTGAAAGGAAAAAATGGATATCTTTAAGTTACATGATTGATTAAAATCTCGACGCATATTGTTTTTATTATATAGTTAACAAAAGATATTGCATAAAACAACGAAATATAAATAAAAAATTGTGTGTCGTGCAACTGCCTCGAACATTTCTTTAGAATATTCATGAGTTTAATTAACTTCTTGGTTTGTTGTCCACATAAAAGAGTTGAAAAATGGATTAAGAAATTACTAATTAGAGATAATCATAATCAAATGGGCCTGATTAGTTGTAAACCTCTAGGGAATTTCCTTTTATTTGTAATATAATAAGTTAATATGCCAAAATTGTACATCACGCTACGTAAGTCATGTCTCATTTGCTAAAAGACATGAAATGTCTGCTGATGTATTGAACTTTATGACCTCACTTACTTACTTCTCGAAAATATTTGTATTTTTTTAATCTTATTTCTTCCTTATTTTAGGGGTCATGGCGTCAAGCAGCCTATATTATATAACACATAAATCAAATAACCTGGTCCAAAACACGTATATGCCCATACATGATACATCAATATAAGCATTCTTTGTAGAATATAACTCATTTGAATGCATGTATCTGATTACGGGTTATTAGTTTACCTAACTTAGATAAACGGGTATGTGGAAAATTCAGGAGGAAAATGTATGCACTATATTACCTATACTTCATTTTAAAAATATTGTTTCAAGAAATTTCGGTTGATAAGATCAGAGTTCGTATTGTAGTGTGAGATCATTTCTAGCATGGATTTATGAGGTAGTGGATGTGTGTGTTCAGCTTGGAGTTACTTTTTACTTAAAAAAAAAACCATTTATTTTTACCAAAAAAAAAAAAACATTTAATTTCCTGCTGTATTTTGGATATCGAACGGCTTCAAAAATACAACGGTTAATGGGTTAGTCTGAAATCCCAGCCCATCGTATATTTAATCATCCTAAAGCCCAAATACTAAGACTGATCAATAAAATTAATAGGAAAATTTAGTTACCCAAATTCGAGTCCCACATCGTCATCCATATATTTCATTAGCTAGAAAATGTAAATATAAAACGGTTCGGTCCATTGATGAATAAAGAAAATGTTCGCCCATTAAGTTAATGGTCTTTGTGATGGGCCCCCTAATTGCTGGGGGTAAGATGGACGTCACTCTAAAGCACCAAAATGCAAACGACGACGTTTCATCAGATTGGTATAATCCCAATAAATAGGATTAAGTATGTGGGAAAAAGAAAACGTTGATTGCGTCACCCATGACATCAGTGCATGCAAAGGCTCTCTCTTTAGCTGTGTGGAGAGTGACAAAAGAAGAAGAAGACTTAAATTAAATATTAAATGATATACATTATTGTAGGTGAGGTCTCTTTAGTATGTTATAGGGTCAATAGCTTTTTTTCTTTAAGGGGTCAACTTAGAGGGTTAGTCCCCTAAATTATATCATATTTATATCCCATATAGTTTTGTCCTTTTTAGATCTTGTAATGTTCTTAATTTATATTCATATAACTAGACAGACATACACGATTGTGTAGAGGTCATGAACAAATATCAAAGCTAGGTGATTAGTGGGAATTAGGGGGGGGGGGCAAAAACACGCATCTATGCCTCTTGTATTGCATAGCATGTGACCTTATAGATTTCACATCAAAAGTTGTCATGATTATAGCAATTACCAAATCATTAAGCAAATATGGAAGCAATTATTGACGTCCTTTTTGCTAGCAAAAATCAATCGATTACTACTCTTAATTACCCTAATCAACTAAATAAAGTTGAATGATTAATGGTTTAGGAACCCGTTGAGAAAATGACCCATATATATATTTTTGAACAAATAGGAAGCTCCAATTTTACTTCACAGTTGTCATCAACTGCAAGCTGTGGATAATGTCGACGCATCTATTTCTTTTTTTTTGGGGATTATAATTATGAAGTTGAAAAAAACTAACGGCAGAGAGAAGACATAACTTTTCGCGGAAACACGGAGCCGCTCGCACCCATCATCTTGGAATCTTTTTACCACTCTCTCTAAGGTGTCACTTCACAAAACATTACCCAATCATAAAAATATTGTTTTTTGTTTAAATACGTTTTTTTTTCGTAAAAAAAATAAAATTGTAGTCATTGATAATTATAGTTTTTAAAATTTAATTGGTGTAAGTGTAAGGTTCTTCTACGGCGGCGAGCCTCACGCACCAATAGGCTTCTGGCTTTCCGTACCCTATGTCTCTTTATTACTCCCTTCTTTTTAAAATATAAGATGTTTTAGAAAAGTTTTTTGTTTCATAATATATGATGTTTTTAAGTTTCTATGCAACTTTTAGATTAGTTTAATATTTTATGTTATGTAGTATTGTTTTTGATTGGTAGAACATATTAAAAGTAAAGAATTCTTAATGTGGGTTAAACGGAATCAGTAATTTATTATTCCAAATTAAAAAAATACCAATTTGGATTATAATATAAAGTTTAAACGTATAAATGTGTGTATATATATAAGTGGTCTTCTCTATCTTCACAAACATTTTTAGTTTCTCTCTCAATTTCGTTCTTGCTCCCAAAGCTTCTATCAAAATCTTCATTCTCCAGACCCTCAGGAACATTCAGGAGAAAACACAGAATTTAAACAACAAAGAGCAAAACCAAATTTATTTTAATTTTTTTTGAGAATCGGAAAAAAAAAAAAATGAGCTGCAATGGTTGCCGTGTTCTCCGGAAAGGTTGCAGCGAGAACTGTATCCTCCGACCATGTATTCAATGGATTGAAACCGCCGATGCTCAAGGCCACGCCACCGTCTTCGTCGCTAAATTCTTCGGCCGTGCTGGTCTCATGTCCTTTATCTCCGCCGTACCGGATTCTCAACGTCCTGGTAATTTTAAAATCCTCTCAACACTAAATCAGAGATCTAAACCGGGTTTTTTAAATTTCATCGTTCGGTTTTTTCTCATTTTTTTTTTGTTGGTTCCCGTGTAGCTTTGTTTCAGTCTTTGTTATACGAAGCTTGTGGAAGAACAGTGAATCCAGTAAACGGAGCAATCGGAATGTTATGGACTGGAAACTGGAATATTTGCCAAGCCGCGGTTGAAACGGTGCTTCGCGGCGGTTCTTTGAGACCTATCCCGGAGCTTCTCACTCACGGCGGCGGTTTCGCTGGGTTTCCATCTCCTACATCTGAAGAAGCTTCTGAGATCTGCACTGAGATGTTGAATCTTCAGCAGAATAATAATGATTCAACCGATCGTAACATCTACCATCACTCTCGGTTCTCCAGCTCTAGATCTAGATCTACCATGGATTCTTCTTCTCCTCCGAGGAAACGTAAGCGGGTAACAACATCAGAACAACAACCATCTTCGGAGCTTGATCTATCTCTGATCCCTAAATCAACAACGCCTTCTTCTACACGGCGGCGATCAGTAACACCGTCGATGAACTCGGAGGACTCTGTTACGACCACCACTACGGCGTCGTTTTGTGACAAGGGTGATGTGTTGTACGGAGGAAACGGAGGAGGTGAAACGAGCAAGCTGCTTAACCTTTTTGTTTAATTAATCCAAAAACGGCGTCGTGTTTTTGTCACTGATGATTTTAATAGTTTTTAGGGTTTAAAATGTAATTTTACACATTTTCTTCTCCTTTTTATCCCCGTGGGTAAAAAAATATATTGGACCGGCGAATTAACAACGTCGTTTTGTTCTCTCGGTTTAGAGGTTTATTATTAACCAATGTAAAACTTTTATTGAGTTCAAAAATTGATAAGTTCGATGGTGTATTTTACTACTTACTTATCTCCCAAATGTCTTCATCATCTAATATCAATGTGTCAGACTGTCAGTATATTTATAACCTTTTACTTTTGGATTTATATAGAACAAACTCGAATTAGTTCAGCATCCAAGAAGCACGATCGATCGCGAGTACTGGCTTAAATATGCAAAACCTATGTATTTGGATACTCTCAATGTGAAACTAAAAGAAGAAAAAAAAAACATATAGAATTTGAATAAAACAATTTCCTAAGGTTATTTCCCAGCCATTAGAATGGGACGATCCTACCACATTATAAATTAAACTAAAAAGAGCAAATACCAAAAACAATTGATATAGTTGGTCCGTACATAAATAGTAATACTTAAATGATGTGTGTATAATAATAATGAAGACAATAAAGTGGATATAGAAGAATATCTAAAGCATGTGGTTGGACCAAATGGTAGGAGAGGAGGCACACATGACACAGAGAGAGCCTTTTTTGTGTTAGAGGGCGGCTTTTGGACGACGCTAAGAGCCATTTTTCACCCATGGAAGACCCTAAAACACACTCTCTTTTTTCTCCATACATATCTCTTCGTTTTTAAATTTAAATACTTTAAAACATTTGGAAACGTCGTTTTTTTTCTTTCCAATAACCAATCCCATGATTTTGGATCGACCCTCCAATCTAATCGGACGAGCCTATTTTATCAGATACAACAATGTTATATAACAAGATAAAAAATAAATACAGTACTCGCAAATAATACAATATTGCGATCACGCATGCATGCACTCTTGAGTTTCTTTGTTATTTTCTTCGCACTGATGCTTTTACTTGATTTTTACCGTGTTGTTGTTTGGTTAGGTTATTAATTCTCAGGTTCTTTTGCATGTGATTATTCCTTTTTCCCCGGTAGATGAGTTGTGTTTTATACTTGTTCTTTTCTGTATTACAAATTTTGTAGGAATAGTATGTACGAAAACCTAATTCATTATGTAAAGACAAATATAAGTTGGCCGAAAATGAAAAAAAAAAACAAGTTATATAAGTTATAGCTCGGCTCTTTTGAGATTTATTTGGCATTTTATGATAATGTTTTGCATACACTATTTATCATTAAAGGATATTATGACTTGCGACCTACAATTATTCTTCTGCCAACCATCCAATTGCAAACATTACGCAGTGGTCCACGTCAGCTTTCTTCCTTTTTCGAAAACTTTTAGTATAATTTTACGAGTTTTTTTTCCATCACGGTTTCTTGACTCCACTGTCCACAAAAATTTTAATATGACAAAATTCATATATATTATAAATCTACAGGTCAATATTTATAAATACGCTGATATAAATTTTGAAACAGAACTGTTTTTATATCAGCAAGCTATGAATTTTAAGTATTTTA
This sequence comes from Camelina sativa, assembly GCF_030686135.1. Classification (NCBI taxonomy): domain Eukaryota; kingdom Viridiplantae; phylum Streptophyta; class Magnoliopsida; order Brassicales; family Brassicaceae; genus Camelina; species Camelina sativa. Next base: position 22,948,330 of record NC_141897.1, read on the forward strand.
TTGTCTTTTTTAATCTTACTTCATTTATTTCCTTTTTTTTCATTCGGTTGTTTATTCTATTTGGCATTGTATGATATGCTGATAAAATTATCTTTACCTTCCCTGATATGAGGACGTTTATCTCCACCGATCTTGGGAACGTGATGGATGGATCCCACGTCATTCTCCATCTTTCAATCTGATCCGTCCGTCCTACTCATTTAGTTCCTTCCACCTAATTATCATTTAAAAAAAAATCAAAGACAATATCCCTTGTAAAAAGGATTTGTAATCTAGAGTGTGACATGACTATTTTTGGCGTTTTATTTATTTATTTTGTAAACTTAAAAAAGTTTATTATTTTATTAAAATAATGTAAATTTACCACCAACAAAAATATTATTTTGATTTTTATTATCAGGTCCCCAACTTCGTATTATTCAGATTTGCATCTAGATAATAACACATTACTATTAGTATACAGTACTTAACGCTAACGAAAGACTTAATAATAATAGTAACAGATTTGATCTTGTTTTACACCTAACTCAGTCATATCCAAATATGAAATCATCAACGACTTTTCTCAAGATTAAGAGATTTCGATATTAAAAAACTTTTAATGTGAAACTGAAGTCAATAATGTTAAACGGATAGGATGACTCTGACTCGTGCTGGATGTAAAAAGAAGCCGTAGTTGTAATTGGACCCTGGTAGCTGGTACTGGTAGGTCCTATTAAGTCTTTTGTCCTTCACCTTACGTATCTGAGCCCACTTGCTGCTGACTTAAAACTATTTAGCTTTTATCCATTGCATCTATAGGAATATGATTATGGTTTCTATCAAAAAGGTTATCAAATTATCATAATGAATGAACATATTTTTCATACAGATTATGAGGGGAAAAATAATTTCAATCAGTCTCACAAGTTATCAGAATGGAAAAATAAGTGTTTATAAGACCTAAGAAAGAGAGAAATGATTTGGTTTAGCTTTGTTTGTGTGCGTTTATATAATTTTTGTAGGAATTGAATTGTTGAGAAAGATTTTATAAGATGACGTACGATGATTTATCAGACAAAAGCTATGTCATAACTCACAAGTGTTGGTTTAGCCACTAATGAACAGGCAAAAATTAATAAAGGGGGTTTTTTACAAATAAACGATCCTTCGTCGTGGGAGAGTCCAAGAGACATATTGCCCCTTCAACAATTTTATTGGTCGTATCCTTAACTCTTTTCTTTTCCATCTCCTAATCGACGCACTTAGTTTTTTCATTAATACGTCATCCACTACATGTTGTTTTTTTTTTTAATTAAGAGAAAATAAATCTACTCTCTTGTTTATTGATGCCTTCCACACATGTCGGATCTGATTTAAAGTAATTAATATAGGTTTTTAAGGTTTATAATTCCATTGACTTCAGAGTGTGGGTTCTACTGTATAAGTTTTTTTTATAAGAATTTTCTCTTAAGTTTTGTCGTGATCTGCCAATTACTTGTTCATATACCGGCAAATACAACCATTTCTAATATTAGGTTACGGAATTATCAGTCAAAAACTAATAGAATTCGCAGTTGCGAGAGAAAAAAATATGTATTATTAATTGACTTTCATTTGAGATGAAATGTTCCAAGTACAACAAAACACAAGAATAACAAGATTAAGTTGAAAAAAAAAAAGAATTATTGAAACGGCGTCAGTTCACAAATTATTCAAGAGGATCGAGAATGTTCTGTCGAGTAATATGGTAAAATCTATCCAAAGGAAGAGAGGCGTAAAGAATCTGGGGACTTGGGACCAATGTAGATTTGAGAACGATGGAGACAATGACTGGACAGTGTTCTAACACGTGAAGTTCACGTGACTGTTTCCCGCATCGCCGGAACTTATATATCCAGACTTGGCATCTTTGGGCCTACAAAGGAATTGACAACTTTGACTAAATCAATCTTCCGATATTACATATACACGCAAGTTTTATATAGTAATTTGAAATCACACAGGGTATAATTGTTATATAATAACTCCATAGTCTCAATTTTATTAGTGTAACGAAGGATATAGAAATGGCCCCATATCATCAAAACCGAAATACTAGCACTAGATCTATTTAGGCCATTGCTCATATGTTTTACGTCAATTGATTTCGAACTGGCTTGGCTGTCATTAACACTCAATGTTTTCTGGGCCCATATCATTTTGTTAAGGTCCAATGATTTTTAGCCCATTAATATCTCTGTCAAAAGACTCAAAACCCTGTTATGAGAGGAAGCAGGCACTAGCCAATATAGGTCGCTTAAAATCACAATCGAGAGAGCATTAATGCTTTTGTAGATCGAATTTTTTTGCTATTAATTTTTTTTTTTTTAATGTGTGTTAGTTTACTACTAGTATATTCCTAATGTAAATATATGTACTAGTACAATTTACTTCTACTTGATTCATAGCAATAGGAGCCCAAGAGGCCAAAACGCACAGTGCACGAAACGAACTGCCTTTTCACATCGGTCTTGGCAATTGGCATATAGAGTTCTTACTCTATAACTTCATTCCTCATAGCAATTTCCTAGAAAAAGATTTCAAAAGCAATGGTCTTTTTTGAACATGAGAAGGTTAATATGACGATGGTGATATATTGATATGATAATAATCAATTGAGATGGTGAGATAAAATTCAATTCCTTTAGAGCTGCTTCAATTGAGAAGCATATTTCTGTGACAACCTGATTCTTAAGGGAACAACAACAAACAAAAATCTCTTTAGAGCAGACTACAATTATTGACTTGACGTTCAAATGAGTAGTAGAGTCATCTCATTTCAAATATGATAGATGAATTTTAAAAGCAAACCTTTGAAAGAAATTTGGATATGATCAAGATATTGTCGGCCTCCCTGAAGAATATATGGATCCATGTAACGTGTTTCCAAAGCACAAAGCATTAAAAGAAATCCTGAATATGTTGCATCTCCATCCAGATCTGCCTGCATTCAAGGGGGTGGCGATAGTAAGTATTAAAAAGGTTTAACAGATAAAGACATAGACCAATGTAGAAAATACAAGAAGTATAGAGTCTATATATAATAATAATATGGGTTAAGAGAAAAAAAAAGAATTCACGAGATGGCCGATCTCATCTCTGAACCAGAAAAAAGTTGTATACCTCCTTGTGATCTGGATTGCTCTGTAGCCTAGTTAATGACGCTTTAGTTATTTCCTAAATCTTCCACAGCAGTATAGGTAGATGCATGAGTTACAGCTTCAAGCCCCTAGTCTAACATTCCAATCAACCAAAACCTTCAATACAACAACTTCTCATTCAAAACGATGGCACCCTTCACTTAATCAATTGCGAGAGTCTCTCTTCAAAATTCACTTTGCCTTGATCTTCTTCTCGGTTATCTCACCATCCACTATACTACGAATCTCAACATCAATCGAATCGAACGGTCAGAATCCAATTTTTGTAGGGCATCGGTCAGAAAGATAGATGGATATTTGTTACTATTTAACCAAAGAAAAAGGAAATCTGTTTATCTAACCAACGGCTAGTTTCCTTTCTTTTTATTATTGGTGTTTCCAAATAGATAAGGCAAAAAGGAAATTGTATCTAACCTTTATCAGATGAGTAGGAGGAATCCGCTGATCTCAGTGAATCAAAATACGATTAATGATGGGCCTAGAGAGTCTTAATGGGCTGTTTAGTTGAGCCTATCACAGTATTTTAACCAAAGGAAAAAAAAAATGGAAATTGGTTTATCTATGTATTATATTTTAAAATAAAAGATAAATTTCAGTGTCTTTCTTCTTCTTCTTTTTTTTTTTTTTTTTTTGGTCAAAAACACTTTTTTAAAATTGACTCTTAGCAATATGATGAGCCCTCCAAGACCACTGCTTCATCCAGTTGTACTAAGGACTGATCACGAATAGCACTTGCCAAACCACAGTGCGCAAAACGAATTGCTTTTTCATACCGGTCTTGTCCATTATTGGCGTATAGAGTTTCTTATTACATAAGTGGTAGTGACCACTCCAGAGCTTATAGAGCACGTGACTAAGACAAGAATTAGAGTGATGAATAGTAATAAATATCTCGTCTCATCAAAACTACCAAACGAATTTTTATAGCTGATCAGATTGACATATTAGACTCTTATGGTCGACAATGTTGTATTTGTCGTGGTGTCTATCTATTTCAACATCGGGTAATGAAACCACACCAAACCCTAAAATGTCCTCTAGTCCCTGTTATCTCAAGGCTATGGAATCCTCCCCCAACATTTGATTTGATGCCCCCACCTAGTAATATATATATTCTTAATTTGGTTTGTTATTTTCTCATTAATATTGTCTTGCACAAGCAAAAATATAATTTGTGCCATTAGGCGTAGTAAAATCACACATAATATTTTTTAATAACTGTAGCAAATATGAATTCCCCTGGTCTAAATATAAGTAAACTTAGGGCATCTCCATTGGTAAGTATCTTACCTGATCCTTAGGTAAAAAAACACAAAAAAATAAATGTAAATTCTGTATTAAGCTGAGGATTAACTCTTATGTAAGGATTTTTAGAAATTTATAAGGACCATACGTGTTTCATTCTGATTGGGTGAAAAATTAGAGAAAACCAAAAAAAAAAAAAATTTGACGCGTTTTTTCTTCTTTCTTTTTCTCTCTCTCGTTATATGGCGAAACGAAAGACGAAAATTGATTTGAGATCGATTTGGGAGGAGAATCGAGAAGAATTGGGAAAGAAACTCGTCTTTACTCCGCCGTAATCAGCATCTACACCGTGGCTGGAAAATCAATAATCAATCAGAGTTTTGTTGGTGGATGGATCTCGGAGATGAAGAGTTTCGTGAACCAAATCGATTTGGTATGATGAAACGATGCTCCAATTAGAGCGAATAAGGTCTGTTCTTCTTAAATCTTCCATTTGTTTTTCTTTTCTTATGGATCCGACAATGTACTCACATGTCTCTTTTTGGTAGCTAGGTCTGACGTCGCAGCTGCAAAAAGGTCTCTCTCTGTATATCTTGTAAATTATCAATTTTGCAAATTTATCTTTGATTCTGTATAGTTTTTTATTGAATTTTTGAAACCTTGTTGTGATATTTGCTCTATAGAGCGAAGAAGAGAGAAAGCTCTCACGAAACTTGTTATGTTATGTTATGTCTAGCTGATGCTATATATGATGTTTGTGATAAATGTTTGTTAGTTGCTCCCTGTGATGAATGCTTCTTAGATATAGATTAGGTTTCTGTCTACATCATACTTATTGATTGTGATAAATGTTTATTAGTCTCTTGTTATTGATTGCTAACCACAACTTCTAGTTTCACATTTAATCCTTCCACCACTAACAACAACTTGTAGTTTCACATTTAATCCTTCCTCCACTAACCACGACTTGTTATATATGATACACCAATACCTTAACATTCTGATTTCACACTTAACCCTTCTTCTCTCCTTTGATCTTTCATTCGGCTTTCATACTTAACCCTTCCTCTCTCATTTGATCTTTCACACGGTTATGGATTCATTTAGTCAATCTTCAAGCTTTTTAAACCTCTTAACTAGTCAACAACCAAATCTGTATGAGAGTTTTCCACCTAGTATAGAGCTTGGAACATCATCAGAAGTCCCTGTCTTTAGTACCCTAGATGAAGATAAACCTAAGGAGCGTTTGAGCAGAAGGAAATGGTCTCACACAGAAGACGTGTTGCTCATCGGTGTTTGGCTCAACACTAGTAAGGATGCAATAGTGGCAAATGATCAAAAAGGTGGCCATTTTTGGGAATGTATTACAGCTTATTATGGTGCAAGTCCTAAGCTAGCTGGTCTGGACAAGAGAGAGCCCACTCACTGTAAACAAAGGTGGCAGAAGATCAACGAACAAGTCTGCAAGTTCGTAGGAAGCTATGAGGCTGCTACGAAAGCAAAATCAAGTGGCCAGAATGAGGATGATGTCATGAAATTGGCTTACGAAATCTTCTTCAACGATTACAAGGTGAAGTTCACCCTTGAGCATGCTTGGAGAGAGCTTTGACATGACCAAAAATGGTGTGGTTCTTCTACTAAAGGGGTTGCAGCGACAAAAAGAAGAAAGTGCAACAACAGTTCTGCAAGCTCCGCAGGGAAAAGTCATGGAGAGGAAGATTCACTTACTCGTCCTCCTGGTGTTAAGGCTGCAAAGGGAAAAGGAAAAAGAAACAACAACAATACAAGCACTGTCGATGAAGAGAAGGAGAAGGCTCTTTTGGAGTTTCAGATGTTGGAGCTTGCGAGGATGTATGAGATGAAGCAAAATGATTTTGCTCTGAAAGAGAAGGCTTTTGCTTTGCAAGAGAAGCAAAGTAAGCATTGTATGCTTGAAAATCTACTTGCAAAAACGGAGCCACTGAATGAAACAAAAAAGGCTTTACAAGAGAAGTTAATTAATGACATGTTGTCATGAAATCAGTTTGAGAGTTTATGAACTAGGAGGTTAATGTATGTTGTTTTTTCAGTTTCGGTTTAATGTAATCGGTTTAATTTTTGATGTTTGCTTCAGCTTTTTTACTTTGAGAAGTTTCGGTTTAAGGTAATCTTGAATGAATATGCTCTTGTTTGAGTTTGTGTTCTGTTTCGGTTTGAGTTTTTGTTTGAGCATGAGTTCTTGTTTGAGTTTGGTTTGAATTTCTGTTTGATTGATTATGTTTCATTTTGTGTTGTTGCCTGAGGGTTGCGGGTTTGAGCGGTGATCTGACAGATGCAGAGGAATGAATATAGAAACAATTCAATGAGACCAAATTGATTCAACATCCGAGAGCAACAACAAGCGTGTACTCAGCACCAACAAGGCAAGATCAACTTCATCACCACCAACAAGGCAAGATCAACTTCAACTTCATTGCTCATGTCATGGTTTGTGCTTGTACTCTTGTACTCAGGTTTTTTCTTTTAAGTTCAACTTCAAGTTTGTATGAATGCAATTTTTTTTTCCATGTTTTACTTGTCAAATAAATTCTCAGACTTTTTTAAAATAGAATGCTAAGAAATTTGTTAAGAACTTTACCATTGGAGAGATAATTTTGATTGTTTCTCACAAAAGTTTTTAGCTGAAAAATTTGTACTTTTTACAGTTAAAAAACTGCTTAGAAATTTCCTAAGAAATTTACAAATGGAGATGACCTTAGTGACAAAACAATGTTTTAAGTACTGAGGTTCTCACCTAAGCAACTTTTCTTTGGTTTTTTTTTCTCCAATAAATAACTATTCAAACTAGTATAAAGTAACGTATACCTATTTTTGGAACGTACGAGAACTTGGAAGGCGAGACAGAGACCACGTAAGAAAATTACGAACTTTAACGAATGATAGATAATTTTGACCATATATACATAGAGATACCACCATAAATGCAGCAGACTACAATAACCTAAATTGAGCTATTTCAGACATATTTAACGCCTATATGAATTAAGACCCAGAGAAACGAAAACGAAAGCACATGACCAGAGAGCAAAAAGCTGCATACCTATGGTTTTGTCTCGTTTTGAGGATCAAACGGTGCGTTTCATATTGATAAGGTACTACTCAATATGTCTCGTCTCTTTCTTCCTTCTTGCCTTCAACACTCTGTCATCCTCTTTCTTTGTTTTCTTTTGCTCTTTTATACTCTTAAAAACTCTGTTTTGCATTTACTATTATTCTCATCCTTTGTAATTGCCTTCATCTTCTTTCTCTTTTACGTTCTTTCTGTTCCATATCTCTAGCTAGCTATATCATACAATTATGAATACGACCCGGATTCTAAACCCGACCCGACCCCTTTGGCCCGGTTTCTCTTCTTCCAAATCTCTCTGCGCCGATGCCAACTGCATGGAGCAGCTTCTTCTCCACTGCGCAAACGCCATCGAATCAAACGACGCCACGTTGGCTCAACAGATCATTTGGGTCCTCAACAACCTCGCTTCACCAGACGGAGACTCTACTCAGAGACTCGCTTTCTCCTTCCTCCGCGCGTTGATGTCACGCGCCGCCTCCAAAATCCCGGCGTTCGCTTTTCTTTCAGTCGCTGCTACCGCTGCTTCCTTCTCCCGGAAAACGCTTCACCGCTTCTCCGTCATAGAGCTAGCGGAGTTCGTAGACCTATCTCCGTGGCACCGTTTCGGGTTCATAGCCGCGAACGCTGCAATCCTCGACGCCGTCGAAGGTTACTCTTCCATTCACATCGTTGACTTAAGTTTGACTCACTGCATGCAAATGCCTACTCTTATAGACTCCATGGCAAACAAACTCCACAAACAACCCCTTCCACTTCTCAAACTCACCGTCATCGCTTCCGACGACGAATCTCATCCGCCTCCATTGCTCGGGATCTCATACGAGGAGCTTGGTTCGAAGCTAGTAAACTTTGCGACCACACGTAACATAGCAATGGAGTTTAGAATCATTTCTTCTTCTTACTCCGACGGTCTCTCCTCCCTTATCGAACAACTACGAAACGACCCTTTCGTCTTTAATGAAGCTCTCGTTGTTAACTGCCACATGATGCTTCATTACATTCCCGAAGAAACCTTAACTTCGAATCCTACCCGATCAGTTTTCTTGAAAGAGCTTCGAGACCTAAACCCTACGATCGTAACCCTAATCGATGAAGACGCGGATTTCACCTCCACTAATCTTATCTCCAGGTTTATATTTATTTGGGTTGCATAATTAGAACTTAAAAGAATGTTTGACCTTATTATGATGGGAATGAAAAAAAAGAAAGAGTTTCCATGATATTGACATATGAAAGTGATACATACGAGTAAATGTGTGCTCAAATGTTTCAGGTTAAGGTCTCTCTACAACTACATGTGGATTCCTTACGACACAGCCGACATGTTTTGGACACGTGGCAGCGAGCAAAGACAGTGGTACGAGGCGGATGTAAGTTGGAAGATAGATAACGTGATAGCCAAGGAAGGTGCGGAGAGAGTGGAGAGATTGGAGCCCAAGAGCCGGTGGTTCGAGCGGATGAGGGAAGCTAAGTTTGCGGGAGTTGGGTTCGGCGAGGTGGTGGCTACGGAGGCTAAAACAATGCTGGAGGAACACGCCACCGGTTGGGGAATGAAGAGAGATGTTGACGAAGATGATGACGTGGAACGTTTTGTGCTGACGTGGAAGGGACACAGTGTTGTGTTTGCCTCGGCTTGGGCACCAATTAATGGCGTTGCTGATCTTACATAGACCTTACATTGGATAATGATGCTTATCTTATCCTAATTAAGGATTAATGCTCAGTAGTATTGTAGTATTAAAGTGTAGGGAAATTTAGCCCGACTCGTAGTGTCTGAATGGGCTGACATTCAAAGTTTTACTTTTGCAAATAAAGCAACATGATTGGTCCGTTAGCTAACTCTCCAGCTGGAGTATATTGTTTTTGCACGTGCCTCGTTGACTAAACGTTGACTCTCTCAAAACAGAAGCTTCTTAAAAAAAAAAACCAAAAGGAAATTAGAATATGCGATCTATTCGGTCTAAATTTTTTCCCAAAAATCCCTCTCTTTGTTTTTTATTTTTATTTTTCCACTCCTCCAAGTCGCGATTGAAATCGAGAGTTTCATTACTGTTCTTCCAGTTCAAAGCTCAATTCAACTGTTTCGTCTCTCGTCTTCTTCTTCTCAAGGTTAGTTAAATTTTTTTGGATGTTTCACTTTTTTATGGGCTCTCTGTGAATTTTTCCGAATCTGGTAATCTGTAGGATAGAATTCAAGTTTCACTATTCATGACTGAGAAAAGAAACTGTAGCGTTTATAATTTTCTGTTCTTGTTGTTTCTCTCGGGAATCGAAAAATGGGATTTTTATTTTCTTTATTGTGTGTTGGTAGGTTACTGTTCATATTGTGTGTGTTTCGTTCGGGAGAGATTTTACACATGGAATCATATCAATGAAGTTGAAAAAGTTACTTATTTCGACGATTTACAATCTGGGTTTCGTAATTCAGATCTCAATTCGACAACTTTTTGTGTGTATTCGTTACTTGGGGTTGACCTCATTATCTCGTGATTTGACTTATATACGGATCCCAGATTCAGTAATTTTTTTTAAAAAAAATTGGGTTTTTTTTTTAGGGAAATTCGAGGGACCCAAAATGCCAACGAGTCAGCATCATGTCGTTAGAACAGACATTTCGGAGTTAAAATCTCAGATTGAGAAGAAGATTGGTCGGGTCAAAACTGAGACTTACCTTAATCTCTTGTCGAAGTTCTTGACTTTGAAGATCAGCAAATCTGATTTCGATAAGCTTATCGTTGCGACGGTGAAGAAGGAGAATGTAAGTCTACACAACGCTTTGCTGAGAGGGATTCTTAGGAATGTTTGTTTGTCAAAGACACCTCCGTTGATAAAGAATGGTATAGAGAAGAAGAAGCCATTACATGGTTTCCAATCTTTGTGCAAAGACCTTCCTAAATCGCCTCGTAAAGGAAGGACTCGTCGGAGGTTTAAAGATGGTAATAATGTTATTAGCAAAGGGAAGAGTCAGATCACTGAGGTTGTTTCTTCTAGTGGTAGACAACAATGGTCAATGGAAGATGGTGAAGAAGTTGACCAGTTGATTCGTTGTTGGAGAAGTCAACCTATTGAACCTCCTCTTGGTGTTAATTTTAGGGATGTGATAAAGAAACAACATTGTATAGGGACTTGTTGTTACTCCTCTGGTGAGCTTCCTGACTCTGTTTCTTTAAAGAAGAAACTCGAAGATGGCTTGGGAATAATGGAGGAAGGATTAGAGGTTTCGGTCGGGTTTTCTAACTTGTTAAACGCAGGGCTTGATGTTTTCCTGAAGAGATTGATCAAACCGTGTCTTGAGTTAGCAGCTTCAAGGTCTAGAAGTAGCCAAGGAGAAGTATACTCTTCAGCATTTTCTCTAGTAGATCTTCAAGTAGCCATGGAGTTAAACCCGTCACTACTCGGGGAAGATTGGCCTGAAAAGCTCGAGAAGATCCGGTTTGTCAAACCAGATTTGCCTGCAGATTCAGACAGGCTACTAACCCTATAACTAGATAGATGTGATTCTTCCATTACAGATTTTGTGTTTTTGAACATCTTTATTAGATTATGTGTATATATATATATATGTCTTGGTTTGTATTTATTTGTTGTATGCTTAGGTTGGGTTTTTTTTTTAATAAGATAATATTACAGCCAAATTAATAAATAAAAAGGGTATAAAAATTGTTAATTTTTAATTTTTTTTCAGAAATACACGAAGCAAAAAAACAAACAGAAAACACCAACAAAAATAATTCATAGTTCATCAAAGACACAAATCTCGATCAAACAAAAAAGAAAAAGGGAAAAAATCAGTTTTGTTTCTGATTCCCTCTCTTAGTTAAACACGCCACAGTCGCGACGGATGTTACCGTTGCGTCTAGTCTTAACTCCAACGCGGCCGAGTTTGGTCATAGCGGTCACAAACGCCTTGTTGAAAGCAACAGAGTTCTTGGCCCAAGCATCAACGGTGGGCCTTGAGCGACCATCGGTGAAGAGAACTTGGTCGGAAGTGAAGAGTCCTTTGCCTTGTTGCAGATTCTTGAAGTAAAGGTTGTCGAACTTTCTTGGAGTGGTTGGGTCCATGTTGATGGCAATTCTTGGGTCAACCTTCTTGGGACAAGCCAATTGAAGTTCTTTAGCGTAGGCCTTGTTTAGAGTTGGGTCAACAGAGTGAGTACGGTTAAAGTTGTAGATTCTGTTGAAAACTTTGCCACAATGGGCGAATCCAAGTGTGTGAGCCGCTGCATTGTTTAAAAAGAAAAAAACTTAGATTAGATTCGGTTTTGTTCATAACTAAACTGACCAGCAATTTATATATAAACAAATTAAACCAAATAAACCATACAAAAACCAAACCATATACTTGAGTATCCACTTCAAAATATTACTGAGTGAGTTGTTACCTGAAAGAGCGATCATGTCCTCTTGGGTAAGTTTGTTTTTAGCAAAAAGCTTGTTAAGTTCTGTAACTTTGTCATTTGGCCCTGGCAAGTTTCCAGTAACGCTAGCTGCAGTCGACACCAAACCATCAAACCTTCCGAGTTCCACTGGGTACGACGGTCCTCCGGCCTAAATACATCGTAAAACATTAAAACTACATTTAATCTGTTGTTGTATAATAGATAAGCAAATCTTTTTACACATAACTATAAAGTTCTGTGTATTTTTACGTATAATTTCCCAAAAATATTGTATATAATAGAAAGAAAATGAAATCTATATAACGTACCGCAACAACAACATCTCGGGTGGCTAAAGTAAGAATATCAGCACAAGAAATCTTGTTTCTGCAACTTGGGATTGCGTCAAGAGCTTTCTTGGCTTTGATCACAACGTCAAATCCATCTCCAGCCAATGACACATTGTCTGGATGATCCTTCTCAGCTTTGTTCGTAGGCGTTGACTGAATCATGACCGACGCATCACATCCCTATATATACATACAAACCAACCAAAATAATTAAGAAACCATCGTATGAAAAGTTTCAAATACAAAATACAAAAGATTAACAAAAGTTTGAGTATTACATTGACGAAGCAATCGTGGAAGAAGAGACGGAGGGTAGCTGGGATGGTGACGAAGGTCTGCTTGACTTTTTGTTGGACGACTGTTCTCACGATCTGTTCAACATTCGGACATGAGTTTCCGTAGAAATTGGTTTTGAGCTGAGCAGTGGCTGTGTCCGGGAACATGGAGATGGTGAGACTAAGAGCCACGACTAGAACCAGACCGAACCGCGCCATTTCGTCGGAAAAATGAAAGTTGTTGTGTTTTTAGGCGAGAGAGATTGTCTGAGTCGTGAGAAACGAAGAAACTATGGAATTGTATTTATAGGAATGGTACATTGGACTTTATAAAAAAATATGATTTAACAAAGTTGTACGTGTTTGGAAGAAGTTTTCAAATTTGGCCGATTCATATATATAACTTGGAGCCACGTTCTTGGTGATGGCCGACGAGTTGTTTCTTCAGTAATATGGGTTTTCCAATTAGTGGTAAAAGAATTTGAGTTATTTTAATCGTTGACTTTATAGAATGTGTGCGTGTTTACTTCTTCTAGTATAATTCTATTTTGGGCCAACTTTGGAAATTTGACTTCTACAGGCTTTTTCAGTGTTTCATGTATTCAGGCCCATGGACATAAAAAGTACTTTTGATAAGATAAGTTAGAGAAATTTAAATACTTTTTTGATGGGTCCATATCTCAGCCTCAGGGAATCTAAAAAAAGGTCTCTAGCAACAAGAAACATGCCACTTGGGCAATCTAAAGATACTCTCAAACGTGACCTTCGTGGCTTCGTGCAGAGCAAAAATAGCAACAATTTGTATTTTTGTAGAATTTATAGGATTACTAAGTGACCAAAAATATCATCTACGTCCATTTTCATATAATTCTTGTACAATTTATAAATTGAAATTGTTGACAAAAAGAAACAGTGTAGTTGATTTGATAAATAAAAGAGGGAATAAATGTGAAAAGAGAGTGCTTTTACGCTTTTATAAAACTCGAAGTCGAAACTTTTATGTCAGTAAAAGAATAAGGGACGTTTTACAAGCTCGAGATGTCACCCATTGGTTATCATAATTACCCTTAGTGTTAGTGACACGTAACTGGAAGAAAACACTTGTTTAATCATCTTATTACACTTTCCAACTAGAAATAATCAAGCTCTCGTGATTATGAAATGGGAAACCCGAGGTTCAGAATTCCAGAGGGCCGTGATCCTTGATTTTCTCAACATGTCTCAAAACGAAATTTCCATTTTCTTTAATAAAGTCTCCTAGTAAACACATCTAATAAAATACTCCTAAAAAACACTAGTATTATATGTACATACTACATAGTAATAAATATGAAGTAGTCATTTAACTAAAAAAAAAAAAAAATCTTGATTTAAAAATTTGCAATTGTTAATAAATTTGATAAAAGATTACCTTACAGAATAAGAAGACTAATGTTCAAGTTTCTCTCATAAGAGCTTAATTTATCTGGTTTAGAGCTCATGGTTAGCCGATACACATTTTGAATATATATACATTGAGCTTATACAACATGTACAATATATATGTGCTTATAGATTGGTATATATACATTCATTTTCGTATGCATTTCTGTGTTTATATTATTTCAATAACTAATCAAATCCGAAGGACACAAAGACACGCATGTGTGAAAACACACACGGATATCCATGCGTATAGACTACAAAATACTGTATGATATCGTTAATTTGTTAATACTATCTTTTAATCGAAAAAGACTTACGTAAAAAAAACAAAAGTGAGTATAAAGCGCGTGATCATAGCGTAGGAAGAGGGACAAAACATTATTACTGCAGAAGTCAGTGTTTCGTTTGCTTCAAGAACCTACGAAGGCAGTCTTCACACCTCTCGGAACCAGCGTTGATACTGTAGTATGCGATCACTCCAGAAACACATAAATAATTGATATTTTAGTTGAAAACAACAATTTACGAGGAAGAATGAGCACTCCTCAAACGCGGGCGTTGATCGGACCCACGGCTCCATGCCATTGCCGCTCTTCTCTCCGGCAACGCGTGCCTCTCTCTCTCTCATCCACATTTCGAAGCACGTTTCTTTCTTTATTTTGGTTATAGAAATAAAACTAGTAGCTAGTTGTCACATATTTTATGTTAACACAACAGATGGGTACATATATGTAAATAATGAAATAATTGATATACGGAGTTTGTGGTTAGGTTGATAAATTTAAATGAGAGGTAGATCGAATCGGTAGGCTAGGCTTTTATCTAATTTTAACTTAGCATGCTCGCATAATTATATTTGCTAAATCCCTCTTAATTATGAGATCCAAGAGTTACGATAAAACATTTTTCACAATTTATATATTTATAATGACTGTTCTACCAAATTAAGTGGGGGGGGGGTTGAAACACTTATGCTACTTTATATTTCTTAAACCATTCCTTATCGTTAACATATAATTATGATTAGTGAGTTGTAAAGGATTTGACATTGTTTCCCGGTACACATTACATAAGAAATTGACTTTATTTAGAAGATAAATTTAACACAATCACGGCCAACTCTATAGCCATGTCTAGCATTAATTTAAATTTGACATAACATGCAAACTCAACGAGATAATAAAATTTTATTTTAGAAAGAAAAGTCGGTCCAGGAACATTTAATCAGAAAAACTTTTTTCATTATAAATAATATTAAAAACAAATGTGATTATTGCTTAGAGAAGAATTATTTGGTCACTTTTATATGTGTGTGTTTTGTAGATACGGTGGAGATCAGATCCTGTTGGGTCAGTTTTAAGACCTTTAAACAGTTTGAAAGGACATCCTTAACAAAATCCAACGGCTAAGAGCCTAAGATCTCTTTCTCCCCATACTTGGCCGGACCCACGACATGCCACCTATTCTCAGATTCTGATTCGCCCTCTCTCCCTAAATACCAAATTATTCTCCAAAAAGTCTGTTCTAATTATTTTATAATATCTACAAAAAAATTTCACTAATCATACTTCTTTGTATAATACATTTAATTATAATTTTTTTAAGACAACTGGTTTTGTTGATTTGTTAGTCTGGGTTGCATGTGATTCAAGCTCAGCAAGATATAAGATGTTCCCCGTCGCTCTTTATTATATCTTAATCATAATTATTATCGAATCATATTTTTATATACTAGTATTATATAAAGTTTATATTAGATATAAAGTCTCCCGCAACCACTAAATTCACATTTATTTGACAATGTATATACACTCACACACATTCTCGGGGATTTTACCTAAAAAAATATATAAAGCTATAAGAGAAATTCCAAAAAAATTTTGGTATTCATAATAAATAAATAAAGATGATATAAAATATAACTTCAACCACCAATATAAAATTCATGAAGCATAAAACCCCAAGCCATGATTATTATAGTATTATTTCTATATAGGTGAATTTAAATTATGTGGATATGTGATGGATCCGATTGAATCTAGTATTGTCTCATCTGTCAAGCATGTATTTATGTACGCGAATATGTAGACATATATACTTACACATATATAAATGTAAGATATTATTATTATTACTAGGTTTTTAATACATGCTACGCTACGCGTGGATATATTTGATATATTTTGATGAAAACGATATATGATTGATAATAGTAGTAAAATATTATCTTATAAAAAATTTAAATTAGTATTAAGAAAAAAGTTAAATTTTAGATACACAATTTTTTAAAATATAAAAATCAGTTGTGTTATAAATCAAATCTGATAAAAAAAAATCATGAATTTAACTCGACATCCACGCGAGGTAAATTAAACTGATGACCTCACATATTCTAAACCATTTCTTTGACCACCAGGAAAACAAAACAATTTTATTATCATGAATTTAACTTGTTTTCATATTTAATTGATCGCTACCCCCTATATATTTGTGTTTTTTATTCAATGTTTTCTTATTCTTCATATTTTTTCCTGTCATTTCTATTGTCAAATTTTGTGGTAATCGTCATCATTACTTTTACCATCTGGTTCTTCGCTATACTCTTTTTCTTTTTCATCCTCGTCAACTTCTTCACTTTCTTCCACTCAAAAACCTTTTTTAGACTACCACACAACTTATTAATCCATCAAACTCCAAGAACAAAATCATTTCTTTTCTCATTAAAATAAAAATAAGATAAAAAATAAAAAATTAATGAAAAAATATCAACTTAGCTATAAAATCATACACAAAAATATGTTTTACAGCTCATAAGAAATAAAAAGCACAAACGTAGATAAATAAGATAATTTATGTTTTACATAAATATTTATAATATTTAAAACTTTTTAAAGGTTTCGAAATATAAATTTTGAACCTTTTAAAAAGTTTCAATATTTATAATATTTAAAACTTTTCAAATTTAAAAATTATAATATTTAAAAACTTTTAAAAGTTTCAATATTTATAATATTTAAACTTTTAAAAAGTTTCAATATATATAATATTTTAAACTTTTAAAATATATTTAAAAACTTTTTAAAAGCTAAGAACTTTAAATATTAAAACTTTAATTTTTTTAAATATTATAATTTATTTTCTTGAAACTTTTTAAAGTTTTAATTTGATCAAATAAAAAACCGGATCAAACCAAATATACTTTTAAACTTGGACACCTGATAAATCAAGTTTTCTAGCTCATTCGTTGTTGGAAGCATATTAATCTTATTTATACTGGTTCTCAACCATTGTCTACAAATTTACTAGCCGATATGGGATATTGTGAAAATTCTGGATATTTTAGAAATGTTAATTAGTAAAGTGTCTAATCACAATTGGAGGTTTAAAATACTATGTGGAGTCTTTTGGTGCTTGCTCCTACTTTTTATTAGTATAGATTATTATTATTATATAAGGATGTTGTAAGTAAAGCTTCGGTGGAGCTGTGTGAAGAGGTGGAATATGGCATATTTCTCAGAAGAAACGTTTGAAGGCTATTGGCTAAAGACAGTGTTGTTTGGTTTTGGCATGAGTTTGCAACAATCACATTGATTTTTGTGATATGTGTGAAAGAGATGATTAATTAATTAGTTTTAAACAAATGATTACTTAAACCATACTTTTATAATCATTGTATATACTATATACTGTATTAGTGAACTTCGTTTTAAAATAGTTTATCTGCAGTATATATAACTAGGAAGAATGTGACGCACCAATCCATATCTCTTCTCTAAGCTCTCTTAATCATCTGCTTCTCTAAGCTCATTATTCTCTTCTCAAAAGGGAAAAAAAAAATCTCTCTTTAATTTTTCATCATCATCTCCTTCCATCATTTAATCAGCCTCTAAACCTAATTGATTTCAGGTCAGTAACGATAATAATCCCTACTTATTTTCTCTTCTTAATTTGATTTTACTTGAGTGTCGTCATTTCTTCATCAGCTTGTACTATATATATTGATATCTATGTTTCGGATATTAAATTTTATCACCAAAAATTTATATAATTTGGTGTTAGTAGGAGTATTCAGATTGGTTTGGTTCATTTTGATTGAACATATATAGCTCTATTATTATTCCCACCAAACTTGACATCAAGTCTTACTGTGAAAACCACAAAAGTCCTTCAGAAATGTAAAAGAATCTTTATTAATGAAAAGACAAGATTGACATGCGTCTAAGGGAAAGAACACGAACCACCAAATCGGTGTTTGAAAGTACGATATGAGATTTTGTATGTATAGATATATGAAGATATTTTTGTGAATGTTTGCTCAGATTTATAGCATTAGTGGCTAAAAATTTGCAGAATCTAAATCGAGAACTAGCAGCCAAACCTTTTTTTTTTTCTTTTTTTTCTGGTCCCTAATTAACAACTTTCCAAATTTTCACAGGTTTATTACAAAGCGAAGAAGCTCCAAGTTCGTCATATCAAATCTACTTAGAGATATATACATCCTGGATGAAATAAAATCCTGATTTCTTGGAACATCAAAACATGGAGAAGCTTCTTAACCCGTACGATAAGCAGTGCATGAAAATGGCTATGCTTAAACACGAAGAAACTTTCAAGCAACAGGTAATTTAATTAGAAGATTCTGATCCATTTCATATTTACGTCACACATACATGTTAAGATTAATATATATAGTTCTTGATTACATTTTTCAGGTATATGAACTTCATAGGTTATATCAAGTCCAGAAGATATTAATGAAGAACATGGAGATCAATAAATTGAGTACCAAAGGAAATAATAATGTAAACTCAGGACTAGGAACGTTCATCAGAAGAGTTGACCATGAGATTGACCGGCCGGCTAATTTCCCCGGTGGTAATAATAATAATAACATAGAGATTATGGATGAGAGTGAGATCGAGTTAACGCTTGGTCCGTCGTGTTACGGTGATGGTGATTTGATGAGGATGAGCAAGAAGAAGAAGAAGAACTCTTCACCGGAGATGATGATGGACGGAAATCTAAACTCTGGTCGCCGGAGTTTCTCTTCTTCTTCGACAGGATCAAGTAATAATAACAACAACAACAACAATCTTGAAGAGCAAGTGAGAATAATGAAACATCAGAAGCAGAAGCAGCCATGGCTTCAGGCATTGACCTTGAATGTTATCTGATAATTAATTATATTAATTTTTAACTGTATTCTGAAATAGATTTGCATCTTTCTTCTAAAAAAAAAAATTAGTAGTTTAATTTTTATTTCCTGATGAGAGTGTTTTACATGCCTCTTTTCTCAGGTGATTTTTTTTTTTTTTTTTGCTTTTTTTAAAATGCTTATCAGTAATTTGCTTCTTTACTACTTCTTTTAGGTTTCTTGTAAATAAGATCAAAATATTAATGTATTATTGTTTTCGAAGATAATATATTAATCATTTTCGAGCTCGAGTTTATCATACGAAGTATATATATCTATAAAAATGTTCAATCTTTAGCTTTAAACACACACATAAAAAGGAGAAACAAAGTAAATAGTTTTTTTTTTTTGGGTCAGCAAAATTGAATTATTATGAATAAGAAAATAATAATAGAGGAGAAGTTATAAAAGGGACCAATGATGAAATTAGTTATGGGACAAGAACATGCAATATCTGCTGGCATGTTCCCTTCAGGCTTCAAGCATCACCTACTTCCCCTGTTTTAATTCTGATTTATAAATATTTTTTTTATAAATGCAAAAGCTATTAGTATTACTTTATTTCATACATGACCCCACGATCTTGTTTGATCATCATCAGCTTTAGAATCCCAAGTTCTCTGAATCTGTGATCTATTATACTCATCACTATCAGTGATAAGTTCCACATATAAAGTTTATACATTAATAATTGTATGTATGTATCTAAACAGTGTGTGTTAACCTTCACATATTGATATCATTGTATTTTTTTCTTGCAAAATTGTGATTTTCTTTCAAAACTACTTTCAGGATCGTTTAGAATATTTCTTGAAAAAAACATTACCAGCTTTATGTACAAAAAAACATCAAAACACACACAAAAATATCAAATGCTGACAAGTAGGAAAAAAATAAATCCTTGAATCAGAATTTAGAAGTCCCAACAAAAAATTAAACATATATGTGTGTATATTATATGGTTTTCAAGAAATAGAGTGTCTCCGATCTTTGGGTGGTTTGGTTCTGCCTCTACCGCTGTATGGCGTGATGCCAAAAGGGTTTAGCTTTCCGAGTTTTCTTGAAACAGAGTTTATGAATGACTTTCTTGGCAATGGAGGCTTATCCATGGAAGCAGTTGAGATTGGTGAATTTGGATTGGTGCTGATGGTTGATGAAGATGATTTCTTGTCACTCTCTTTCTCAAACTCTTTAAGCTTCATTTTCATTTTGAGAAGTTCCAACTTCAAGTCCTGGTTTTCGCGTTTAAGCTTGGAGAGTTCGTCGTTGTAGGAGCTGAGTTTGGGAGGAAGGACAGCTGCTGCTGGTGGAGGTGGGGCTGGAGAATCTGAGTCGTTAGTGACTTCTCCTCGTAGACGTTGTTGTTCGTAGTAAAGGACTTGAACAATGGTCTGAACGGGGAGACGATCATTCTGAGCTGCATGAGCGCAGGCTTCTCGCGATAGTTTTTGACAATCCATTAAGCTGCACACTTTCTTCCTCTCTACATCACTCATATTCGGGTGCGCCTGCAAGAAAAAACATAGTTGTTCACCAGAGATCTCTTAAAAATTTCCAAAATCTCTTAAAGATAATGGGAAGTTGATCATCTCCTTAACCACAAGATTTCAAGTGAGGTTTAACTCTCGAGTCTTGAGTAATAGGAAAAATGGTAATTACTTTCCTTGAACACAAGGTATATATATGCTCAGAAAATGGGTTGCCATCCATATTTGCTAATGATAAGTCTTTATCAGTTTCAGGAATTTAATTGTCATAATTATATGAAAATATAAGTATCTATCAGTTTCAGGACCACTTTATGCAAATGTCAAAACATTTACCAGTTTTTGTATCCAGTATATGATCAATATATTGCAAATGAATGTAAATGTTTACTAACTTAATATTACCTTAAGGTAGATGTCGACGGCTCGATACATGCCATCTTCAGTAACCCTAGACTGTTCAGGAATAAGTTCAGCTAAACCGATGAATTTCTGCAAGCTCACATTTCTATCAGAAGCAATTTCAGCCATATAATTCTCCAACAATTTACCAACACGTTCCATATCACCAGCAAGATCAACACCATTGTTGCTTATGCGGACTCCTTCAACTTCAAACTCGAGATAATTCATGAGAATGCGTTGAACAGTGTCTGTATCAAACAAAGAGTGATCTCCAGTGAATGAATAAGAAGGAATCAAGAGATCGTCGAGCACTGCTTGTCCTAATTGTAATCCCATTCTCTTTTCCAAGTCAAGTCTACAAGCAACCGTTGTTTCAAGGTATATCGCTGCACGTAGAAGCATCGAGAGAAAGCTAACGGACATTGCGTTTTTCTCTCGAGGGAGAAGGCTTACGATTGTTTCAAGAATCACTCTTTTCTCGTGTTCTTGTTTTGGTTCGATCTTCTTCATTCCTTTCCCGAAAATCTCCTGCATTTGCAAAGAAAAAGATAAAACAACTTTTTATGGATCTTTCTATGTAACTAATTTATGGAACTTCAACAAAAGAGAAGACTCAACCGAACCAAAATGGTATGTGTGTTTGTAGGAAACTCACCAACCCTCGAAGAGATTTCTGAGCATACAGCATAAGCACTGGACCAAGTCCATACTGCTTAAACCCTCTAGCCATCATTGCGATCAGTACACGTTGAAACGAATCAATCCTAAGAACCGTTAAGTCTTCAGCCCACCAATCAACCACAGGCTGCTTGCTCTGTTGCTGGACCACAACCTCATTGTTACCACTATTACTTGAAGAAGGACTGCAAAAGTGGCTCTCTTGACAGGTCATATAAGCAATCGCATCAATGCAACGGCTCACGAGTTTCACTCTTTCAGCAGTGGGCAACAATTCCTCTGATTTATGCAAGACTGTGATTGAACTCGATAAGCTCTTGAGAGCTACTTCGTTCAAGTAAGCTTCAGCTCTTACAACGAGATTTTCCACAGAGTGTTCGTCTGTCATCTCTAGATACTCTGCTGCACATCGCAGCATGGCAATGTTCTCTGTGCTCATATCAAAGTTAATGCCATAGCAGAACTTAGCCGCTAGCTCGAATGCTTCAGAGCCTCCGGGGATATCCAGGATTTTTATAACGGAGGAATCTGAATCTTTGTTTGATCCCGACATAAGTTTCTTGATAAACCCACATTTTGACAAGAGTGGAAACTGCAAGATTCGGAGAGAGAATGGGATCATGTCATTGGCTTTACATCGTAGAGATTGATCGGTAAATATAGATCTAGCAACTACCTTGTGCAGTGAAAACGAAGCTTCTCCAACATGAACGGTGACATCACTAGAGACTTCCTGAGAAGAAATCCTGAAACGATGCAAAAACAAGAGTAGATTGTTACGTTTTATCACAAAGAAAAGAAGGTTCCGTAGCTCGAAAGAAAGATGGATTGAGAAACTAAATAAATTTAAAAAGAAAATGAGAAACCATTCACTGGTTCTCTTCATGGCTGAGGACAAAAGATCTTTCTTCTTTGCTGACATATTACGAACACTTAGGTGGTAGAAACTTCTCACTCAAGAAATTCACCATGGAACACTATTTCAAGTCCAACTCATGAAGAAGACGTGCCGTAACGTACTAAAAGAGAGAATAAGATCAAGCAAAAGAGCTTCTTCTTCTCTAATAATTGTGACCAAACAGAGAACCCAAATTCCCCAAACAAAGAAAACCACAAACTACCCCTTACCACCGAGAGGAATGAAGGGTAATTATGTAATTCTCATGGAGAGTACAAGATAGAGCGTCTGTCTACGGAGGGAGTGTATGTGGTAAAGGATTGGTTTAAATTTTTTTAGAAGAGTCCAAGTGGATCAGGCACACACATCTTTCAGACCAAAACAAAAAATTCCAAAAGAGAAAGAAAAAATAAGTATTGATTCCTCTCCACAAATGTATATATATCTCTTACAAATACAATATATAGTGTTACCTGGTAAGTAGAAGAGAGGGTACGAGTATAATAAGTAAGCTGCCGAATCTTGGTTTTGTGACCGAACATGAATGAGATAGGATATTTGTCCCTACAAAGAGTCCTATCATCTTTAAATTCTTCCTCTTTTTTTTTTTTTTTTTTTTTTTTTTTCTGATAATTGAAGTCACTATATGCCTCAACATTTTGATTGAGACTCAACTCAATCTTGCAATAAATGGAGTCGCTGAATAATATAAAACGTCCTCAACGAAAAATTCAAAATTTCCAAATAGTTGAGGTAATAAAAACAGAGAATGATGGTACATAGAGTCTGAGTTTTTTTTTACCTCTAGTTGTTTTCATGGCTTGGTCAGTTTCACTTCCTCCATTATTTGCCTCAGGTCTTAACTCTTCCGAATAAGTAAAGATGACAAAATCTTCTTCCTGAGTCCTCAACATTGAAATCAACCAATTCAAGATCAAGTTATCTGATGTTAACACTTGTAGACTCCCACACTATATGTTGACCTCTCTTCATCCATCCACATGCCATCGAGATGTCTCAAAATGTCTAATTTCTAATAAAGAACCCTGCATCAACTTCTTGAAAACAACCATGGCGTAATCTTCGGGCGTATCTATGACTAGGACAAATTAGCTGTCACATTTGTCGGAAAAAGAACTCATTGATAGTGATAGAATTCTGCTAAAATCTTTAAATGGCTTTGTCGCATCCCCTTCAGTTCTTAATCTTGCGCAGATGAAATCGTGGGGACGACACAAATACAAAAGCTTCCACCTTTTACTTCTCTCCGAACTTTTTTTTTGCCCATTATTGCAATCTTTCTCGAGAATTAGCACCATAATCACAGACCCACCGATCTAAACCTCGCTTATTGCAAATTCCGAAATCGAAATTCAGAAATTTTTCACAAGATCGAGAATACAAAATTTCCCTAATTCCCCAATTGAAAAACCCTAACATTGATTATGAGCGAGTGGACTAAGTAAATTGGGCCATAAAGCCCAGTATGTCAGGCCTTTTTTGGTAAATTTAATTGGCGCAATTTCAAAAACTACGCAAACCCCCTAACATTAAGTATGAGCGAGTGGACCCAATAAATTGGGCCATGAAGCCCAGTATTTCAGGCCTTTTTGGTAAATTTAATTGGCGCAATTATACAAAAACTACGCAAAAGAAAAAGGAAATCAGAATCTGGTGCGGAAGAGCGTAGTGAATGATAAATACGCTATTCTTCTTCTTCTCCTTCTTCGAATCTCCTCTTCGACGTTTCTTGTTAGTGTGCGCCGTCTTAACCTTACGTGCGCCGTTGGCGCACTCTCCTATCTTACGCTCATCTGTCTTCACCCCCACAGCGAAATCTGTCTCGGACGTTTCCGGTAGTACTCCGATCGATCGAATCGATCCAGATTCTCTCGTCGAGATCTCTGATTTTAACCAGACGGAGGTGATGTCAAAAGCTCGTGTTTACACCGACGTTAACGTGATTCGACCCAAGGATTATTGGGATTACGAGTCGCTCATTGTTCAATGGGGGTAAGATTGTTGAAACCCTAGAATTAGCCGTACGGATACTGGTTTTCATGTTGTAATCAGCTGAATTGGTACTTGAAAAGGACTAATAATCGATTTTTTCTATGGTTTTTTTCAGTGAATTTGATGTTCAGTTTGCTCTGGATTTGCTTCTAGATTAAGCTAAATCTAATGAAATTGATTCATCTTATGCAAAAACTTTGCTTTTTATCTAAAAGATGAATTTGGTTTTAGGTAAAGTTTTGATCTTGTTCTTTGCTCTCTCAGGGAGCAAGATGATTATGAGGTAGTAAGGAAGGTCGGGCGTGGAAAATACAGTGAAGTTTTCGAAGGTGTTAATGTGAACAGCAAGGAGAAGTGCATAATCAAAATCCTCAAACCTGTTAAGAAAAAGAAGGTGACCTTTTTTTCCAGTGTTTTGGATTTGATTTGTTTGGATATTTGAGGTTGTTTCTTGAATTTTCTATTGATCTTTTTCTGTAGATAAGAAGAGAGATTAAGATACTCCAGAACCTATGCGGTGGGCCAAATATTGTCAAGCTGTTTGATGTTGTTAGAGATCAACATTCGAAAACTCCTAGCCTTATATTTGAATATGTTAACAGTACAGACTTCAAAGTTCTGTATCCTACTTTGACTGACTACGACATTCGTTACTATATATATGAGCTGTTGAAGGTAACCATGTGGTATCGGTTGGATTATAATTATTAAGTGATCCATTTGACTACGTACTTACATTTCTTTCGACTACTTGTTGTAGGCACTGGATTTCTGCCATTCACAAGGAATAATGCACAGAGATGTCAAGCCTCACAATGTTATGATTGACCATGAGCTGCGTAAGCTTCGTCTTATAGATTGGGGTCTCGCTGAGTTTTACCACCCTGGAAAAGAGTATAATGTCCGTGTTGCCTCAAGGTATGGTTTTACTTTATATATACCCTTTTATCTCATTATTTCGCGGTAGCCAAGCTTCACTGTGATGTTTATCTCTCCTAATGTGTACCAGATACTTTAAGGGACCTGAACTTCTCGTGGACTTACAAGACTATGACTATTCGTTGGATATGTGGAGCCTTGGTTGTATGTTTGCTGGGATGGTGAGTGCATGATGTAACATTTGGAGGACGTTCCTTTTTTTCTCAATATAGTTATTTTGCTGATCTGATTTATTACCTAATTCTTCTTTCCTTGTATTAGATATTCCGTAAGGAACCATTCTTCTATGGCCATGACAATCAGGATCAACTAGTAAAAATCGCCAAGGTATAACTTATCTCAGTATTAGAATTTGGCAGATCTCCCATTTCCGTTTTTATCATGAATTTTCCTTCTTATTTACAGGTACTTGGGACCGATGAATTGAACGCTTATCTGAACAAGTATCAGTTAGAACTTGAGCCACAACTCGAAGCACAAGTTGGACGGTACGTGCTACTTAAGAATTATAATAGTTATTTTGTAATACTGAGATAAAAGCTAAGAATTGTATTAATTTGGTTGAATGGAACACAACACACAGGCATAGCAGGAAACCTTGGTCCAAATTCATCAACGCAGACAATCAGCATTTAATCTCACCCGAGGTTTACTCATTTTCTTGATTCCTTTGTATAGAAAATGGTTTAGTAGGGTTTTAACGTGTTATGGTCTTAAACCGTGCAGGCGATTGATTTCCTCGACAAGCTGCTCCGGTATGATCATCAAGACAGATTAACTGCAAAAGAAGCCATGGTACGTATGCTTCAGAGAACAAATAAGAAGCCGCGTTTTGTTTTTTTAATCACATGTTAGAGGTGAATTAATAATAATGCGCTTTGTTGATTTGATGACAGGGACACGCATACTTCGCCCAAGTTAGGGCAGCAGAAACCAGCAGAATGAGAAGTCAATGAAACTCAGAGATACGTCTGTAAAACTTTCTGGTGATGAAGATGATGTAAATCTTTTCTTCGAGTATTATTAAATCAAGGTGATGTTTCTTCTACAATTTGTCTGAGTATTGAATATCTGAATCGTCTTATATTTTAAATATATTTATGACGGATTGTATGTTGTTATTTAAGTATGTAAACTGTCGTACATTTATATCAAAAAAAAAAGAAAAAAAAATCAAAGCAGGTAAAAACTTGATCGGAAACTCACATATTAGCTCGGATGAATTAATAAAAATATAAAATACATCTGCAACAAGACATTCAAATCGAAAGTTTGATAATATGGTATAGAGAAAATATACGTACGTTTGGAAAATGTGGTTTTGGGCTCCTCGTTTTGTTATATTAAAAAGACGCTTATAAATTGGGCCTGAGTGGCCCAGATAGTTACTATATCACTGAGACTCCGAGAGACAGAGGGAGAGAGGCTCGTGGAAACACGAGAGGATGCGTACAAGGGAGCATGTGCCACGTGGCGGGAGAGAGACGCTACAAGTCTCAGAAGAAACCAAACTAAAAAACAGAATATTATTATTTCTGGCTGTGTGTTGTTTGCGGTGGTTCAGGTGCTCTGCTCCACTTACCTTTAATCTTCAATCAAACAACGGTACTCTCTCAGGAATAGAGAATCAGATAGGGAGCACAATGCTCAGGTTAATCGCTAGTTACCCTCTGATTCCCAAGAAACCCCACCGGGTCTGTAACAATAGCGGTAAGTTCGGGAGTTACTATGATTCTTCATCGATCGTCAGATATGGCGGAATCGGCAACGATGGTAAGAAGCAGCAGCTTCTTCTAAACGTTACAGTGAAAGCAGTGGAAGACAAAGGTAATAATGGAGGTGGAAGCATGAGTTTCTCTGGACAAAGCTGGGATCCTAGTTCCGAGATTGAAGTTCCTTCAGACCAAAGGCCCGTAAGTAAATCACTTTTTTTGTGTTTTTTTTTTCCTGATTCTAAAGTAATGATGAGATTTTTGAGTGTGTTTTGGTGTGTATAGGTGAATGAGTATTCGTCTTTGAAGGAAGGAATGTTGTATTCATGGGGAGAATTGGGTCCAAGCGAGTTCTTTATTCGTCTCGGTGGTCTTTGGTTGGTCACTTTCACTGTTCTTGGAGTTCCTATTGCAGCTGCTAGCTTTAATCCTTCCAGAGTGAGCTTTTTGAAACAGAGCCTGCCTCCTGCCACAAGATTTTTTGTTTTTAGTACAGATTATAATACACTATATTCTTTATATGTTGCAGGAGCCTTTGAGATTTGCTCTAGCTGCTGGGACTGGAACTTTATTCCTGGTTTCATTGATTGTCTTGAGAATTTACCTGGTATTGAACTTACTCTGCTTCTTCTCTTCAAAGAAGTCTTTACTTGTGAAAGCTTGATTGGTTTGATTTGTTAATTGTTATTGACTTTTGGGTATATTTTCTTAGGGATGGAGCTACGTTGGAGATAGACTACTTTCTGCAGTTATACCATATGAAGAGAGTGGATGGTATGATGGACAAATGTGGGTCAAACCACCTGAGGTAACGTAGCTACTTAAAGTCCTTTCTTTTGCTAATCTACATGATTGAAATATAGATAACACTACCTGCAAAATTTAAGAACTAAGCAACTGATGAATATAGATAACTCTATGCATATGTATATGAGGTAAGAACTAAAGCAACTGATGAATTACTGTGACTTTGAATTTGTGATCTCAGGTGTTGGCTCGCGACAGGTTGTTAGGCTCTTACAAGGTAACACAATACACAAACAATGTTTCTTAGTCAATGTTGCAAAAAAAATAGGCGAAAAAAAGATTCAGGAAACTTTGTGATTTTCAGGTGAAGCCAGTAATCAAGATGCTCAAACAAACATTAGTCGGAACAGGAGCTTTACTCGTGTCAGCATTCGTACTATTCGTATTCGCAACACCAGTGGAGGACTTCTTTAAAACCACTCTGGGAGCCAAAGATAACCAAACAGAAGTTTCCGTTTCAAGAACCAACAATAAGTTCAATATGAGGTGAGGAGACTGATCAAATAAGATTTATGGCTTAATAAGAAATAGCAAACTCACCTCTCTTTCGCTAATACAAAAATCGCAGAAAAGAACAGTTGCTTCGGTTACCTGTAGATGTTGTGACCGACGATGATCTGGCAGCGGCCGCGGCTGAGGCTGCTGATGGAAGACCTGTCTATTGCAGAGACCGTTACTACCGTGCGTTAGCCGGTGGTCAATACTGCAAATGGGAAGATCTTGTTAATAAATAGTTGTCAAAATAGAATAAACAACACAACACACAACACAAGCTCGACGTAGGTTTTGATTAAAATGGCTTTAATAAGCCTAAAGCTTATCATCATCACTACTAAATAGTTTATCGATACAGATTATTTATGCATTCGTCGGTTCGTTGACCACATGGTCATGTCAATGCTAGGAACTAAAGGCCCATATTAATGATGTTAGGTCTCCCATTAACGGCCCATTAACTTTAACAGTTTAAAGGCAAAAAGCACAAGTGTTATTACTCTTTTGATAGGTTGCGTGAGTTGTTAAATAATTAAAACTTGAAAAGAAAAGAAAAAGATGTTCCTAGAATAAAATTTTTGGTCGGCACACAGTTCAATTTCCAAAACAAGAAAAAGCGTGGTCCAATTAAATTTACTCAGATATAGTATACTTTCTACTTTAAATACTCTTATCGTGACATTATCAGTAAGAGTCCAGTAAAATGGACCAACCTGCCAGTTTCTGCCGTTGTTACTATTTATCTTATTTGTATTATTTTCGTTTATGAACAAAACTATAAGAAAACGTATCACTGTGTAATGGACTGTAAGGTTTAACTATGTTGTATGGGAATTTAGGTAGGACGTAGGTCTGATGTAAAGAAAGACACGTTAATTCATGTAATACGAGAATTAGTTTGTTCTACACATTCTCATACGCAATATCAGTGTACAGTGGATTATTGTGTTGCGTGAGTCAAACATTAATGTAATCTATAGTGTTTTATCTCTTCATGTGTGGCATAAAGGTATAAAATTGACGATGGTAAGTGAAAGAAAATGTAACGGGTGAAACCTGCACAATCACGACATTAATGCTAACCATTAAAATTCCGACGACAACAACTTGCTGAGTAAGAAATAGTTGAAGTAAAAAAATAAAAATAAAAATAGTTGAAGCATTTAATGGAAAGCCACGACGACCGTCACATAGATTTTTTATGTAAAGATAGTTACATAAACATTACTTTAAAATAAAGTGCTGTGTGTACATAGATGTTACTAAGAAACAAAAATAAAAAATAAAATAAATAAATAAATAAATAAAAATAAATAAAAATAAAAATAAATATAAAGTGTGTACATTAAGACGTTCTGATGTATAATGCGGACATGCAAACCAAGGAGTATTGTTGTGTAATGTGTACTGTGTATATATACAAACAGAAGAGAATCACGAGAACATAGATTCTTTCATAAAAAACGTAATTCGAGGTAAGACAAAATTGTTGACTCAGACTTCTCTGGATGTATACATCGAATTTGTGGGGTATCTTATTTGTTAACCGGAATCGACACTTAGCGTACCGTACAACACGACAACTCGTCGGTTTAATATATTTCTTGTTTTTGCAGATGTTATCATATTAAATAATTAGTGTAAGCTGAATTAGGCAGGAAATTCGTATGATGTGGTCGTTGGGGAAAAAAAAAAAGATTAGTAGTATAGTTTAGTTGATATTCTAAGGATTTGAATAAAAGTAATACTACTAATTAATTAGTTTAGGTTAAGGTCACATGTCGCGAATTAATATCTACTTGTTGCGACTCAGCTGTCCTAACTGTCATAATTGAACCAATGAATGATTGAACCTCAGTCAACTAATCGGGGAAAATAGGGAAGTTACTACAAATGTTTTTGGATTTACTCTGAAAACGTATATGTTGTTCTCTTGTTTCTGCAGTATTCTAGTTCCCATGTAATTAATATGAATGTCGTTTAGAGGAAAGGTTTCATAATCCTAGTGTGTAAGGTAACATCGAGCTTCTTCTGCACATCTTTTTAAAAAATGGGAAATTGAGAAGAATAAAATGTCAGATCTTTTGAATATAAGGAACGGTTGTGGATGGTTTGGAGGAGTTTGGACTTTGGAGTTTGCAGAGATAAGAGAGAGAGAGATCTGGTTCGATTTCTTTTAGAGGAAAGTAAAGGATGGGAAGAGATCTGGAGGAATGGCATGTTATGACACGTGGGCCGTAATCCCAAAAAGCTGTGCTTAGATCCAAATCTTTGTATTATGCGTGTTCTCACTTGCATCTTCGGTTATATTTGTATCTCTTTAATACCAAAATAAATTACGTTTCATGAATTTTGCATGGCTCAATGGCTCAATCAGTCAAATCCTATGTAAATCAATCGGAAACAGTTGATCAGGGATAAGATCAAGCTATTTTTTTTGGTTCAAATTAAACCAAGAGCATTACGTTTCACCTCAATAAAATATATTTTACTTCAACCGGAATATACTATAGGTTGTAACCACTTTTGTTGATATAAAAGCTCAACATTAAAACCAAAAACGAGACTTTTTTTTTTCTTGCTAAGTGAGTAAATATCATTAATAATGAAAGTAGTTTGGATTACCAAAACAAATTGGTTCCTTGGCAAAAAAAGATAAAAAAAACAAGGAAGCAATTGAAAGTAAAAGTTTAATTAAGAATCAGACTCAACGAACCCAAAGAGCAAAGATTTTTACTTTTTTTTTAGTGGGTCATTCGATCCATATCGTATAATTCATAATTATGATCTTTATCTTTGATAAATTTTAGGAATTATAAACGCACACAAGAGATGAGTTGTTTTCGTTTCATTGGTTCGTAGACCTACTAAGTTCGCATTTACGTAATCATGCCTTGTGGTGAGTCATGAGGCACTTCACCAAGTCATTCCCAACTCCTTGTTGCATGGTCGATTATTTCCATTTCGTAACGCATTAATACAAACCGTACCTACGTGGAAACCAACATAACAACATATTAACTCAAAAAATACTTGAAGATAAGAAAAAAAAAGCATGATTAAAAGATACCTTGGACAAGAGAGGACAAACAAATACAAATACAAGAGACGACAAATTTTTAAAAAAAGGCTATACCGTATATATTCGATTATTCATAATGGTTTTCAAACGTCAAACCAACATCATAATGGTATTCTGAACCACATGGCATCGTGATTCTATCGAACCTACATAATAATACTACTGTACCATCTTCATACAAACAAATTACAGCCAAAAAAAATCGATAATTAATAAAAAAAAAAAGAATCAGTATCTCGAGACGATAAAGCAACGAGCCTCTCGAGACAATAATATACGATGATAATACGGTATCCGTATATGAACATAAGTACACATGTGAACACAAAAAAGAGTATTAAAAAAACAAAGGAAAAATAAAGAATAGTCATCACTGTCAAAAAGAAGAAGAGTGGACACAAACAGTCTCTCAAATGATTCCTCCTTGGTACGCATCATTTTCATCTTCTCTCTTCTTCTACCACTGTATTTAAACCCCTCTCTCATCTTCTTCTTCTTCGATTGAGAGAGAGAGAGAGAGAGAGAGACAAACACACACAACAACACACCAAAGGTTCTCAATCATGTCGTCGTTTCTCTCTTGCTCCACCACTGCTTTCTTTCTCATCCTCTGTCTAGGATTACGCCACGTGTCCTCCTCCTCCTCCAGCGAACATGGAACTTACATCGTTCACATGGCTCAATCTCAGATGCCGTCCTCCTTCGACCTCCACTCTAACTGGTACGATTCATCTCTCAGATCTATCTCCGACTCCGCCGAGTTGCTCTACACCTACGAGAACGCCATTCATGGGTTCGCCACTCGTCTCACTCAAGACGAAGCCGACTCCCTCATGGCTCAACCCGGTGTTCTCTCTGTTTTACCGGAGCACCGTTACGAGCTTCACACCACTCGTACTCCTCTCTTCCTCGGCCTCGACGATCACAACGCAGATCTGTTCCCTCAAACCGGCGCGTCTAGCGACGTCGTCGTTGGAGTTCTCGATACCGGAGTCTGGCCGGAGAGCAAAAGCTACTCCGACGAAGGATTCGGTCCGGTTCCGTCTACCTGGAAAGGCGGATGCGAGACCGGAACCAACTTCACCGCTTCTCACTGTAACCGTAAACTAATCGGAGCTAGATTCTTCGCTCGCGGCTACGAATCAACCATGGGACCAATCGACGAATCTAAAGAATCGAGATCTCCTAGAGACGACGACGGACACGGAACCCACACGTCATCAACCGCCGCTGGATCCGTCGTCGAAGGAGCTAGCTTATTAGGTTACGCTTCGGGAACAGCTCGTGGTATGGCTCCACGCGCTCGTGTCGCCGTTTACAAAGTCTGTTGGCTCGGTGGTTGTTTCAGCTCAGATATTTTAGCTGCTATCGATAAAGCCATCGCCGATAACGTCAACGTTTTGTCGATGTCACTAGGCGGTGGTACGTCTGAGTATTATAGAGACGGTGTTGCGATCGGAGCTTTCGCCGCCATGGAAAGAGGGATTCTGGTATCTTGCTCAGCTGGTAATGCTGGTCCTAGTAGCTTCAGTTTATCAAACGTTGCTCCATGGATTACAACTGTTGGTGCTGGTACTCTAGATCGTGATTTCCCGGCGCTTGCGATTCTCGGCAACGGCAAGAACTTCACCGGAGTTTCATTGTTTAAAGGAGAAGCTCTACCGGATAAATTGCTTCCGTTTATTTACGCCGGTAATGCTAGTAATGCTACTAATGGTAATCTCTGTATGACCGGAACTTTGATTCCGGAGAAAGTAAAGGGGAAGATTGTTCTGTGTGACAGAGGAGTTAATGCTAGAGTTCAGAAAGGAGATGTGGTTAAAGCAGCTGGTGGAGTTGGGATGATTCTGGCTAACACGGCGGCGAATGGTGAAGAGCTTGTTGCTGATGCTCATTTGTTACCGGCAACCACCGTTGGTGAAAAAGCCGGTGATCTTATCCGGCATTACGTAACTACCGATCCTCATCCAACCGCTACGGTTTCAATCTTGGGAACCGTTGTCGGTGTTAAACCGTCTCCCGTGGTTGCGGCGTTCAGCTCGAGAGGACCTAATTCGATTACGCCGAATATTCTTAAACCGGATCTGATCGCTCCTGGAGTCAACATCCTCGCTGCGTGGACCGGAGCTGCTGGACCAACCGGACTCGCTTCCGATTCTCGCCGCGTGGAGTTCAACATCATCTCCGGAACGTCCATGTCTTGCCCTCACGTGAGTGGTTTAGCGGCGCTTCTCAAGGCGGTGCATCCCGAGTGGAGCCCCGCGGCGATTAGATCTGCTCTTATGACCACAGCTTACAAAACCTACAAAGACGGTAAACCTTTACTCGACATCGCTACGGGTAAGCCTTCGACGCCGTTCGAACACGGTGCAGGGCACGTGTCACCAGCAACCGCCACTAATCCAGGACTCATCTACGATCTAACGACTGAGGATTACTTAGGCTTCCTCTGCGCGTTGAACTACACATCGTCGCAAATCAGAAGTGTCTCGAGACGTAACTACACTTGCGATCCCAGTAAATCGTACTCCGTCGCTGATTTGAACTACCCGTCGTTCGCCGTTAACGTTGAGGGAGCTGGAGCGTACAAGTACACGCGCACTGTAACGAGCGTGGGAGGAGCGGGGACTTACTCGGTTAAATTAACATCCGAGACGACAGCAGTCAAGATTTCGGTTGAACCGGCGGTTTTAAATTTCAAGGCAGCTAACGAGAAGCAATCGTATACGGTGACGTTTACTGTAGACTCATCAAAAGCGTCTGGATCTAACAGCTTTGGGACTATTGAATGGTCAGATGGCAAACACGTGGTTGGAAGCCCCGTGGCGATTAGCTGGACATAGTCGTAAACTTTTTAATTATGAGAACAAAAAAATGGAAAGGGCTCTTATTGTAATGCCGTTTTATATAAGAAGCTCTGTTTAGCAACAAAAAAAAACGGCATGCAGTCTATTAAGGCTTGTTTAGTTTGTTTTTGTGGATGTCTCGCTGTTTTTTATCTTTCTAATTTTTAAAAAGAAATATATTCTCCGGCCACAACGGGTACCTGGAAAAAGAAATGATCAACAAAAGTCAAGAATATTTGATAATTCACCGTTTACCATCATGTCAGTAAGTAAGATTTTTCTGTTGATTAGACTTTAGCCAAATGTATCTACCGAGAGATACTTCTTAACTAGAGTATGAAATTGATACCATAGCCATTAAGCCTCTATAGGCATATGCATTGATTATCAATGATTAGATTTGTCGGTGAGGAAACCTCTTCTTTGTCACCCATCAGAAAGAAAACAATAAATGATTAGGCTTCGGCGTCGGAGAATTAATGGGTTTATTAGGACGGTATTACTGAATGGGCTTTATTAGGACGGTGTAACTGAATGGGCTTTAAAATGTTTGGCCCATTATTGGTTTGAATGGAAACCTTATTATTCCCAAGCGTTTGTGGTGGAGTCGTTGTTTTCTGTATTCGTGTGTCGTTTAGTAAATGCATTATCTGATTAGTACGTAGTGGCTACACACTCCACATGTCTATTTCGTATCATGCCTTCCGTGGCCAACGTTGGTTCACGTTGCATGATTCTAAACATCTTTAAGATTTTGAAGCCAAATATTAGGCATTAGACGATTAACGATATCCACATGCGAAAATTAAATAAGCAGTACATTACATACATATGGCCATTCGTTTAAACACGTACAATGTGTATATATAGGGAAAGTTCGGTATTTTCAATATATTTTAGAAAATTAGACACAAAAAACGAAAATCAAAAGTGTGTTAAAGGTATCCAACTATCCTTTACGTTCCAATGCAGATTCACAGGACCACTTATTAAGATTTAAAAAATATGAATTAAAAATGTAAAGAAAAAGTATAAACGACAATATAATACGTCGTTTCTTGCGGCCCTTTAATCATACAAAAACAAAACAATGGAACAAAGCCACGCATGAGTCACAAGCAATGAACAATAGTGGCCATCATCTAAATAAATCAAAAGTTGACAAACACATATTGTTGTGATTTGCACCGCAAGTTTCAACTATTTATGTTTTTTTTTTCTATATAGTGCTTTAAGTCAAAAACTACTTTTATAATTATACAATCGATCGACCAAGACGTATCATATGATTTCAAATCCATTCTACCTTTTATCTCGTAGAAGAAAACATTGTCTTGACTATAGGTGTAAATCTTTTTTTTTTTTTTACGACTATTATTAGCTTATATCCTTCTAGAAATTGACACGTCAAATATATAAATTCCTTTGAATACCACTAAAAAAGTTTTTTTTTCCAAAAATAGCACATTTTATTTTTTTTTTCAAAAATATCACAAAAGTTTTTTTTTTTCCAAAATTACCACAAACACAAAAAAATGATTTTTAAGGATATTGATTTTTTTTTTTTGGTTTGGGTTGACACATTTAGTTTTAGAGTATAGTTTTTAGGGGTAGGGTTTAATAATTAGAATTTAGGAATTAGTTTTTAGTATTAGAACTTTAATTCAATTATGTTGTATTTTTAGAAAAAATTATATTTTAGTGGTATTTTTGGAAAAAAAACTAAATTGTAGTATTTTTGGAATAAAAACCTATTTTAGTGGTATTTATGAGAATTGCCCTATAACTTATATACTTCGAATACGCAAAGACCCATTTTCATTTGATTTTATAGTCTGTAATTATTGTTGTAGTCAAAGTCTAATGCTTCTACAATTAAGGGAGACAAATCGTAGACCATTACTACGCGTTTGAAAAAGAATCCAAACTCCTAATTTCTAGCTAAATAATGATCTGATATGATCTATTTCCCCGCATAACTTTCTGTCTCTTCTCTTTTATAAAGATAGAGAAAATGATGCATAATTTATTATCCATACACATATATAGAAACAAAAACTAAACGCTCATAATTAGGAAGAAAACACCAAAACAAATGATAATAATGATGATAAAAAAAATGTAATGCATGTTGAAGATGATGGTGATGGTGATGGTGCTGGGTAAAGTGTAGCTATCGCGTGCCAAGAATAGTGGTCTAGGCCCACTCCTCCACAGACCCAACCTTATAAGCTATTCTTATGTTTTCATTTGTTGGTTTTTTCAAACAAAAAATGATTTAACAATTTATGTTTTCATATATCGAAAAAAGTAAGTAGGAAATAAAAGAAAAGGCTGCCATATCTTACAACCTCTCAGCTTTTTCATGTGTGTTCTTTCTTTTTTTTCTTTTTCTTTTTTTTTTCCTTCAAAAAAACATAGCAATATACACATTAAACAGGTTAGGACTAGGACTAGGGGACTAATATTTAATACACTTTGTTATACTACTAATAAACTGTGGTGACAAAAAATTAGAGGTTTTTTTAAAATTTAAAATCACAAAAATGGACGGTTTTGAAATAGACTATTTTGTTTAATTTGCAAGTTGACCATTTTTTTTTTTAAACAATCAGTTAAGCATTATTTTCAGCACACAAAATTAAGCCAAAAAAATAAAAAAAAAATTCATTACAAAATGTTTATTCACGTAAAGAACTATATTGACCATGCTGTCACTTACTGTAGAAAAAAATGGTCACGATACTGCTAGAGAAAAAGAAAGTAAAAAGTAAAAGGAAAGAAGAAAAAAACCGTGTCTATCTCTAATCTAGTAAACTAGAGGACTCTCATACTTCTCATGATTTTTCTTTTTTTGGTTAAAATTTCTAAAACCATAAATCAAAAGTAAAATAACTTTCGGTGTATTGTTGTAATTACCAACTTATGTCTTGCTCCAAGTATATATAAATACAATGAAATTATGTATCAAAGACTATATACTATATAATAAGGTTTAAGTGAACACAAAAAAAAAAAAAAAAGAGGTCGAAATCGTTTTTGACTTTTTCAACAGAAACTTCTCTTGTTGTCTTCTTTAAATATTCAAAATTCTTCGTTCCACTCTTTGTGTAAACCTTTTTTATTTTTATTTTACCTCTCTGTCTCTCTGTCTGTCTCTTCGTTGGAAACTCGGAAGCTTCGAATGAATATGGCGATGACTTGTACGGACGATGATGAAACAGCCCTTCTGATCTCTCATCATCGCAATCAAGAACAAGAAGACGAAGATGAAGAAGAAGAAGCTTTGTCACTGTGTGATTTGCCTGTCAATTCACTACCGAACGAGAACAACAGCGAGTTACGACGATCGATTGCCAAAGAAGATGATGAAGAATTCGAATTCGGAATCGGGTCATCGTTTAGAGCCGGGTCGGATTCTTGTGAACCGGCTCCGGAGATGAGCACAGCCGACGAATTATTCTTCAAAGGACGGATCCTTCCGTTACGTCACTCCGTCAGTTTAGACGCCGGGCTTCTCCTTCCCGAACCAACCCGGTTAATCACGAGATCCGAATCGGTTGAATACAGACGAACCGGAATTAATAGATCGGACCGGAAAATCAAAAACAACAATTTCATCGATTACAGTCAACCGAGTCCGCAGCCACAGATTCGAAGATCGTCGAGCATGACGGCTCGTGTGAACTCCATCAGAAACCCTAAGTCATCTACGATTTGGGATTTTTTGAGGTTAGGACTCGTCCGTACGCCGGAGATCGAGCTCCGAACAAACGGGAAAGTGTCAGTGAGTCGAAACAGTAGCTGTAGTAGTACGAGCACGAACTCGAATTCGAAGAAAACAGGAGATACGACGACGACGAGATCGAGGAGTCGGAGGAGAAGCTTTTTGTTCTCGGATTGTAAATGTTCGACGGCGACGGAGACGATGATGGTGGTGCCTGTGAAAATCAAAGGTGATGAGAAGAAGACGGAGAGGAAGGTGGTTGAGAAGACGGCGAAGAAAGAGGAGAAAACGGCGATGGCGAGGAAGAGAACGTTTGATTGGTTAAAAGAATTGTCACAGGTTGGTTTCGTCGTCGATCATGGAAGACGAAGCTTAGTCTGATTTCTTTCTTTTTTTTTTTTCTTTTAAAAATTGTGTCTTTGTTTTTGGTTTGTGTTATAATCATTACGTACGTAATTTTCTTTTTGTATGTTAGTGTTAGTTGTTAATTATATATACTTTTAGTTTTTTTTTTCTAATGATTTATGTTTCGTAATAGGACGTAATTTTCATCTTAATATATGAAAACAAATTAATACGGTATGTAACGGTACAAATTCATAGAGTTAATGTTACTTGTTTAAAATTTATTACGAGTTGATACATATATGATGGTTGAAAGCGAACATCATATTTTTAAAAGTATATATCGAGAATGGTGTGAAAGTGAAATATCATATTCATATGGGTGTCCTTACTTTTTTTTTTTTGAACTCTATTTTGTTTTCTTTTTCATGATCGATTCGTCTCTTATGAGGAGTGGTGCTTGGCATCATATCATATAATATAATGTTTTCTTTTTCTCATTATATAATTATAGTTTGAATATCAACTAGATGGCCTTATTTATGTCACTTATGAGCAGCATAAACCGGCTAAGCAATTCAGTGAGTCATTGCAAATAGTAACATTTAACAACTCACACACATATATATATATATATAATATTGATTATTGAACTTATTACATATTTGCGTTCTAATGAAAACTTCTTAAATTAATTAAGAATACATTTGATATGTTGTCGTAAACATATTTAAACTTTAATAACATGTTTTTGTTGCTGACAAGAAAAACTTGTTATCATTATCAAATAGGAGGGGCCGTCCTTCGGTTCAAAGTCCACTACATTAATTCAATTTTGAAATATTTGCTTTCAATGAGGAAACAAAAATAAAATAGCACCATTTATATATATATATATATATATATTTTTTACAAAATAAACAAATATCTCTTAGAGTTCACAAAAGTATATATAGACAAGAATTAATATTGGTCTATTTTATTTAATACAGGCACTGACATGGACAAAAAAATTCACAGTTTCAAACTATGTATATAGATAATAATAATGCACCAATATGTATAATGTATGTGTGTATAAGTTAGAACAACCTCTGCAGTAAACCTAGATCAGTCTCTCCTCTGATTGGCTTTTTGTGCTCTAAAATACTTCAGAAGATTCTGTGCCTGAAACAAAGCATATAACAGTTATTATTACTAGAATCAATCATATTAGAACATTACCAAACAAGTAGAGGAAAACAAAGAGGTGGAATCACAAGTAAACCTTCTCTTTGCCTCTCGCTGTTCCTGATTTGGTAAGAGCCACAAGAGGTGGAATCACTCCTTCTCTTATCACATTGTTGCAGAACTTTGGGCTATGCGTACAAAGCTGCAAAAGTGCTGCAGTTGCATTCTCTTTACCTCTTGCTGAGCCCAACTCCACAACTTCCACCAGTACTGGTATCCCTCCTTCTTCCCCAATCGCAATCTTTCCTTCTCTAACCGTGGCAAGATTCGACAGCACTACCACTGCTTTCTCCACCATTCCAAATGCGGGATCCATCAGTTCAACTAAGTATCTCACTGCTCCAGCTTCTATTACTTTCGTTTTGTTCTCGTGGTGTATTGATAGGATGAACAAAGCCGTTGCTGCATCTTTCTTGCCACTGAGACTTCCGTTTGCCAAGAGATCAACAAGTGGTTCTATAGCTCCTGCTTTGCCTATCTCTGTCTTGTACTCTTCGATTACAGATAAGCTGAACAGAGTTGCTGCTGAGTTCGATTTGGCTTCTTCCAGGTATCCTGTTTTCAAAACGTGAATGAGTGGTTCGATAGCTCCACTATCTGCTATGAGGGATTTGTTGTTGTTGTTGATTGATAAGTTTAGTAAGCAAGTCACTGCGTCCGTTTGGATTCTCTCGTCCGTGGAGTGAAGCAGACTGACTAACGAAGGGATTGCTCCACACCTAGCAACCACAATGCGGTTGTCTGTACTGTTTCTTGATAGTATCCTGATCTGAGCTGTGGCCTCTCTCTGTGTGTCCAAGGAAGAACTCGTGAGATCCTCAATGAGTTTCTTCACCTCGGGATCGATACTTGAACTGCTTCCAGTTTCTCTTATGGTTGCGGAGATGATCCCAGGTTGACGCCAATGCCTCTCTTCTGGAAATTTCCAAGGGATATTACTTCGTGTCAGTGCCCCTGATGTATCTGCAGCATAAGTTCTTCTTTTGGGTTTGGAAAACACGTCAGAGACAATGCCTGGCGCAGAAGCAGACCTATTGAAGATCTGATGCAGTTCTTCAGCATCTAAAGATGAAGCTTTCTCTGACTTGAGTGAATCATCCAGTACAGTACCACTCGAGTCATCACCAGAACCTGACTCAACAAGAAGAGGGAATGGCTGACTTGACTGAATCAACTCCAATGGATCGGGAGGATAGATATCGTGAGTTTCACACCAACTGGCAATAAAAGCCCTGACAATGACGTTAGGTGTCAAAGTGGTATGAGATAAAGCCTGCTTTGTCTTTGGACAAACCATGAGTCCCATATCGATCCATTTCTGTATATAAACCCGTTCGTATGTTTGACCAGATGCCACAATGACTGGATCAGTCATAAGTTCAAGAGATAGAGAGCAACGGAAGTCAGAAGGTACACGTACAGGACAACGTAACTGAGCATGCTTTATGTCGGTAAGGTAATCATGCATTCGGGTTGTTAGGGAGATCAAACCGTCTAAATACTCAGCTTCGGTGTCATTGTCAGTGATCTCAGCAGTCTCCTTCATATTTGAAAGTACCACACCTTCAATAAGAATCTCCTGGTTGGATCTCAAACCAACACACTTGGCAATTTTCAGCATAACCTCTAAAGTAGGTCCAACACCTTTCTTTTGATCTTTCAGAGCTTGATCAATAGTATTCGAAATTTCCTCTCTTGCCACTAACTTCACCAATTCTATGCACTCCTGCAATATGAAACAATGTAACACAACAAAAGGAGTCTGATCAACCAAAAACCTACACAGATTCTTGGAGTGGTAAAGCAAACTTTTGACATTCACAATTTCACATGAAGCTCAAATGGTGAGTTTTACCTCAAAAGATGGTGAAAGCAAGTCAGCAGGTAAATGTTGTTCGCAGTGTTTCAGCAGCTGAAAAACTTCCAAACTGGATTCTCTTAGCTTTGATGCTAGTGATTCAATACGAAGAACCTGATAATAACACAAACAAGAGTAAAAAGAGTTAGCTTAGAAATAGGTTAAGAGAATGGAGATTCTAAAAAACTTTGTTTTAATATTATTTACTTACATAAAAGATTCTAGTAGAAAGAGGTTGCCAACTCTGAAACTGGTCTCGAAGCTCATCAACGTATTGAGATAATTCTTCAAACCCGTTGTTAAGCAATTCGCTAGGAGCCGCATCAGAGTCAATGAGGTTGTCAAGAACAGGCATAAGAAGCTTAGATATATCTTCTCCCCTGGTGTAGTACTCATAAGCTGGGTTTGAATGTAGTAAGCCTTCCATTGATGATAAGCTTAGATAAGAGGAGATGTTATCTAGAAGAACTCTTAACCAAGAAACATCCATTTGTACCTTCGCTCACCAAAACAACAACAAGAAGAAGATGAATTTTATACTAGTAATTAGCAAAGAAAGAACAAAAACAAAGCTAGTTTATCTTTTAAGGTATTTGAAGACCACTTACCATCATGTAATGGAATGAACTCGTGAACCAATGAATAAAAGTGTTTCAGAAATTGAAAAGGCCCCTGTGAAAGCCCTCCCTGAAACAAGAACACACCAAGTAAGAAAAGCAAAAAAAGAAAAAAAAACCCAAATATATTTAGAAATTCAGATGCTTTAAGTCCACCCACTGCCCTTTTCAGTCAACTCTGAATCGAACCCAAAAATAAAAATCAAATTTTTTTCCAGCTTCATTACTGATCCAAATTCGAAAACTTTAAACTAGACGAACTGTATCTGCAAATAAATAAATTTCTAACCCGAGAAATTAAAAAAAAAAAAAAAAAGCTAAAAACAGAGATATATGGAAACAAGAACAAAAAGGTCAAGAGTCAAGACTGCGGAAGAATAAACCTTGCAGATGTGGCAGTTTCGGCTCTTTCTCCACGGGAACGTGAGAGGACGAAGATTATAACCGTGGAAGCGCGGCAAGAAGACCAAATCACTCATCGATTCGCTCCATAATTGGGATGTTTTATAATCAAAAAATTTTAGTCATAATAAATTCGTTAAGAAGACTTGTAGTAGCGGTGGTGTTTTACGTCAAACCTTGTTAGGTATTAGAAGGTAGGGATAGGTTTTGTTTTGTTATTTTTAAATTCAGTATTTCATTTTTGACTTTCCATTTTTTCTTTGGATTTTTTTTTGGTTAGGAGAAGCTACTCCAGTTTCCGTGTGTTCGTTCATTTATGTTAAATTTACACATTTTGTCAAATACTACCTTAGTGTTCGTTCACTAGCTTCCACAAATAATAGTACAAAGGCTATCTAATTAAAACGAATAAAAGAAAACTGTGGTTAAATTTCCCTTAAAACGACTAAACATAGTTTTGAGTCTTTGACCTTTTTAAACATCAAATTAAATGCGAGCGCGTTTCCCATTAGTTCTTCTTCTTCTTCCATTTTTCTCATTTGACTAATAAACTAGAATCGGACCCGCGCTACAGCGCGGAGGAATATTCTGGTATTGTTGAAGTGAGTAACAATATGTAAGGTATTGTAGTCTATGTTTACTATATTTTCGTTGTTTCTATATTTTCTGTCAAAAACAGATTAAAACAGAGTAATTTTTTATATTGGAGAAAATACAGATTTAATACAATTAAGAGGAACAAAAGAGAGTGAAGTATATAATGTGATAGAATATAAATAAAATTAAATAATAATTTACTTAAGATGTGGTTGTCGAAGAGTTGATGAATAATATTTTTTATGTTTTTATTTATTAATATGATAGTCGACAGAAACATATAATATGTATTTACTTTTTCTATGCATCATGTACATGGACAATGTATTTTCCCAATTTACTGACCATAGTTTATATATTGAATTTTTAGTTTATGAATTTTATTTGCGTTTTTAAAATATATATTATAACTTGTAAGTAAATAACATT
This sequence comes from Camelina sativa, assembly GCF_030686135.1. Taxonomy (NCBI): domain Eukaryota; kingdom Viridiplantae; phylum Streptophyta; class Magnoliopsida; order Brassicales; family Brassicaceae; genus Camelina; species Camelina sativa. Next base: position 22,992,056 of record NC_141897.1, read on the forward strand.
GGGTTATACATATTTAAAATGGTGTTTGTGTAAAACGTTGGGTCTTGGTCTAAATTTAGAGACATTTCCGATTTAGGCTTCATTGGGCTGGGCTTTTTGGTTATATTTTTTTTTTTTGTTTTTTTTTTTTTCTTCTGTCTTGATATCCGAACAAACAAACTTTTTTTTTTTCATTTCTTTCCTCACCAAAACATCTTCCATCGTTTTGAACCACCATCTTTCATTATCTCGACCTCAAATCCCTAAATTAGAGTTTTGATTCTCGAATTACACCGTATAAAGTATCAAATCCGAAAAGGAGAGAAGCTGCAATTAGTTAAATCTATTCGGTGTTTTTGGGGTAGATAAATTTATCAATCGGAGGATTCAGTTTTGACCCATGAGTTTATCGAACCGACTAATCAATTCAATCGCGTTGGTAAGTTGATTCTGATTCCGAATTGCTTTTTTTTTATAGATTGTTTCGATTTTAAAGGTATACTCTTTGCGTACAACGATTATATAAATCTTATTACCATTCACATTGTTTTGTTCAATTCCAGGATATATAAATTGAGAAGTTTTGAAAACAGTGCCGAAGATTATAACAATAATGTGGCAAGTGAGTTCTTGGGAAGCTATAGTTCTTGGAAAATCTGGAATAATCAGACTCTCTACAGTCAACTCTTTCCATGGAAGCACTGTAAAAAGGTCAGTTATTTAATTCTTTTGATGCTATAGTTATTAGTATTCTTCTTATGAGACATTCACTTAAGAATATCAAAAGTATTTTTGAAACAAACAAAAACAATTCACTTAAGATAGAAGAGAATATTTGAGACTGCTAATTATTTGTTTGAGCTTTAGATTAGAGCATTTAATTGAAAGATATTCAATCGTATATTCGTATATGAACATACTCGTGCAAGTTTTAGACGGATGACCGAATTTGACAACTGTTGGAAAAAAAAATTGTCTTGTATTCAAACTATCTCAGTCGTAACCCGAAATTAGGACAACTATAAACCAGAGTTACAATATGAATGGAAAAATAAACAATCATTTCCAAAGTAAAGAGTGATTTACCTTGTTCCAAGCATCTATCACTTTGAAGGACCTCTTTGAAAAAGACATCAAAAAATTTTCCCCGTATAAGAAATCTGATCTTTAGTACTTGTGACTTTAGAGACTGCTAAATAGAGGTTTAAAATAATTTTTTTTGAATAGAAACAGTTTTTTGTTTACCAAAAAAAGAAAGAAAATATACAGTTTTAATCAGTTGAAATCAATTTAGTCTTAGTACTTTTGTGTTTTTAAGAACACTCATTAGATTGAAACAGCTAAATGATCGTCTTAAAAGACGAAGAAAGTAGTCTTTTATAAGGAGAGCCAATTCTTCTTCTGGCTTATTTTCAAGAACATGTCATACTAAGACCGTCTTTTGGTAACCTAACACATAAGTTGTTGAAGTACAAATTAGAGAACTTGTAAATCATCTATATTATATATGAATAATAATAAAAAGAAAAAGTAGCTCAACTATATTATATTTCTATAGACTTACAATTGGTTTACTTGTCTTGTTTAAGATTACCTGCAAAACACATCAAATGTTTAATACCCTCACAAACCATAAAACATGAAATTTCATATAACAAAAAACATATATAACACAGAGTATTGTATAAGTCTAAAACATTCATAAAAGTTGCCATGAGAAAAAAGTTAGTAACCTAAGGATTTATTTCATATCTAAGTAACAGGTGGTTTGGTTTGTGATCAAGAATAATAAGAGTAGTAATAAGGAGGATCAGTCAGCAGATCCAAAACTTAGCAGTAAAGGTTGTTAACGACATGTAAATCTGTAAATCTTAAAACTTGATTTCTCCAGCCTATTTTTATTGGTTTAATGGACTGTAAATTTGTGATAGGCACAAGAGCGGCAACCATTGAAGAAGGCTTGAAAGAATACAGGAAGGAGAAAGTTAAGAAGATATGATGATTGAACCTTCGATTAGTATCATCATATTTATAGGAAGATGTCACGAATTAAGATTTAGGTATGATTATATAGTATAATTTAGGGTATATTCGTGGAATATGTGATAGAAATCTTCGTAGTTAATTAGGTAATATATTTTTAATAATGACAATATATATTGTAGGTGCAATTAAGGATAGAAGTTGAGTCAGATTTTGAATTATGAATATATTACAGAACTAAAAATAGGGCTTAGTAAGATTTTGTAATATTATTAAAAGATTGATATCTGTTAAATTAAATAATTTAAGTAATTTAAGTTATGAGATTGAATAGCGTAATCAATGTATTTAATCGTTTGACTTGATAAGAATATAGACTAATTTAATGTAGACTAACATATTTACAGCCCTTTTTTGCAGCCCATAATAGCCCATTATTCATTTGACGGGAGGCGTTAGTAGGTCCGTCGACAAAGTGATAATTCCGTTACAATATCCGATTAATAATTTCCGGGTTATTTTTAATTTAAAACCCGACCCATTATATTCAAATGTCTCATTTAACCTTAATAATTGATCTTCTGTCAAATTTCGAAAGGGGTATTTTCGGGCTAAATTAAAGGTGTACTTCTATTTTACTAATATAGGGATTCAAAACCAGTGTTCACGTTACCTTTTTAACACATCTCGTCTTTTTTTCCCTTCATAATACATAGTATATGAACTAAACAGTGAAATATTCTCACTAAAATCACGCATCCAACAATAATATTTACACTAATTCTACTTGATAATTGAGTGTACTAGTACCAATGATGTTTTTATTGTTTATTGCCAAAATTTAAAGAAAAGCTTACATTTCAGAGTCTTGAATGTATCCTTCACAAAAATATACTCTAAAAACATTAAACACTATATTACAAATTCATCATGACATTGTTACCGTACTGAAACCCAAACTTTCTATTGTTTGTTTCCAGTTTAAAAAGAGCCATCTCTCTCTCTCTCTCTCTCTCTCTCTCTCTCTCTCTCTTTATTCGTTCGATGAAAAACTTACTTTACTCATCATCATCCCTCTGTGTTTCTTTCTGTGACGCCACTAGTTGCCAAGGAGTGTACGTTAGCCCTCGTGAGATAAGGTAAAGCACAAACAAAACATACGCAACCGCAAACATGATCACTGGTACGAGCAAAACCAAACTCCTAGCAGCTCCTGAGAAGAAATCCACCATCAGATACCCATTAATAGCTATCACAAGAGCAGCTACAATCCATGAGATTGTTTGGACTAGAGGTTGGATTTTGAAACTGCCCATGATTTGCTCATTGGAGACCAAGCAAAGCAGAGGGATGACCGCGAATGGGATCTGAACAGATTGAAGCACGTTTAGCCATTCGTTCAGCTCGTCGAGCATTGAATCTGATGAATCGAAGACAAGTGCAACGATCATCGTTGGGATGATGGCACAGCTTCTTGTGATTAAGGCTCTAACCCATTTCTTCATCTTGAGGTTCAAGAACCCTCCCATTATGAACTGTCCAGCGTAAGTACCCGTGATGGTACTACTCTGACCAGCAGCCAAGACTCCGATCGCCCATATATAAAGTATCGGGAAAAACCCGCCACCGTATTTTTCCTGCAAGTATTGTCCTGCATTTGCAAGACCGATAGTGTCCGCTATGTCTGTCCCGTAAAACGACTTGGCAAACACCGTGGTCACAAAGACGTTGATAATAAAGGAAACAGCAAGAGCCCCAGTGGATTCAATGGAGTAGTACTTGAGAGCTTCTTTGACCCGGAATCTCTTCTTGGGATCAACTTCTCTGGATTGCACAAGTGCTGAATGCAAGAACACATTGTGTGGCATGATAATACATCCCACAATTCCAACAGCTTGTTTGATAGTCCTCGAACTTAGTTTTGGTACCAATGCTCCTGTTAACAAAACATGAACAGTTACCATTTATATTTTCCCACATCCAAGACAAAAGAATAAAAGAACGTTAAATCGAGAGTGTAACTAACCAACAAGAAGTTCAGTTCCACTAGGTTTAGTCTGACCAAACATCCAAGCAAAAGCAAGCGCCATTGTTGCAATCAAAATAGCAAACACAGCTTCTAGTTTCCTTATTCCATAATTCTCCAGAAACAGAAATATGAAACTGCAATACTAACACATACTGTTAAAGCAAAACAAGTATCCAATCTAATATCTCAAACTAAAGATAAGCAAACAAACAAGATTAAAGAACCCTAAATTCCAAAAAATTAGGGCATACCAATCAAGAGCAGTGATAACAACACCAGCCCAAAGAGGAACCAAACCATTAGACAAGATCTTGATGGCAATAGCACTACCAATGACTTCTTGAATATCAGCACCGATCAAAGCAATCTCAGCCATAATCCAAAGCACCATCCTCGCCCAAGTCGGATACTCTTCACGACAAAGCTCCGCGAGATGACGACCCGTGGCAACACCGAGCCGAGCAGAGAGAAGCTGAATCAGAAGCCCAATCGCGGTAGCCCACATCAAGAGCCAAATCAAAGAGTAACCAGCGATGGCTCCAGCTTGAAGATCACTCTCGAGGTTGCCTGGATCGAGGAAAGCTATGCTCATGAGAAAACCAGGTCCGGTGAATAGCCATAGCTTCTTCCATGAGAATTTAGGTGAGTTGCCGCCGAGTTCGTCGCCGTAATCAGCGTCTTCTTCTTCGTCGATTCCTACTATGAGAACTTTCTCGGTTTCTTCATAAGCTCTCTCTTCCGATGCTTGTAATAATGGTCGCTCTCTCTCCGTCTCCGACATGTTTTCCGGTAACCGGCGATTCTCACAGTCGGTGCTACTAAAAAGTGTGGTAGCGTTTTATTTGCAAAACTGCTTCAATAAGTAGTAAATCAACTTTTTAGATTAACACTGCTTTGTCCAATTGTGTTACGCCACGTCAGAATAAGAAAGTGGCAGTATTTGTGAATGGTTTATAAACGCAGGGATAGATGTGTCAGCAACATGCGTGAACGTGTGAAACTCAAGCTTGGGGATTATCGAGTCCCTTCTTCTTCTTCGTCTTGGGACTATCACTATCCTTAAATAGATATGTGGGGATATCAATTTTGTAGATCAACGAAATTGGTTGGTTATAAATCTTGAGAGGAGTTTTTGTTTAATTTGAGTTCGAATAAATATGTTTTTCTGTGAATTAAAGGTTTATTTACAATCTCTATTATTTAGCTCTTTCTTGATTTACTGTAAATATTAGTATAATAATCGCAAACACGCATAAAATTTTATAAATCGTGGGAGTTTGTCTAAGATATATTTTTTAAAATTCTGGTTATTAAAAAGATGCGACGTGGTGAACAGAAAAAAAAAAAAACACAAATAAAGGCAATGCGTTAAGTAGAAGAAGAAACGTGCTCCGCCGTGGCCCGCGCGGGGTTTGCACGACTCCATCAGCTCTCGCCACGCGCCAACCACTTTTACTATTTCACCCAACGGTTGGCTATATAGCTTCTGTCCTCGTAGCTCAACACATTTAGGATGTGGTCTAAATTCGAAGATATGTTTTTTTTATTTGTTATGCAGTTTTGTCTTCTTTCGAATCATTTGTTACTCACTTTAGTCAAACCAAAACCCTGTGAAGATTAATCTCAAGTACAAATTTCACCTTCTTCGTCATTCGCATTTAGTGTTTATAATACCAATATGTGCAACAACAGAATGGAAAAGCCTCCTTGGTCTGAGAGTGTTATTAGGACTATAGTTAAGACAACTACATTCTGAAATCAAGAACGATGACCGAGTTATCAGCAAAGCAAGCTGCGATTTTGTTACCTTCTTTGTTCCAGCACACTTCGAATATGCCTCCATATCCTGTATATGTCTTCACTATTTTCCCTTCTTTTATCGACCATACGAGGATCGATTTGTCCAACGACCCACTTGCTATGTACTCCCCGTTTGGACTAAACGCCAGTGAGTAAACCGGTCCCCTTCAAATCGAAAAACAAACCAGTTAACTTTACAACCAATGGTTAACCGTTAACCACAAAATCATACTGAGGATTAAGTTTTACCCGTGCCCGTTGAAACTACATAGCATCTTCCCGAGTTCTGCATCCCATAGCTTTACTGTTGAGTCAAATGATGCACTGTTTTATTCAAACAACACACGCAGAGATGATCAATGATATGTTACAACTATACTTTTGCTTTAAAATATTCAATGTTTAAAGCTTCTTCTAACCTTGCAATAGTTAGCTGTTTGTTAGGATTGTTAGTTCCTGGTCCTGAAGGACACCATCTGACTGTATAAATTTCCTAAAGAGAAGAAGAACATCCATCTTTAGATGCTATTCAAAAACCAAAAAAAAAAAAAAAAATTACTGAAATTTTCTGAAGACTTGGTTTACCTTAGTATGCTCTTGGAGGTCATGAACAAAAGTGTTTTGTTTTATACTCCATATCTGAAGAAAAAAATATACATTTATAAACAGGAAAAAAAAAAAACATTGAAAACAAATGTTATATTTAAGCTTAGCTCAATTCAGAAAACCTTAGCAGTACTATCGTCTGAGCATGAAGCCAATAATGAACCAGTAGGATCCCATTTCACGCAATTAACCTCGCCCTGCAATTATGAAAGCCCTGGGTTTGGTTAGTACGAGACATCTGAGATTTAAAACTGAGAAAATAATAATATGGGAGAAACTTGGATGAGAGATACAAACCTGATGCCCGGCAAAGACTCTGACAGGCCTAGTTTCTCCAATCTTACATAAGTAGATCATGGTATCCGTGGAGCTTGTTGCGAAAGATACATTGTTGCGCCAATCAACATCAAGTGTAGGACCTATTTTTTTCAATTTTATTCAATGTTATATGCATGAGATAAGTTTATTCAAATTGCTGTATCATCAAAAAAAGAAAAGAAATCGTACCTGAATGAAATTCAAATTGTTGCTTCCACTCCTCTGCCTTTACATCCCAAACAACAGCGGTTCTATCAACACTACCGGTTAGAAGATAGTCTCCCTTCTTGTTCCACTTCAGGGAAAATATAGGGCCCTTGTGTTTGCTCAAAGTACTTATCAAATCACCTGGAAATGTGAAAAACAAAAAATTCAGTAAGTAATTTGTAATTTAGAAACAGACTTTCCAAAACATGACAGAACGGGAAGTAAATGTTTCGGCCAAGGATATGGTACCCAACGCAGAGTTGTATGGTTTATTGTTTAAATCGCTGAAATCGTGTTACTATCAAAAGACCACACAACTCTAACATCACAATTTGTAGCTCATGCATATTGGTGATGAGAGATATTAATTTAGACATAAACGACTGAGTGTATTTATCGATTCAAAATAAAAATAAGATTAATTTCAAGAAAACAAAGATGGTAGTGATCCAAGGGATAACTCATGGTCTCATACAACGAGTAAAATCAACGAGAACATACCATTTGCAGTCCAGATTCTTGCTTGGCCATCACATGAACCAGTTGCAAGTAAAGACCCTTCACCCTGAAATTTAGAAATTAAAAAACTTATTAGCAGAATCTAAGGCACATCCAGAAATGTTTCACATATTCTATAGCTTTTGTAAAAGAAAGGAAAGGACAACCAGTAATTAGCACTATCCACGAATATCTATTTTTAAAATGTGAAATGCAGCAGCCCTCACATTCCAGTCAAGAGTGGTCACATCCTTGCTCTTCTCATTTGACTTGCCTTTTGCATGCTTCAGAATCAAAGCGCTGATACTACTGC